>NC_073245.2:31896973-32209736 GCF_029281585.2 Gorilla gorilla gorilla
ATAAGATCTACCCTCTTAGCAAATTTTAAGTATACAATATAATGCTGTTAGCTGTAGGAACTATGCTGTATAGTAATTCTCTAGAAATTATGTATCTTGCAAAACTAAAATTTTGTACCCTTTGACTATCACCTTCCACTTTCCTCTCCCCCACCCTGGTAAACACCATTTTACTCTTTCACTTTTGTGAGTTTGACTACTTTAGATTTCACCTATAAGTAAGTGCTTATAAGTCTGAATGTTTGTGTCCCTCCAAAATTCATTTGTTGAAATCAAATTCCCAATGTGATAGTATTAAGAAGTGGGATTAGTGCCCCTATAAAAAAGGCCATAGAAAGCTTGTTTGCCACTTTCACCATGGGTGGGTTCGTCAAGGAGGGGCCCTCTATAAAGCAGAGAGCAGCCTTCATTAGGCAGTGAATCTGCTGGCACCTTGATCTTGGACTTCCCAGCATCTAGAGCTATAAGAAATAAATTTCTATTGTTTTTAAGCCACTCAGTATATGGTATTTTGGTATAGCAACTCAAATGGACTAAGACAGTGAGATAATGCAGTATTTGTCTTTTTGTGTCTGGCTTATTTCACTTAGCATAGTGTCCTTCAGGTTCACCCATGTTGTTGCAAATGGCAGGATTTCTTTCATTTGAAGGCTAACATTCCACTGGATGTATATGCCACATTTTCTTTATCCATTCATCTGTTGATAGGCATTTAGATTATTTCCATATCTTGCCTTTTGTGAACAATGCTGCAATGACTGTGGAAGTACTGGTATTCCTTTGAGATCTGATCCCAATTTCATTTCCACTGGATATATACCCAGAAGTGAGATTCCTGGATTGCAAGGTAGTTCTAGTTCTATAATGGCTGCAACCAATTTACATTCCCACCAACACTGTGTGGTTCCCTTTTCTCCACATCATCACCAGAATGTTTTGTTTTATTTTATTTTTAAAATAATAGCCAAACCATTTGGATATGGTTTAAATATCCCCAATACTAGATCAACTATTTTCTTTGCTGCCAAGTGAAGAAAAGCAAGGGTTGGAACAAAGCCAAATTTCTGGTGATGAGCTGTTTGCTCTGGAGATAATTTTCTGAGAAGTGCACGTTAAACAGCATGGCATTTCAGCCTTGAAGTGAGAGGTGTAGACTATTTGTGATAATGAATATACAGCTGAGGTGTCCCACTGGAGCAAGTCACTTAGAATCACAGAAAGCGTATTATCAGGCCCATGATGTAAATTTAAAATGTCTTATTCCTCATTTTACAAACTTATGTGGGCATCTTTCCCTCTCACAGGAAGCCCATTTCAGTGTGGAAAATCAGTCTTGTATGAACCAGATTTAGAACAGTGCCATGATTCGTTCATATTCAAGAGTTAACTGTTTGCTTCTACACAGAGTTGGTGTCAGGAGGCATGTTGCTGAGTGCCAGCAACTCCTTGGGGATTGAGCTTAGATGGTCTCCTCTGTTCTAGCATGTGAATGCTGTAAACGGGGTGTGTTAGGCCATTCTTGCATTGCTATAAAGAAATACCTGCGGCCGGGCAAGGTGGCTCAAGCCTGTAATCCCAGCACTTTGGGAGGCCGAGGTGGGTGGATCATGAGGTCAGGAGATCGAGACCATCCTGGCTAACATGGTGAAACCCCATCTCTACTAAAAATACAAAAAATTAGCCGGGCGTGGTGGTGGGCGCCTGTAGCCCCAGCTACGCAGGAGGCTGAGGCAGGAGAATGGCGTGAACCCAGGAGGCGGAGCTTACAATGAGCCGAGATCGCGCCACTGCACTCCAGCCTGGGAGACAGAGCGAGACTCCGTCTCAAAAAAAAAAAAAAAAAAAAAAAAAAAAAAAGAAATACCTGAGGCTGGGTAATTATAAAAAAGGGCATCTGCTTCAGGTGAGGCTTCAGGAAGCTTTTACTCGTGGTGGAAGGTGATGGGGAGCCAGCACATCACATCGTGAGAGAGGGAGCAAGAGAGCAAGGAGGAGGAGCCAGACCGTCTTCAACAACCAGCTCTTCTTGTGTGAACTGATTAGGGAAGGGGGAGCACGCAGCCATTCATGAGGGATCCACCCCCATGACCCAAACACCTCCCACCAGGTCCCGCCTCTAGAATTGGAGGTCACATTTCAATATGAAATTTGGAGGGGACAAACATCCAAGACATATCACTGAATGAGATGTGCTGAGATTGTTATCTAAGCTCCATCCAGGTAAGCTAGTGAGAGGCTCCATCCTGGAGCCAAAGGTACACTTGACTTTATAAAGTGTGCAATATGATTATAATCAGATCATACCCTTTTTCTCCAGGTTTTCAGATTTTGATTTACCTAACCTTAACATATTATCAAATAGCCGTTCAATGACATATACCTTTGCTCTGTGTCAATTAACTTAAAATTATCTGTGATGAAATACTTAGTTCTGAAATTATTCTATACACACTGAGAGCAGATGCTGCCAGAGTTCCTATGATTCTGCACAGAGGAAGCTTTTCATAGTAAGGATCTGATGCTGTGTCTGCAGGCTCGGCTTGGCCACGGGAGTATGCTCTGTCTATATGCAGAAGTCACTCCTGGAGCAGCTCTCAACCAGTGACTGAGAGATAAATAACCTGGCTTCCTCACCCCTCAGGTGAGCTGTGTTCCACACAGTCTACCAGATTCCTCCAGGGGGATCGAGCCTCAGCTGCTCAATTATTACCTCAGTAATAACTTACTAATTAATGCACCTGGTGTTCACTCCTCTTCTCCATTTCACCTCTCCGTTTACCTGCGTGCTTCCTGGGATTGCATCTCAAAATGAACTAAGGAAGTGAAATCCTTACCTTAGAGCAGAATTCTGAGGGAAACCCAAACTAAGATAGAGCATCAATATGTTTACTTACGTTAGAAAGAATTAAGGTTCAAAAGAAACATAACCTTGCCATTTAGGGTTTTCTTCTTCGTAAACTTCTCATTTTTTTGCCACTCTTAGTATACAGAGTATTTTTTTAAAATTAAAAATACCTATTTCTCATTACAAAAGTAATCTGTATTCCTTATAAAATAATTAGAAAAAAACAGTAAGAATTAAGAAGAAATTCATGGCTAATTATGTTACAGCTAGAAATGACTGCCCTGGAATATTTGTGTTTGTCTTTCCATCCTTTTTACTTGCATGGTGGGTTTTTAAAACAATGTCTCCCATCCCATAGGCTCTTTTTCACTGTGACCTTAACACTCCTCTCATTGAGAGTTGGGACTGGGTTGTTTACCCTTCAACCTGGGCCTGCCTTGACCAACAGAATGTAGTGGAAGTGATGCTGGGTGACTTCTGAGATGGAATTATAATAATGTCACACACTTACATCTCGGTTTTTCTTTTGGACAGACACTCATTAGAAAAATTCAGCTGCCATGCTGTGGGGAATCTCAAGTTAGCTCACATGAATAGAACACATGGTTAGGGGATTTGGCTGGGAGCTCTAGCTGAGGTCCCAGTTGGTAGCTAACATCAACTGCCAGATATTGAGATGCTTCCATATTGTTCTCACTCCCAGCTGTCAAGACGCTCCCAGCTTTTGAGTCTTTTCAGCTAATCTGCTAGATGTTGTGGGACACAAAAATGCTATCTATTGCTGTATCTGGACCCAGTAAATGTATGACACATGGAATCTATGAGCATAATAAAATGAATGTTTAATGCCCGTGCATTCTGGGTGTCTTGCTATGCAGCAATAATAACTTGAATATTCCTCCTTGCCAATTTCTTTGTATTCTCTAGCCTTTGTATTCTCATCTGATTGGCTGAGGTAATTGATGTCAATCCTGTTGGGCTGAGTCTTTTGAGCTACATCAACTCACAGGTCTTAGTCAGCTTATAACAGATATCACTGGGGGCATGTGACCATCTCTGAGCCAATCACTAAATAGCCTTATATAAGTTAAAAATTTGTGCTGGGCATGGTGGCTCATGCCTGTAATCCCAGCACTTTGGGAGGCTGAGGCAGGCGGATCATGAGGTTAGGAGATGAAGACCATCCTGGCCAACATGGTGAAAACCTGTCTCTACTAAAATACAAAAAATTAGCTGGGTGTCGTGATGGGTGGCTGTAGTCCCAGCTACTGGGGAATCTGAGGCAGGGGAATCGCTTGAACCTGGGAGGTGGAGGTTGCTGTGAGTTGAGATCCCACTACTGCACTTCAGCCTGGGTAACAGAGCGAGACTCCTTCTAAAAATAAATAAATAAATAAATAAATAAATAAATAAATAAATAAATAAACTGAGTAAGGGGCCATGGGTAAAAAAAAAAATTAACCAGAAAGAAACACTGTCAGACACACATGCATAGGTACTTATGAATAAAAACAAAAACACAATTTAAAAATATACCAAAGCATAAAATAAATTACAACCTATGTATAGAACAATAGGTAATTGCAACACAAAGACCATACTCTTATCAACTAAAAATATATTTTGTCTAACATAAAAAGAAACCCAAAGCATTATGTCATGCATTTCTTGTGTGTACAGCTCCTATCACAGTATGGGAAACATACAGAGCCTGTCCTCCATGGTGGATATTCTCCATCTTCAGCAAATCTGAGGAAGGTTTGAGTAACTAACCTAAAATCTGTGGATAGATTTTTATCCTTTGATAGTAGTTTATGAATTTATATGCTTGTACTAATTTAAAACTCTTTAAATATAGCAGCAAGACTGTGTTGTATAATCAAAGAAAATGGGAAAACTAACCAAATCATTGAGGCATTTTTGCCTCCATCTTGGTAGCTTTCATAGTTTCCCATCTTGAGAAGATCTTATTACTTAAACTCCTTTAGAGAAATGTTATACTACAGAAGACAGCGTCCATTTTTTCTGCTTCTTCACTGATGTCTGTCCCTAGATCCGGCAACTCCCTGGCTTTGGGGTCCCAGCCCTCCTTAAGCCATCTTGTGTCTCTTTCCTGGGGTCCCTGTCCAGCTGGGTGAGCCCAGTGCTCTGACTGCAGCTGGACCTCGGTACCTTCAGCTTCTGTCATGCTGGAGTCATAACAAGTGCCTATGTCCAGACTTGGGAGTGCACTAGGTTTTCCAACCACAACCTGAAAAGATGCCATGGAGACAAGGCAGTGGGAAAAGTGAGTTAATACACCTCCTGCCTCTGAAGAGGTAGGCTGTAAACTGAACCAGGAGTCAGAGCAAAATGAATCGGATGTCTTCATCCAAGTAAATACTGGACATTCATCCACGACGTGAAACCACCATACAATTCAAAAACATTGGCAGGCGCTGTTGAGGGAGTGTTGCAGCAGGGGGCCTCCAAGCCAGAGATGAGGTGGCACGGGCAGAGCTGAGCAAGGACACTTCTGCCACATGATGCTTGGCACACGCTGTTGTTCCTTGTCTTGCTTTCAGGTGCCATATTTGCAAAAACAAATGGAATTGGAGGCCACGCTGTATCCCATCCGGCCAGCTAAGACCTGCTCATGAATCACTGACTAGCTCCATTACTTAGCTAATGTGTCAGAGCTGGCTCTGCTCTAACTGACCTCCCTTGCCTCTAAAAAGTGACACATTGAATTTGATTACTGACTCTGTGTTTCAAAACATTTTGGGGACTGAAAAACCCACCAGGCAAATCTCAGGCCTTAGAAAGCAGTTAAACTGAATTGCAAATAAAAGGCTTAGAAAGTCCTTAAAATCATGACCTTGGCATCTCCAACAGGACAAATGAACTTTGTCTTCTCATCTGAGTTAACAGATTTGGGAGAATCAAAATCTTTTCTGTTGGATAGACTACGTGCTACCATTTCCGCAGGCAAGCTGCCCCTAAATTTGGAAAACTTTTCCTTCTGAAACCACCCAATCTCTTTAGCTTGATTTGGGCAACTGAATCTCTTAGGCTTTTGCCTCTTTGTGTCCAAAACTAGCACCGTTCCTGAGAGCAGGCTATCAATCATTTACATATTAGTGTGACATTCAGTCAGCATCCATTTAAATAAATTTACTCAGATAAATATTTATTAAGCACCTACTTTGTTCTAGATACAAAGATGGGTAAGCCACTGCCCCTGACTTTTATGTGCTGTTAAAAGAAAAACTTTAGACAAATTAAATTTAATGGAATTTAATTGATAAAAAATGACTTGCAAATCAAGCAGCCCCCTGAACCAGAATAGGTTCACGCGGCTCCAGGGCTGCCACATGGTTGGATAACATTTATGAACAGAACAAGTAAAGAGACACAGAAAACAGAAGTGAGGTACAGGATTGATTATAGCTCAGCGTTTGCCTTATTTGAACATAGCTTGAACAGTTGGCTGCCTGTGATTGGCTGAAACTTGGCTGCTGGGATTGGCTGAGACTCACTACTTGTTAAGAGAGTAGGTTGCAGTCATTTACACATCCAGTTAGGTGATAGTTTGCTATGTATGGAGAAACCTTAAGGGCAAATTTAAATATGTAAGGAAGCATCTTTAGGCTAAATCTATTTATTTCTTCTTTGAGACAGGTTCTCACTCTGTCACCCAGGCTGGAGTGCAGTGGTGTGATCACAGCTCACTGCAGCCTTCAACTTTCTGGCTCAAGTGATCCTCTCACTTCAGCCTTGGAAGTAGCTGTGACCACTGGCATATGCCACCATGCCAGGCTATTTATTTTATTTTATTTTTGTAGGGACTGGTTCCTGCTATGTTCCCCAGGCCAGTCTCTAACCCTGGGCTCAAGTGATCCTCCTGCCTTGGCCTCCCAAAGTGCTGGGATTACAGGGATGAGCCACCATGCCCTGTCTGGCTAAACTTAACAGCACAGTCAAAGAGGAGAAACAGACAGGTAGATGCTAGTAAGCAAAGTGTAAGCAGGAAGAGAGTGGAACCAAAGTTCTGTGGAGTCAAAAGGAAGAAGCATGTAACAGGAGGCTTGAATTAAGGTGGCATTTGAGTTGAGCTTCTATAAAGGAGACTTTCAGCAGGCATGAGTGGGGTGGGCGAGGAAGCAGCCATTGCCAACAACGAACAGCACACACAGGTGAAAGTGGGAGACCTTATGGGGACCTGAGTGTGGGTGGTGACATGGTAGACAATGGTGAGACAATGGGACTGGAAGGGAATTTGGGCCAAGTCATTGAGGCCTCAGACGCCATAAGACATCTTATGTAATACAATACATCTTAATAATGCGGGCAAAATAATAAGACATCTTAATAATGCAGGCAGTAGAGAGCCAGGAGAGAGTTGGGGTGGCAGACTGACAGGGCGAGGTCTCTGCTTAAAAGACATACAGCGTTGATGGCTTTGTGGCAGGTGAGTTGGTTGGAGACAGAGTGACAGCTAATGCCAGCAGTTGAGGTTATAAATCAGGTGAAGGCAGTGGAGATTAAAATGAGAGAATAAAATTGAGGAGTATGTTGCACTTAGGCTCAATTTAAACCTACAGAACAAAGTGGGCAGAGGAGTTGAAGACAACTTAAAGGTTTTTCACCCAAATGAGTTTTAAATATATTTCTAAGCATAAGATTGTATTATAGGATTATCCACAGTCAAAGAAATTCCAGGCATCATCTGCAGTTAGCAGTGAAAAGAGAAGAATTTACAAATGATGAAAACTTAAAACAAATGAATCTTAATCTCCTTTCTTTCATCCTGATATTCTTATTCTATCCCTTATTACTTAAAGGTTAAATTGGAAATATTTAGGAATTTTTAATTTTATCTGATAAATGTTTAACACAAAGCATTTACCAATGGCTACTAATTCTTAGTTGTCCCTAGTTAATTACAAATTATGCAATCGAATAATTTTGTTTCGTTATGCCCTAGCATCATATCCCTACACACTGAGAACAAGCAGTGAGTTATCACACTCAAAGCAAGACCAATCTGTAATTTCGGCCTGAAGAAGATTCTGCAATTTTCCTAAGAAAAGAAGGCCTGCCATCCCTCTTTGCGTGTGAGCATCCTAGTGTTGACTCTGGAACTCTGGATATTGTGGCTGGGTGCCAGCCCTGCTGACTAGGCTGCCAGGAAAGGGAGTGGAGTGGACACTGGCAACCCAGGCCAGAAATAAGCAAGGAGTAAACCCAATATTTCAAAAGCTTTGGGCCATAAAAAATATAAGTCAAAAGGTTTTAGTGATGAGAGGAAATTGGAACTCAGCCCCTCTCTATTATAAAATAAACAAAACAAATACAGCCATTTACAAGCGAAGTCACCTGATCGTTATTTAACTATGGTTCTGTGTAATGCATTATCACCCAATGGGAGGCAGTGAGCTGTCAGGGAGGGAACAAGGCTTTGGACTTGGGCAGCCTGAATTGGCAACTGAATATCTCCACTTACTACTTGTGTGACCTTGGACAAGCTGGGCTTTTCTGAACCCAGGCCTCTTAATCAGGAAACTATGATAAGTTTCACCTTCAAGGCTTGTCATGCAGATCAGCTGAGCAGACAAATGGAGTACTCAATCACCTAGCAGGTTGTCAACCATCAGTCCTTTAGTATGTGCCAAGCTGGTTCTCTGCTAGGCACTTGGAATGTAATGAGAATAATCTTGCTCTCACAGTCCCAGTTTCTAAATAAAATTTTTAATATCATATTTACTTAAAATATATTCATTTTCTTTGTTACTTTTTTATTGATACATAATATTTGCACATATTTATGGAGTACATGTGATATTTTGTTACATGCATAGAATGTGTAATAATCAAGTCAGATAGTCCAACTCCTCCAGTGTTTATTTCTGTGTGCTGGGAACATTTCAAGTCCCCTCTTCTAGCTATCCTGAAATATACAATATGTTGTTGCAAACTATAGCCACCCTACTATGCTGTCAAGCATTAGAACGTATTCCTTCTATCCAACTGTATGTTTGTAACCGGTAACCAACCTCTCTCATCTCACTGAACCTCCCTCACCCCTGGCCTCTGGTAACCATCATTCTACTCTCTGTGCCCATGAGATCAACTTTTATAGCTCCCATCTATGAGTAGGAACATGCAGTATTTGTCTTTCTGTTCCTGGCTTATTTCACTTAACATAATATCCTCCAATTCTATCCATGTTGCTGCAAATATCACAATCCCCTTAACAGTGAGACAGATATTTAAAAAGCAAGCAAAAAATGAATTTTTTTTTTTTGCAGTGGCTCACACCTGTAATCTCAGCACTTTGGGAGGCCGAGGTGGGTGGATCACTTGAAGTCAGGAGTTTGAGACCAGACTGGCCAAGATGGTGAAACCCCGTCTCTACTAAGAATACAAAAATTAGCCAGGCGTGATGGTGTACGCCTGTAATCCCAGCTACTCAGGAGGCTGAGGCAGGAGATTCACTTGAACCCGGGAGGTGGAGGCTGCTGTGAGCCGAAATTGCGCCACTGCACTCCAGCCTGGGCGACAGAGTGAGACTCCATCTCAAAAAAAAAAAAAAAAAAAAAAGAATATTATAGCAGGACAGTTATTGTCCTTAGACCAAGCAAGGTAAGATGGGCTCTGTGGTTTAAAAGCCCCGCCCTGGGCTTCTTCCCATTGAGCCCCTCTCTTTAGGATAAAGGGTCTGCAAGGCCAAAATCACATGCTGCACCTGCTCAGAGCCCATGCCCCTCTTCTGGGCTTGCTCAGGGAGTAGAATCCTGGAATTCCATGCTCCAACCAACCCAACCTTGTTTCTAGGGTGTACATGGGTCTTTCTTCTTGAGGGTATGCTATTCCACTGGGGTGGGCACCTCGGACATGGGGTGTGGCTGCTGTGATATTTATAGTTTGTGGGATGGAGGTTGGCAAATATGTATGAGTGTGAGGTCCCCTGTGGTGCAGGATGGAGTGGGGGTGAGAAGAGAAGTGGGAAGGGCAGCTGTGAACTGGCTCTTTCTGCTGGTGCTTCTCAGTGCAGAGCACTGAAGAGTTCAAGAACTCTACCTCCCATTCTGATCTCCCAGACCACTAGGAGGATACACTAGTGTAGAGGCAGATAGGAGGAGAGAACACCTTTTGTGTCACAGCTTTTTTTCTTGATAGCATCTGTGGCACACTTAGACATTTAGTAGATGGGCCTACATTTACACTCTTGTTTTGGGCAGGGCATGTGGTTGGCAGAATATTCTTCCAAAGAGCATCTTTTGACTGGCCTATTCATGTATCTTAGTTTCTTGAACCAACTCATAGTCATTTTTAAATCTCTCTGTTCCTTTATACAGGTGTGCCTCTTACTTGGAACCCACTTTCCCTCCATTTCCTTTGTAAGTCTTTTGCTCATTCATCACTGAGGTTAGAAGTCATTTCTCTGTGAACCCTTCCTTATCAGAGCAGGTCTGAACATGTGGTGTCCATTCAGTGGGGGTAATGTGTGGGCAGCTGAAGTCTGATTCGTACCTTCCAGACCAAAAGAAAGGCACTGGTTCCAGTGTAGTGTCCCATAGCAGAAACATGGCTCGGAGCTCAGTTTAAAGGTGTTCCTTGAACGAAGCCAATCCTTTTTTGGGGGAGGGGAAGGGGAAGGAGGGTCTCCCAACCCCCGCCTTTTTTTTTTTGAGAAAGAATCTCATTCTGTCACCCAGGCTGGAGTGAAGTGGTGCGATCTCAATTCACTGCAACCTCCACCTCCTGGGTTCAAGAGATTCTCCTGCCTCAGCCTCCAGATTAGCTAGGACTACAGGCACCCACCACCACACCCCGCTAATTTGAGATCTCCCTTTTTTTATCCTTTCTCACTGTATTTTTGTGCGTCTTGGTCAGAGTCTTCGTCTGGATTCAGTGGGATGGCATTACATGGTGGTGTAGGTGTCCTGAAACTGAAGGAGAAATTTAGATCTGTGTGGCCACATTAGTTCCTCTCAGGAGAGAGCAGACATCCAACTTCAATGAGGAATGCAACAGAGAGAGAGAAAAAAAGAAAGATCAGGTGATTGAGTAGACATTGAGGTCTGAAAAAATGTAGAAGTCAAGTCGAACGAATAAGCATAAACATGTACTTTTAGGAAGAAGTCCATGTTGCTGGTGCCCTGCTCACATTGCTTTGGCCCAGCCTTGAAGGACAGCTGCAGAGTGGATTCTCTCATCTCCCTTCCCAGAGGCATCCTCTGGCCAAATAAGGGGGCATTCTCGGCCGTCAAGCTGAGCAGGCCAGTGAGGGGTGGGCACTGAGGGGCACACACTAGCTTGTGTCCCGCTCCGAGGGGCGGTTCTGAGGCATGCTCCCTACGGTCTCCCAGAGTGGCCCCAGGAGGGCTAAGCCTCAGTTGCCCATGATGGCAATGCTCATTATTGCACCCTCGTGGCTTCCTTCTCTTTCCTGCCTCATTTCCTACTCCCACGCTGTGCTCCCCTGCATCACTTCCTAAACTAAATCCCTTCATCTAAGACCTTATCCCAGGGTCTGCTTTGGGGAAGAACAAAAGACAAAGCACTTATGATACACTCAAGACTAACAGAAGCATAAGCTTCTGAGGATTTAAATGCAAATAGAAACAATGCAATAGAAATAGACTAAAAGGCCTGTGCTCTCCTTAACCCACCCAGTCTATTTCAGACTGATGGGCTTGGGGTCAGTTTCTGCCAGAGTGCTTACTGCTCTTTAAATTCTTGGTTTTCCGGACGTGGAATATTAACACCATCTAATAAGTTGAACTACTTGTTCTTTATTAGAGAACTAGAGGAACCAGGCCCATATGTTTGATGGCAACTTGGCAAAGCTCTATTAAGAGCTCACACCTATGAATACAGTGTGGTTTGCCAGAAAAGGGGCATTCACTTTCTGAGCCAAATATAGTACACTGAAGCACTAAGATGTATGAACTGAATCTTGACCTGCTGGTATGTAAACTTTTCAAAGTTCCAAAATTTGAAGACAGGTTGGACATTTTTCTAGTGGAGTTCCTGGACCCAAAGTTATTTTTTATGAAGCAGTTTTGTAAAATTTATGATGTGAGGTTACAATATGCCTTTTTCTTGTGATTCATCCTTCTTGCAAGCTTCTATGTAGCAAGCTGGCAAAAGGCAGTGGAAGGGACTTCTGGGGACGGTCCTGTCATTTCCTACAGTATTTTCATGAGTCATTCAGCATGGGTCTCTTCCCTACCCCCATTGTCTGGCTGGAGAGAAGCACCCTTTCATAGGTGAGCTTTTCCTACAAACATGAGAGATTAAAAATAAGATCTTCAAATGAAGAAATAATTTGACATTTATTCATTGAAAATCACTCATCTTCAACTCATCCTCCATTTACAGCTCTACCCCTTTCTTTTATGGATGGAGAAAATGAGGCCCAGAAAAATAAATGGATTTGTCCAAGATAACCCTGATTGTTTAATCAGGGTGTTTCAGAGCTCACATCCCCTGGTCATGTGTTTGCTGGAGGACTCAACTTTTGGAGTCTCTGATTTTTATTTGTAAAAAAGAGGTAGTAGTATAGTTCTTGATGATTCATCTTACAGAAGTAAATTGATGGAAAAACTACTTTATTAAGGCATAATTGACATAAAATAAACAGCATGCATTTAAAGTGTACAATTTGATAAGCATTGACTTACGTGTACATCCATGAAACTGTCACTACAATCAAGATGGCAAACAGCCCTCATCCTCAAGAGGTTCCCTGTGCCCCTTGTCATCCTTCCCTGCATTCCTCCCTCTCTTCCTCCCTAGGCAATCACTGATCTGCTTAGTTTGCATTTTCTGGAGTTTTATATAGTGGAATCACACAGATTTTATTCTTTTTTTGTATGACTTCTTTTACTCAACATAATTGTTTTGACATTCATTCTTTATATTTTTGAGTAGGATTTTAAGGTATGGATACATCTCAACTTGCTTATTCATTCACCTGTTGGTGGGCATATGAGTTGTTTAAGTTTTGGGTTATTACAAATAAAGCTGCTTGAATGTTCATGTATATGACTTTGTGTGTATTTATGCTTTCATTTTTTCTTTGGTAAAAACAAGAATGGAATAGCTGCATCATATGGTGATTGTGTTTCTTTTTTTAACTTTATAAGGAACTGACACGTTGTTTTCCAAAGGGGCTGTATCATTTTACATTCTCACCAGCAGTGAATGAGATTCTAGTTCTTCCATATCCTCACCAATACTTGCTGTGGTCAGTCTTTTTAGCTATTCTAACAGATATCTCATTATAGTTTTAGTTTGCTTTTTCTTAATGACTAATGATGTCAAGCATCTATTCATGTGCTTATTTGCCATACAAGTATTTTTTTTCCAAGAAAGTGTCTGTTCAAATCTTTTGCCCATTTTTAAATTGGGTGGTTTATTTTCTATTATGGATACAAGTCCTTTATCAGATATATAATTTGCAAATATTTTCTCCACGTCTCTGTCTTTTTCATTCTCTTAACACTGCACTTTGAAGAACAGAAAAATTTTAATGAAGTCCAATTTATTAACTTTTTCTTTTATGAATCATGTTTTCAGGGTCATATCTAATAACCTAATAAAATTTATCTATGTTTTCTTGTAAAATTTTACAGTGATAGGTTTAACATTTAAATCTATTATCTATTTGCATTACTCTTTTTAATATGGTATAAGGTGTGAAAATAAGTTAATTTTCATTTACACATATATATCCATTTTTTAAAACAGTACATTTGTTGAAAAGGCTGTTTTTTCTTTACTGAATTACCTTTTTATCTTTGTTGAAAATCAGTTGTTCATATATGTGTGGTTACGTCCATTTCTGGATTCTTGATTCTGTTCCCAAGATTTAGAATCTATCATGTGGTATGAATCCTGTAACTGTAAGTTAATAATTTATGTCAATTATCTTTTAAGTGTTTGGCACATAGTGGACCCTTAGTGAATGCTATTTTACTGTCTTCTTTTATTGGACGTTTTTGCTGTGACTGTGAAATAATTACTCCCAACTCCTTTAAGTTCTCTAAGTCAACAATTATTAAATGATTCTCATTGTGATCTACCCACCTGAGTCCTTTTGCAGAGAATCATTACAGAAACAATATTCTCTGCTCTTAAGAACCTTATGGCCTGTAAGAGATGGAGATAAAAATATATTTTTAAGTAAACATTTTCTTTCTTATGTTGTATTTCCAGTTCATATCAAATAAAGCAAGACATGCTTGATGGTAGAATTTTCTTTCTGTGACTCCTTCTAATTATACATGATTATTCACTCCATGCTAAAAACACAAAGACATCAGGACACAAAGAGAGTGACCCGTGAATGCTGTAGGAGACAGCAGGATTCTTTGAAGAACAGCCTAGTTGGATGTGCTGAGTAGATTTACTCAAGCTTGGTAACTGTTGAAACACATTTATACACAATTATATATAAATTGTTTAGAATATGAAACTTTCTTCTCAGTACTGTAGGGAAATGAAGAAGGGATGGATGTGAGTCCTGTTGATCAAAGACCTAAGGGTCTAAAAGGAAGAAGCATGCCTGGGTGTATTTCAGACACTGGGGAAAGTGATGTGTGGTGTAGGAGAGGAGGCGATGTGCTGCAGTGAGGTTCTAGGAGAGGAATGGGTCAATCTACTCAGCACTACTAATATTATTGTTACTATTTTTTAACATAGGTAGCTACCTGTGTTTGCCCCAGTGAGAGCATTACCAAGCTTAGTAATGCTGTCATTGGGGCCATCTGAGAACTATAATTTGGGTAGACTCTGGCCTGGAGGATAGAAACTCCCACTGACACCAGGAATCGGGCACTCCTCTATCCTTGGCTCTGCTTTCTTAAGTGCTACCTCCATTCTCCAGCTTTGGTAGGAAAGGTAGCCCCAGCGGTTACAGGTAAAGTGGCCCGTGATCTCAGAGAGCAAGGCTTCTGATGGGTGATGAATGCCCATCCCTGGAGTAATCACTGTGACCTGGGAGATGCGTTTGGACTGGACTGGCCAGTGAGGGGCCTACCTACCTGCCTAGATGAAAACTATCACTTGCACAGAAATACATGGAAAGAAGGAGAGGCATAAAGTTAATGGAGATTAATTGTACCAGCTTTGTAGGAGCACAGAAATAATAACCATTTATGGAACAAAGATTTCTATGTATTTATTTTCAAACTGTAATTAAGGGTACCATTGTCCCCAATTCTTTACCCCTCCCTTTATCTCTATCCTTTGCCAAGTGACTCGCAGTCCCCCACCTCTATGGGAGGAGTATATGTCCTTTATCCTTGACTCTGGGTGTGACCTTGTGATTTGCTTTGGCCAATGACACCAAGGGGACAGTGACAGTGTTCCAGTTCTGATCCTAGGCCTTAAGAAACGTCACGTGTTTCTGTTGTTCTTGAACTTCTGCTGTTTTATGAAAAGAGCATGCCCTAGCTGGGTGGCTGTTCCTGGCATGGGCTGAGGGAATGGAGGGTGACCGGTGGAACGGGGCTGCCCCACACAACCCACAAACTAATGAGCAAAATACATTCTTCTGGTTTATGCTACTGAGATTTTGAGGTTGTTTATTATGCAACAGAAGCTAACTGATTCAAGGGCCAGCAGGGCTGAATACAGTATCTCAGCATCTGTGAATGCAGTGCCACCTATATAAAGGCAGAGGTTATAATGTACACTTTATTCCCAATGCCTAGAAGATTGCCTGACACATGGTAGATCCCCAGTAAACATACTCCAAAAGTACTGCTTCACTACAAAGTGCTGGCCACTGTGACAGGAACAGAGGTAGAAATAGACACATGATGGGGTATACTTTAAAGGAGTTTGGCTTGTGTTTGGAGAGACCAAATGGATATGTTAAGTTTGCAGGGCAGGGTGAAAAAAGTACCATATTGGAAATAGGTTATGTAAGTAGAAGTGATATGTGTGTCATCAGAGTTGTATCAGAGGGGTGGTCTAGCCCCACTCATATCCTCTGTCCTGCACCCATCAAGGCACACTGGCCTGACTCCTGGCTCCCACCAGTCATCACCTACATTTCTTTACCCGATAATCTCTCTGGCCATCACAGCTTACTTTTCTTTCTTGCACAGGCCAGAAGTACCAGAATATGAATCCCCCCACTACTCCCTCCAGGACCAGCCCTCAGCCAATGACTAATGGGAGTTGGTGTATAAATAACCCACTGTCTTGCTTCTCATCCCAGATGGATGACACTGAGGTGTGTTCTACTGTGGCTCTCAGAATTCCCAATGAGATTAAGCTCCTGTTACCCTTAGATAACTTGCTTGAAAATGTATATCCTGTGATCACTCCAAAATAAATGACTTGTTGGTGAATTTTTGTCTTAGCATCTGCTTCCGGCGGAATCCAAACAAAGACATGAGAATTCAATTTTTGGTTTCATTCTTGTTTTATTTTCTTAACATACATGCTTATATGTAAACCAATTTTGAATTTTATGTATCAACAATTTAAGTTCTACTGCTTTAAGATTATATGGACATTAAATGTACAGAAAAACAGAAACTAACAAAAGATAAATAAATTAAATACATTTTTAAAAAAGTCTCACGAGTTGTGGTGGCTTAATATTGCCGTGAGCTAATGCCTTGAGGGCTACTATCTCTGGAGTGGGAATGGAGCTCTCAGTAATTAGACAGTTTTGGCCAGTGGCTTGTCACACGGGTTGTGCATTCACCTGGCTTTAGGAGGAAGAGGAGGCATGGCAGCCCTGCCTTCATCTTGCTCTTTACTTTGCCCTCACTATCACTGTTAACTTCGATTCATGGATGCTTTTCAGGGATTTTTTTTCTAAGCCACCTAGCCAATTTGAGGGGTTTAGTGTACTTAAAACCAGATAGTATAATCCATAAACCCACTAAATTGGGCACATGTGAGCTGCAATATGTCACAAGATGCAGAAAACCAGCTCTGGAGTGAGGGCACTGCCTTCCGCAGCTGTTCTCTGGATCTTTCCTGTAATGTCGGTGACACATGACCACTGGCATGCAGCCTGCTAAGGGACGGTGTCCATCTGCATATCAACCAAGACAAAAGCCTGGCTCATCATTTATTTAGAGAAAGCAAACATAAATGGAAGAAATTACATTTCCCTCCTATTCCGTAGTTTATCATGTCTTGCCCCACCTGGGTAGTGTCACTTGTCCTGAAGATGGTAGGAGTGAGGGAGAAGAGGTGAGCCCTTTGAAGTATAGATGAGTTGAGAGCCAAGTATGGAGACAGGGCGTGAAGACTCCTTGTGGGAAGCATGAGTGGACAAGGCCAGCATCCCTAGGGAGAAAGGGGAAGCTTTTTAAGCTTATTATTCTAAAGACTATTGAGGTCATTTCAGTGATCAAAGTGAGATTTATTGTTCACTAATCGGGCTCCTATGTGATCTTATATTGCATATTAGTGCAGATTTTATATAATTTCTATTCACAACAGCTATTGATGAAACAATGTTTCCCACATTTTTGTCCTTTTAGTGCTAAAAATTAAAACCAAAGTGAGGGGTATAGAATTTAGGATTATAGAACTAGGGATTTGTTGGTCCTTAAATAGCTGGGTGCTGTTTGTTGAAAGAGTGATTCTACTATGAAATTGCATAGCATGTTGCAAGTTCCATTATAATATAAAGAAAGTTCAGGATGTTTAATATTTTTATAGCATGATAATCATTGGTTTGTAGCCTGAGTGGTGACTTCTTTCAAAATTGAGAAACACGCATTGAGCGTTTACTTAGAAACAGTCACAGAAAAATGGAAACATGATTTTTATTAAACTTTAGATGAAAAAAATTAAGCCTTTTTTTTTTTTTTAGTCTCAGATCAGTAAAGGTCAAACTCACCATCTGAAGTTAGTTTGTGTGTTTTTTTTCTTTCTTTTTCATTTTTTAAAAAAGAAAAAATGTGTGGGTCATCAGACCCCACTCAATAAAACTTGCTCCATTGATTCTAAAAAATGGCATATTAAGAACCAGGAGCTATATTATGTTATGCATATCTCTTGGCCTTCTATGGGTTATTTTTGCAAATAAAAGCTCATTGGAGGGACTGGACAATCTTGAGGCAACCCTCAGAAGTGGTTTGCTTTCCTGGTACACCAGTCGTGTTTTATAAAGTTGTCAACCATGAGACCTTATTACAGCAAAGATGAAATGGGGGTTACTACAATTCCGGTAAATCATACTTTTCCGTGGACATTTCTGCGTTCATTAGGGGAGTGAAAGGCAGTGGTTGAAGTGTGCTCATGATTTTTTTTTATAGGCTTCTTGATGAACTGAGGATGAAGGGTTAAAACTGCAAGCAAGTCAAGGCCGTTTCTAGGTTTTGAGCCCAGTGATTTCACTATGTGGTCTTAGAAACTCACAGTAAAATCAAAGAGTTAATATTAATTTATAGGCTCTGCCCTGCTTTCATATGCCAGCCCTAGTCAGCGACCTCAGGAAGTGCAGCAGGGTGAGGCACCATATTTCAAGGTTGGCCCTGCATTTATGGCCTCATTTACAAGCCGCTTAAAATCAAAACGCAACATTGCATATTCCTTTTGTGCATTATAAAGAGACTCCTTAGCCTCCTAACTCACCTGGGAGATATTCAGATACACCTTATTCAGAGAGAATGTGGCTTCCATCAGATTAGAGACTCTGAAATCTATGTTTAAAGATGTTAAGTGCCCTGAGTTCTGGAACCAACTCTTTCTCATAATAAACACTGTGCTAAATGGATGTATGGAGATGTTTCTCTCCAGCAAAGATAAGGAAATGGCTGGAAGACTGCGAAAGAATAGATGTGCCACTTTGGAAGTTGGCATAAAAATGAATGATATTTTTACTTTTTGGAAAGCCAAGCAGGTCCCAGAGTCGTGGGGCAGTACTTGGCCTCATCTCTGAGGCCACCCATTCTGCTGCTGGCAGCCACAATGATGTACCCTTGGCACTATGTCGCTCCCCCTACTTGGCATCCTCAGTTTTTCTAAACTCATGGGTGAGAGACGAATGACGTCAGAGGCCCAAACCTTTGGATGCTGATCTAAAAGCATCAACCAAAACCCAACACCCGAGCTTCGTAAGTTCCCATTTGAAGCAGGAGCAGTTTTTATAGCAACAGACAAAGGATTGCTCTGTCCTTGTTGGAAGTGCTTGAGGACCAAGCACAGAGGTGGGCAAAGATCGTCATCAGGGCTTCTGCTACCTGTCTTAGCCCCAGCGTTCTTCAAAAGAGATCCTCAGGGCAGTGATTCTCTGTGAGGCACCTGCCTTAAGCCCGGATGCTGAAAACAAGACAGGAACTAACCTCATTCTATGCCCACTTAACCTTTCTAATAGCTTTAGCACTGAATGACTCATATAAACCCATTTTACAGGTGAGAAAATAGAGGCCTAGAGAAGTTTTGAGGCACATCTGCTTATAGCTAGTGAAAAGTGGATTAAAACTCTGAGCTAGTCTCACCTTATAGCCAGAGCTACCCATCATGGTAGTGCGCAGCATCTAGGTGAGTTTGTGCTCTGGAGAGTTTATGTTTTTCACTGCTCACAGCTCCTGTGTTCTAGGTGGTACGTAATGGTGAACAGACTGGGCCCGAGATTAAGATTACATGATTGGAAGTGCAAGTTCATCACTTTTGGAGCACCTTGGGCAAATCACTTGTCCTTCATAGTCGTTTGTTTCTGCATGAGTAAAATTGGGATAATAATAATAGTGGATAATAGTGCTGGCTCATAGAGTTATTGGGAGTTAATTACATGAGTTAAATCATGTAAAGTGTTGAGGGCAGTGCCTAGGCACGTAGTAAGAAATGTGAGTGATTACTGTTTTTATAACCTTATTGTTAATGCTAATTTGCTCCAGATGGCATGGTATACAGTGGTAAGAGCTGATGACTTCTCTCCATTTGAATAAACTGTGCTAACTTAATACAGTGGCTCTCTGGAGCACTACAGGTCTAGCCAACCCTGCAGCACATTTAAGGTCTCAGTTTACATCATTTCCTCCAGTATCTCATTGGCCAAACCAAGTCATGTGGCCAATCTCATCATCCATGGAAGGGGGATCATATTTGTGCCATTAAGTTTCATGATAGAGAGAAAGGGGGATTGAAAACCATAACTGCACCCACCAAAAAAGCTATTGTCTTCTTTAAGCCTCACAACAGCATCCTGAGAAAGGTGATATTGGAAAGACATTATCTTCCCCAGTTAAGGATAATTATCCCTGTAGAAAACATGAGGCTCAGGGAAATTCTGTGGTAGCCAATATGGTTGGCATTGGGGCCAGCCCTTGAATTCAAGTTTTTCCCACTTTACCCAGATGTTATGGTGAGTTACATGTTATGGGGCAACAGTAGGTAAAGCTCTTGCATCTCCAAAACACAATTGTGACTCACATTTACTACCCTGACCTATACTAGTACATGAGTTATCTCATTTACTCCCCTTGCAGACGCATACAGTTGGCCTTTTTGTTACTTACAGGCTTATTTTATAGGTGTGGAACTGAGGCCTCCTGCTCTCAGGCAGCCATAAACTTGCATGAAAGCCATGCCCCACTGTGTTTCTTTTCTTTTTCTAGTAATAGGATGAGGAAAACATGTTTTCCCTCCATTTCCTTCACATGAGGATTTCCTTGAGTTTAAAATCCTGTGTTGATAGAGATGGTTTATTTAGAAGAGTGTTGGCCTCCTTCGAAGAAAGTTCCTGCATAAATTTGAAGTGTTATGGTGAGATGGTATCCTGGAGACGTATGTGTGAATAATAAAAATGTCAGCACCTGCTGCAAAGAACCACTGAATGAAAGGAAAGGAAAATACCATACATCAAAGAAAGTTAGAGGTTTATTTAGATTCGAAGTCCCCTGGGTTAGGACCACACCTAGTACACTGTCACATCCAATAAATGTTGAGAAGCGACTGTCTAGCACATGAGACACAGTTGTGGAGACGTCCTAGGCAGGCTCCACCACAGAAGCAAAACATGATCCAGTTGCAATGGAAATCCACTCTTTGCTCATGCGCTGTTTCCCAAGTACTTGCTTATTAACATGTAACTCTGCTAATGAACCAAACACAGGGAGTTGCTTTCTAGAGCCGAAAAAAAGGGACTGTGAGAAAAAGCTAGGGTGGTCTAAGGAGTGAATTAGTGACAATGTCAGTGGATCAACTCCCAACACATAGGTTTTCAGACAGGGAATTAGTCTAGGCAGAAGTTCATCAGACCCAGTTCTTAGGTGTCTTTGGTCTTTGTGGAAGATGCTGTTGGTGCCCTGTTCGTGTACTCCATGGGCTCTTACTGGAAGCACCATGGCTCACTCATTATCAGGGGGCTTTCTTGAGCATACTTTCTTGCACAAGGTGGGGCACAGGCTGGCATTGGTAGGGGAGGTGAAAGCCCCCAGGAGTGACCCTCAATCAATCTCAGTTGGGAATTGGTGGATAAGAGCTCCTGCTTCCTGGCCTCCCACTGGGACAACTCAGAGGCATGTTCTGCACCCTCTCCCAGAGGCCTCTAATGGGACTGAGCCCTAGTTACTTACAGAGGAAACCTGCTTGTTCGCCATCCCTGTCTATTGGCTCCTATCCCTTCCTTGTCTCACTCCCCTAATCCTCTCTTCCATCCAGTACTGCATGGGATCATCTCCCCAGGAAAGTCTCTTGTTTCAGAATTTGCTTCTGGGGGGATGTAAACTAAGACAGTCTTTTACAATCTAGCATAAACCTTTCTGCTGTAAGTTCTGTGGAAAGGGTCACAGATCATGTGCAGTCACACAACACTCTTTGGATTATCACTGTCATGAAGGAGCAATGGGGGAGAACAATTTCTCCACGCAGGGCTCAGGATGTGTGCATGGTAGGCCAAGAGGGCAAGTGGGTGGGGAGGTGTAAAGGGTCAGGAAGGAGGCACAGACACCGTCAAAGCTTAAGGAGAACGGACCGTTGACACATGGAAACGGATACTGTGACACTTAGATTTATCGCCAGGCAAACTGTTCACCACAAACCCAAAGTTCCTCTAAACAATGCCTAGGAAAATCTTCCAGAAGTTTTGAGGATCTGGTGACCATATTTTCAGAATCAAAAGTTGGGAACTGGTTTGCCAAAAAATGTTTCGTTTATGATTTGTGAATGTATCAGCACAGAAAAAGACATTAGAGAGAATATTGGGAATTGATCTTGCTTCAAAAATACTGAGATCTGTGGTCACCAGACTCAGGGGTCATGTCATCTGATTTAGTGTTTCTCAGCAGACTGTATATGTTACCATGGGTCGGGGAGTGGTAAGAGCAAAAGCTGAAATCAGAATATTTAAAATCATTGAGATTTTACAATAAAGCTTACTTGAAAAATGATAATACTATAATTTTATTTTCTTAACTTTTACCATAAAATAAATAATTAAGTGCATATAAATATATATGTTTATAATGTAAAAAACTAGATATTTTATTTCTTTGGTGGTGAGAATCAAAGTCTCTGAGTAACTGAAAGGGTGTAGGCTATGAAAGGTTTATTCACTGATTTAATTCACATTTATTTTTAATCTATGGATAGGCACTATGCAAGCCCTTGCAATATAATGATAAATAAAACAGACAAAAATTTTCACCATCATTAAGTTTATCATGAGGGAGACAGGCATCATAAACAAATAAGATGTAATTACAAATTGAAAGGAACTGAAGAAGGTGCCAAGAGAATCTGTGAGATTTTTTCTTTGATAGACAGAAATCTAGTGACATGTCCAGGACGAAACAGTAAATTAATGGCAAAGCTAATGCTTCAACCAGTGGTTCCTGGCCCCCACAACAAGAGGGCAGAGACAAAGTACCTAGCACAGTGTCTGGCACATAGTAAGCCATCAAATTTTTAAAATTAATTGATTATTTTTTATTTAACTTTTATTTTAAGTTTGGGGGTACATGTGCAGATTTGTTACATAGGTAAACTTGTGTCACAGGAGTTTGTTGTGCAGATTATTTCATCACCCAGGTATTAAATCTAGTACCCATTAATTATTATTCCTGATCCACTTCATCCTCCCAACCCCACCCTCTGATAGGCCCAGTTCCCCTCGATGTGTCCATGTGTTCTAATCATTTAGCTCCCACTTATAAGTGAGAACATGCGGTATTTGGTTGTCTGTTCCTGTGTTAGTTTGCTAAGGACAATGGCCTCCAGCTCCATCATGTTCCTACAAAGGACACAATCTTGCTCTTTTTTATGGCTGCATAGTATTCCATTGGTGTATATGTACCACAGTTTCTTTAATTAATCTGTCATTGATGGGCATTTGGGTTGATTCCATGTCTTCGGTATTGTGAATCATGCTGCATGAACATACGCATGCATATATCTTGAGAGTAGAATGATATATATTCCTTTGTGGATATACCCAGTAATGGAATTGCTGGGTCCAATGGTATTTCTGTTTTTGGGTCTTTGAGGAATTGCCACACTGTCTCCCACAATTGTTGAACTATTTACACTCCCACTAACAGTGTATAAGTGTTCCCTTTTCTCTGCAACCTCACCAGCATTTGTTATTTTTTGACTTTTTAATAGGCATTCTGACTGGTGTAAGATAGTATCTCATTATGGTTTTGATTTGCATTTCTGTAATGATCAGTGGTGTTGAACTTTTCTTCATATGATGTTAGCCATCAAAATTGTTAACTCCTTCCCTTCCATTCCGATTTTATGAATCTTCAGTATGCAGAATACTGAGAAGAGCCCCTGGCATACGATAAGTGCTCAAAATACTAGTTACTATTATTGTTAATAATATAACCAGCCACGGATCAAAATTGCAGTATCAAAATTAGCAGATACTTAAGTCCCTTATGTAAAATGCCATAGTATTTGCATATAACCTAGGTACATCCTCCAGTATACTTCAAACCATACTCAAGATTACTTATACAATGTAAAGTTAGCTAGTACAATGTAAATGTTATGTAAATAGCTGCTATACTGCGTTATTGCATGGTTTTAAAATTTGTATTATTTTTATTGCTGTATTGTTGTTTTTTTTCCTGAATATTTTTGGTCTCTGGTTGGTTGAACCTGCGGATGCACAACCCATGGACATGGAATGCAGATTGTACAGGATTCAGCTCCCATTGAGCGACAGAACGTATTTCCCAAAGTGGTGGAACTACAGATTCAACTTCTAAGTGTATGACTTCAAGCTCCTGGCATTCTCCTGGTTTTTCCTCTCTCTCCTGTTCTCTCTCCCCCTCTCCTATTCCCTTTTCCTCCCCTCTGATATTTCTTTTCTCCTTGGAAGAGTTAAATCTATTATCTCAAAGAGTTCTTAGTATTCTGCAACTACTAGCTCTTCCAGCGAATCTGCTATAGGGAGTGCAGTTGATGAATAGCCCCAGCTGCCAAACCTCCAGATCCATTGTCATAAACACTGAGGCCACCCTTTCCCCAGGCTGCTCCTAGCCAATGACAGAGCACAGCAGGGCTGTTAGAACCTGCATGTTCCTGTCAATATTCATGTATTGGCCAACCTTTGCTTGGGGACTCCTTGCTGCACTGGCTGAGACTTTCTCAGAACTACAGTCTAAAGCTCCTCAAATCCAACTCTTCCTCCTTCCCATTTGCTGTTCTTAGGCTCCCAACTGCCTTGTTGTTTGAAGGCTCTCTCTGCCCTCTCCTGTCCCCCATCTCCTTAATCTTGCACAGAATATTTTCCCGTCAATCTCCTGCATGTCTAATCTAATATTGTTTCACAGAAGACCTAAACTATACAGAACAATAAAACACCTTAAGCAGAGGAAACAAAATTCAGTCTAACATAGATCCATCTGGAATACCACTAAGAGCAGCTTAGTTTCTCCAGATCTAAAAAGCACCTTATTATGCCGGATCCAGTCTCTTGTATGGAGTTGAGAACTTAAAAGTAGATCAGCCAGTCCGGCACTGTGGCTCACGCCTGTAATCCCAGAACTTTGGGAGGCCAAGGCGGGAGGATCATGAGATCAGGAGATCGAGACCATCCTGGCCGACATGGTGAAACCCTGGCTCTGCTAAGAATACAAAAATTAGCTGGACATGGTGGCATATGCCTGTAATCCTAGCTACTTGGGAGGCTGAGGCAGGAGAATCCCTTGAACCAGGGAGTCAGAGGTTGCGGTGAGCCAGCATCGTGCCACTGCACTCCAGCCTGGTGACAGAGAGAGACTCTGCCTCAAAAAAAAACAAACAAACAAACAAAAAAAACAAAATCTGTAGATCAGCCAACAAGATGGTCTCTAAGTTGAAGGCACCTCTAATTGGGATCCTGAGATCACCTCTCGTAGGTAAATATCTACACACTGAAGGTCAAACACAAATGTCTACTTTACAACTACTATACTGCATTCATAATTTCTCTCCTCATTTTATACTCTGATGAAATACCAACTTGGTCATTTCTGAGCATTGTCAAGAGGGTCGAAGTCGAAGCAGAAGCAAGCAGCTGGCTGGCTTAGCTTATGGTTCCTCTGGCACAGGAAAGTGGTGAGAGTCATTATTCTTATTATCCAGGAGTTAACGGATTTTTGCATGACTGGGCTGAGTGTATGTTTATTTTCTGGCCCTTGATAATTACTGTATTCCCATTTTCAATATGAATTCGTTTCTATCCAATGGATGGTCAACAGTAGCCACTGTAATTCTTTTTGAGGGGCTATATATGAACCATTATTTTTCAAACTTGGCTCTGCGTGGAGATCTTAACAGAATATAGATACTCCAGTTGTTCCGCATGCTTGTCAACTCTTAGCATGGTCTATATTTTCCATTTTAGTCATTCATTTCATTTAGTCATTTTAGTCATTCCAGCTTCAGTCATTTGAGCCATGTCCAGTGTGTTCACATTGTGGTTCTAATTTGCATTTCCCTGTGGTATACTGAGGTTGACAATCTTTTCATGTGCTTATTGGCCATTTGGGTGTCCTGTTTTGTGATGTACCAGTTTGAATCTCTTGGCCATCTTCCTAATGGGTTGTCTGTCCTTATTGGTTTGTGGGTATTTTAATATATTCTGGCAAGTCATTTGTCATATAAATGCACTGCGATATCCACTCCCACTTTGTAGCTTGCCTTTTTATTCTCATAATGCTTTTCAATAAACAGAAATTCTTAATTTTAATGTAGTACAGTTTGTACAGTTTTTCCTTAACACTTACTGTTCTTTGTGTCCTGTTAAGAAAACTTTGTCTATCTCAAAATCATGAGGATATCAAACTCTACAATTAATTTGTTATGTACTGTTCTCTTTCTCTCTGCATGTGTATACATACACATACACACCCTCTCTCTCTGTACATATATATGTATACATAAAATATGGGGGCAAAAATTTTACATAAAGTCAGGCTGACATGGGTTCAAATTCTGGCTCTTCACAATAACCCTATAAGGCAAATACTATTCCCGTTTTACAGCTGAAAAACCTGAGGTCAGGAGGTCAGGCTAAGTTAATATGTCTATGGTCTTATAGCTAGTGGGTGGGAGACGAGAATGAATCCAGTCTGGCTGAAGAGTCCATACTTCTGGCCTCCATCATAGCCTGGGCTTCCCAAAGCTTGTGCTTTTGTTCCTTATTGGCAACAGGCCATCAACTGCATTCGTTACATAAGGTTATTATGAGGAGTAAGGGAGTTATTAAAAGTGTCTAGCATGGTTCCTAGGACATAGTAGGTACTCAAATATTTTTCCCTTTCTGTTACTATTAACACTTTCTTTATAAAATAAAAATTGGCCAGGCACAGTGGCTCGTGCCTGTAATTCTAGCACTTTGGAGGCCAAGGCAGGAGGGTTGCTTGAGCCAAGGAGTTAGAGGCCAGCCTGGGCAACATGGTGAGGCCCCACCTCTACAGAAAAAATTAGCCAGGCATGGTGGTATGTGCTTGTAGGCCCAGCAACTCGGGAGACTGAGGTGTGAGGATTGCTTGAGCCTGGGAGGTTGAAGCTGCAGTGAGCAGTGATCACACCACTGCACTCCAGCCTTGATGACAGAGCTAGATGCTCAAAACAAATACATAAAATATAATGAAATGAAAATTACAAGAGGCCAAAGGCTGATGTCTCTTCTTCTTTCTTTGCGTTTGGAGCAGAGTAATTGAGTCTTTGTAATGACTTAACTAACACTGAGAAACTCCAGACAGATCCTGAAGTTAACAAAACATGAATCTATTATCTACTTAAAATGACTGCAATAAAGGCTTCTTGATCTATAACTCTAGTTTTGCATGAAGATCAACAAGCTTTCACATGGTAGGTGGAGTAGATGTGAAGGTGAACAGTGTCAGATGTGAAAGATACAGTGGGATTCTTGCCATACACTCTTCAGTCTTAAACCTTCTGCAGATGATCCAACTACACCCCAGGAATTAAGAAGCAGATTATAAACCTCAGGCCTTTGAAGGGCAAAAAGGTCTGAATTAGTCCAAAAGTTCAGGGCAAAACTCTAAATGACTTTTAGTTACAACGGAAACCCACTTGGAAAGTTGCTTTTCTTCTCCAATAGCTTCCCAAGAAAGGGTACATGGAGGTAAACCCTGAGTCTTTGCTTGTCTAAAAACGTATTATTTTTACTTTCACCCTTGATTATTTGACTGAATATGGATTTATCGGTTGAAAATAACTTCCTTTCTATAATTATGAAGGCATGGTTCTATTGTTTTCAGATTCTTTTTCGAGACAAGGTCTCTTCTGTTACCCAGGCTGGAGTGCAGTGGCACAGTCATGACTCACTGCAGCCTTGAACTCGCAGGCTCAATTGATCCTTCCAACTCATCCCCCTGAGTAGATGGGACTACAGGCATGTACCACAATGCCCAGCCAATTTCTGTATTCTTTTTAGAGATGGGGCCTCACCATGTTGCCCAAGCTGGTCTCAAGTGATCCGCCTGCCTTGGTCTTCCAAAGTGCTGAGACTACAGGTGTGAGCCACTGTGCCCGGCCAGTTTTTCTTTTATTCTCTCTCTACTTCCTTCATTTCTCAAAGGCATCTCAAACTCAGTGGGCCCAAAACCAAAGTCAAGCTCCATCAGAACATCCTGCTACTTCCAACTTTAAAATATATCTTAAATCACAATTTCTTGCTACATGCAACCCTTTGGTTCAAACTACCATCATCCCTAGCTTGAACTTAGAATTGATTTTCCTGCTTCAGTATTTTTTTAAATTATGAAATATTTCAAATAAACCATATATGGCTTTATACTTTTTATTACATAAAAAGGATGAAAATCTGCCAGGTGCAGTGGCTCGCACTTGTAATCCCAGCACCCATCCCAGGCCGAGGTGGGTGGATCACTTGAGGTAAGGAGTTTGAGACCCACCTGACCAACATGGTGAAATCCTGCCTTCACTAAAAACACAAAACTAGCCGGGTGTGGTGGTGCGTGCCTGAAGTCCCAGCCACTTGGGAGCCTGAGGCAGGAAAATCTGCTAACACTAAGAAAAAACTGCAAAGTACTAAGAACTCTTTGAGACGATAGATTTAACTCTTCAAGGAGAAAGGAAGTAGCAAGGAGGGAGGAAAAGAGAGAAGGATAAGAAGAGGGAGAGAGAGAGCAGGAGAGGGAGGACAAACCAGGAGAATGACAGGAGTTTGAAGTCAGACACCAGGGAGTTGAATTTCTAGTTCCACCATGTTGGAGAGCTTACTGCTATTTAGGAAGATAGTCAACTTTTCTAAGCTTGGATTTCTCCATTTGTAAAATGAGTGTAGCAATTTTGTTCACTTGGTCTTGGTGAAGAGTCAATTAGGTGGCATGCAGAGAAGATCCAGCACATTCTGCAAGAAGCACTCAGGAAGGAGTGCTTCCCTAGTTTTCCTCATGCACCACCTCTTTTTCTTTCTTCATGACAATAGCACCTGTGAATTATAGCCACTGGCTAGAGACAGTAGGCACAGATTTAATATGGATAAATGTGCCATACAGATGTACGTCTGCAGTCTTTGCCTTATTTGCACTTAAGTTGAGGGACTGCTTTGTCATTTTCAGGTAGGGCGGTCTTTGGGAAGCCACTCAACAGCCCCAAGACAGACATATGATTTGTAAAATGAGGGTGCTCTTTTCTGGTTTTCCCACTTCATGCACTGTTGCAGGAGTGAAATGCAATAGCACACAAAGGTGCTTTTCACAGCAGAATCAGTTGAGCAATCAGGGCTCCATGTCTTCTTCTTACTAAGCATTTCTCAAGTATCTTATTGATTGAGTGCTTCCTCATAAGAGCATATACACTGATAAGTTTTTCTTACAACAAAATCTCAAAAAATTGCTATTTTACTGCACATTTGACAAATCACCACACACTTACTATAACTGATACATCTTCTGAAATAGACAGTCAACTCAGCTAAGAGTATGTGGTGTGTGTATATAAAAACAACTAAAAGCCAAATTGTAAAGACCATCGAGGCTAGGAAGAAACTGCATCAACTAACAAGCAAAATAACCAGCTTACATCATAATGACAGGATCAAATTCACACATAACAATATTAACTTTAAATGTAAATGGACTAAATGCTCCAATTAAAAGGCACAGACTGGCAAATTGGATAAAGAGTCAAGACCCATCAGTGTGCTGTATTCAGGAAACCCATCTCACGTGCAGAGACACATATAGGCTCAAAATAAAAGGATGGAGGAAGATCTACCAAGGAAATGGAAAACAAAAAAAGGCAGGGGTTGCAATCCTAGTCTCTGATAAAACAGACTTTAAACCAACAAAGATCAAAAGAGACAAAGAAGGCCATTACATAATAGTAAAGGGATCAATTCAACAAGAAGAGCTAACTATCTTAAATATATATGCACCCAATACAGGAACACCCAGATTCATAAAGCAAGTCCTCAGCGACCTACAAAGAGACGTAGACTCCCACATAATAATAATGGGAGACTTTAACACCCCACTGTCAACTTTAGACAGATCAACGAGACAGAAATTTCACAAGGATACCCAGGAATTGAACTCAGCTCTGCACCAAGCAGACCTAATAGACATCTACAGAACTCTCCACCCCAAATCAACAGAATATACATTTTTTTCAGCACCACACCACACCTGTTCCAAACTTGACCACATACTTGGAAGTAAAGCTCTCCTCAGCAAATGTAAAAGATCAGAAATTATAACAAACTGTGTCTCAGACCACCGTGCAATGAAACTAGAACTCAGGAATGGGTAACTCACTCAAAACCGCTCAACTACATGGAAACTGAACAACCTGCTCCTGAATGACTGCTGGGTACATAAGGAAATGAAGGCAGAAATAAAGATGTTCTTTGAAACCAACGAGAACAAAGACACAACATACCAGAATCTCTGGGACACATTCAAAGCAGTGTGTAGAGGGAAATTTATAGCACTAAATGCCCACAAGAGAAAGCAGGAAAGATCCAAAATTGACACCCTAACATCACAATTGAAAGAATAGAAAAGCAAGAGCAAACACATTCAAAAGCTAGCAGAAGGCAAGAAATAACTAAGATCAGAGCAGAACTGAAGGAAATGGAGACACGAAAAACCCTTCAAAAAATTAATGAATCCAGGAGCTGGTTTTTTGAAAGGATCAACAAAATTGATAGACTGCTAGCAAGACTAATAAAGAAGAAAAGAGAGAAGAATCAAATAGATGCAATAAAAAATGATAAAGGGGATATCACCATTGATCCCACGGAAATACAAACTACCATCAGAGAATACTACAAACACCTCCACACAAATAAATTAGAAAATCTAGAAGAAATGGATAAATTCCTCGACACATACACCCTCCCAAGACTAAACCACGAAGAAGTTGAATCTCTCAATAGACCAATAACAAGATCTGAAATTGTGGCAATAATCAATAGCTTACCAACCAAAAAGAGTCCAGGACCAGATAGATTCACAGCCGAATTCTACCAGAGGTACAAGGAGGAACTGGTACCATTCCTTCTGAAACTATTCCAATCAATAGAAAAAGAGGGAATCCTCCCTAACTCATTTTATGAGGTCAGCATCATCCTGATACCAAAGCCTGGCAGAGACACAACCAAAAAAGAGAATTTTAGACCAATATCCTTGATGAACATTGATGCAAAAATCCTCAATAAAATACTGGCAAACCGAATCCAGCAGCACACCAAAAAGCTTATCCACCATGATCAAGTGGGTTTCATCCCTGGGATGCAAGGCTAGTTTAATATACGCAAATCAGTAAATGTAATCCAGCATATAAACAGAACCAAAGACAAAAACCACATGATTATCTCAATAGATGCAGAAAAGGCTTTTGACAAAATTCAACAACGCTTCATGCTAAAAACTCTCAGTAAATTAGGTATTGATGGGACGTATCTCAAAATAATAAGAGCTATCTATGACAAACCCACAGCCAATATCATACTGAATGGGCAAAAACTGGAAGGATTCCCTTTGAAAACTGGCACAAGACAGGGATGCCCTCTCTCACCACTCCTATTTAACATAGTGTTGGAAGTTCTGGCCAGGGCAATTAGGCAGGAGAAGGAAATAAAGGGTATTCAATTAGGAAAAGAAGAAGTCAAACTGTCCCTGTTTGCAGATGACATGATTGTATATCTAGAAAACCCCATTGTCTCCGCCCAAAATCTCCTTAAGCTGATAAGCAACTTCAACAAAGTCTCAGGATACAAAATCAATGTACAAAAATCACAAGCATTCTTATACACTAATAAGATACAAACAGAGAGCCAAATCATGAGTGAAATCCCATTCACAATTGCTTCAAAGAGAATAAAATACCTAGGAATCCAACTTACAAGGGATGTGAAGGACCTCTTCAAGGAGAACTACAAACCACTGCTCAATGAAATAAAAGAGGATAAAAACAAATGGAAGAACATTCCATGCTCATGGGTAGGAAGAATCAATGTCATGAAAATGGCCATATTGCCCAAGGTAATTTATAGATCAATGCCATCCCCATCAAGCTACCAATGACTTTCTTCACAGAATTGGAAAAAACTACTTTAAAGTTCGTATGGAACCAAAAAAGAGCCCGCATCACCAAGGCAATCCTAAGCCAAAAGAACAAAGCTGGAGGCATCACGCTACCTGACTTCAAACTATACTACAAGGCTACAGTAACCAAAACAGCATGGTACTGGTACCAAAACAGAGATATAGATCAATGGAACAGAACAGAGCCCTCAGAAATAATGCGCATATCTACAACTGTCTGATCTTCGACAAACCTGAGAAAAACAAGCAATGGGGAAAGGATTCCCTATTTAATAAATGGTGCTGGGAAAACTGGCTAGCCATATGTAGAAAGCTGAAACTGGATCCCTTCCTTACACCTTATACAAAAATTAATTCAAGATGGATTAAAGACTTAAATGTTAGACCTAAAACCATAAAAACCCTAGAAGAAAACCTAGGCATTACCATTCAGGACATAGGCATGTGCAAGGACTTCATGTCTAAAACACCAAAAGCAATGGCAACAAAAGACAAAATTGACAAACGGGATCTAATTAAACTAAAGAGCCTCTGCACAGCAAAAGAAACTACCATCAGAGTGAACAGGCAACCTACAACATGGGAGAAAATTTTCGCAACCTACTCATCTGACAAAAGGCTAATATCCAGAATCCACAATGAACTGAAACAAATTTACAAGAAAAAACAAACAACCCCATCTAAAAGTGGGTGAAGGACATGAACAGACACTTCTCAAAAGAAGACATTTATGCAGCCAAAAGACACATGAAAAAATGCTCATGATCACTGGCCATCAGAAAAATGCAAATCAAAACCACAATGAGATACCATCTCACACCAGTTAGAATGGCAATCATTCAAAAGTCAGGAAACAACAGGTGCTGGAGAGGATGTGGAGAAATAGGAACACTTTTACACTGTTGGTGGGAGTGTAAACTAGCTCAACCATTGTGGAAGTCAGTGTGGCGATTCCTCAGGGATCTAGAACTAGAAATACCATTTGACCCAGCCATCGCATTACTGGGTATATACCCAAAGGACTATAAATCATGCTGCTATAAAGACACATGCACACGTATGTTTATTGTGGCATTATTCACAATAGCAAAGACTTGGAACCATCCCAAATGTCCAATAATGATAGACTGGATTAAGAAAATGTGGCACATATGCACCATGGAATACTATGCAGCCATAAAAAATGATGAGTTCATGTCCTTTGTAGGGACATGGAAGAAATTGGAAATCATCATTCTTAGTAAACTATTGCAAGAACAAAAAACCAAACAGCACATATTCTCAGTCATAGGTGGGAATTGAACAATGAGAACACATGGACACAGGAAGGGGAACATTACACTCTGGGGCCTGTTGTGGGGTGGGGGGAGTGGGGAGGGATCGCTTTAAGAGATATACCTAATGCTAAATGATGAGTTAATGGGTGCAGCACACCAGCATGGCACATGTGTACATATGTAACTAACCTGCACAATGTGCACATGTACCCTAAAACTTAAAGTATAATAATAATAAAATAAAAAAAACAGCTAAAGGAAAAGAACAACTAAAATAAAAGCATTCCAAAAATTGAGTCAAATTTCTTTAAAGAATTTCTGAGTGGAATGGAGAAAAGCAGTTAATGCAATATGCTATTTTGTTGATTCAATGATTTACAGCTTGTCACATGAATGCAGCCAAAATACTTAAAAAAAAACACATGAGGAAAAAACAAAAAAAAAAAAAATGAAAAGCAAAAATAAGTAAACCTCCCAGCTTCAGACTGGACTGTCTTCTAGGGTGCTAAAACAGTAAGACTCCATACCTCCTCAGACCAGTGCACAGCATGGTCAAATGCAGTGAATCCCATCCACAAAGACAGCCTCATTAACTATTCAGAAAATTGCTATTTTGTGATTCTAATCTCTGTTAAGACACTGACAAGAAGTCATTCTAGTCATGTGTTACAGACATGGAGATACAAAGCCCAGATTCGCCTTCAAGGAAGGACTTGTGGCCCAGATGCAGGGGAGTGGCTATCAGGTGCCTCCAGGGTGTGTCTCAGCTGCAGAGATCATCCTTCCTAGGGTAGCGTGCATCTGGTGGCTGAGTGAAATGGAGAATAAAAGTCTTGCAGTTCCCCCTGATGCTTGATGACTTGCGCAGTACTCACTCTAGAGGTCCCTGTCATGATGGCTAAGCTTTATCATGCCTGTGTCACCATTCAACAGTTTCTTCTGCCAGTCCTGCTTTCTCTCCCTTCCTTTCACAAGTTTTGATCCCCAATAACATCTATTTAAAAAACATATATATATATATTCAGTGCATATATATATATATTCAGTGCATATATTTATATATTCAGTGTGCATATATATATATATATATATACATACATATATATATGTGCGTGTGTGTGTGTGTTTTTAGAGACAGGGTCTCATTCCGTCCTCCATGTTGGAATGCAGTGGTACCATCAGGGCTCACTGTGGCCTCAAATTCGTGGTTTATGTGATCCTTCTGCCTCAGGCTCCCAAGTAGTTGGGGCTACAGGTGTATGCCACCATGCCTGGCTAATTTGTAAATTTTTTTTTTTTTTTTGTAGAAACAGAGGTCTCGTTACGTTGCCCAGACTGGTCTTGATCTCCTGAACTTAAGTGATCCCCAAGCCTTAGCCTTCCAAAGCACTGGGACTATTGGTATGAGCCACAGCATCCAGCCCTTAATAACATCTTGAACCCAAAACTTTGTCTTTTTGCCTGCTATTAGAAACCCAACATGTCTCACATGTTATTCTTCTAGGCAGGAGAAATAATTTCAACTATTATCGAACCGTGATACCCAATGCAGGGATTTTGCTTTAGGTGCTAATGATGAAAGCCAGTAGTTAGGCCCAAGGGTTTCCAAAAGGAGTGCTCATCCTCAATTAGCATCACTACTGGAAATGGTCACAGGGGCTCCATGGAAGGGATGGGCTATCCCCATAGGCAAGAGAGGCAGATGAAACCAGCACCTGTTAAAGGGCCAGAGCCTCACACATGTTTGGTTTGGGCTGAAACAAACAATGTTAAGTGATACCCTAATCCTCCAATACACAGTTATTTTTAGCTCTCCAATATCTCCTTGTATTCACCTTCTTATGTTGAGAATACTTGGGTGCAGATGTATTAGGTATTTCACACTAATCACTATTTAACAAGCTGCCCAATATTCAGTGGAAGTTGGGATTGGGATGGAAGAGCCAGCCCTTCACCACTGAAAGCTTTGACTTACCTGATAATTTTATTAAAATAAAAGTTGACAAATAAGATTTAAAACGTAAATGAATGGTAAGTTAGGCAGACACAATTGGTTTTCTATCCAACAGCTATGCCTCCTCCCACATCTTTTTGCTAATACAACTCCAATATGAGAGGAAAGTGGCTAGATGTAGGGGATTTTGATTTATCTAAACCTACTGTTCAATAGATAAACACACGTAGCCACTTACATTTCAATTAATGAAAAGTCAATAAAATTAAAATTTGAAATTTAGTGCTTAGTCACCTAGCCACTTCTTAAGTAATAGACACATGTGGCTGGTGGCTGCCATATGGAACATGTAGATATGAAGTAGTTCTCTCATCATACAAACTTCTATTGCATAAGACTGGTCTGAACTAATCATGGTGCCTTTCTCTACTTTGTCAGCAGAATTTCTCCTAGCATAACCATGGTGCATCAAATTCTGGCTAATCGCATGTAAGAGAATGTAAGGAGACAGAATTGTAGGAAAGGAAAGCCCTTTATTTTCTGCTTGAGAAGCTGTCAGGTAAGAACATGACGCATAAGGATCATGCTGACAAAGGGAGGATGTCAGTCTGGAAGTAAAAGAGTCTGGGTCCTTGACTGAGTCATTGAGCAGAAATATTTGCCTACCTTTATTCCTCATTAACTGAAAACTTAATGTCCTTAAGATTTAAGCCTCAGTTCTTTGCGTTTTCTCTTACTTGCAGCTTAAAGCATTCCTAACTGATGTTTAAGAAGTTTGGAAAAGAAGACTAGAAGAGAAAAACTTACTCATTGTCCTCCTTCTTTTTTTGGCCCTATACCCAAAATAAAAATTTTCCTTTCTATGTACAAATTTGCACATAGCTATGACCATATGGTGTATGTACAATTGTCTTTGTTGTTTTTAAATCTATCTTTTCTCTTAAAATTACATCATGTGTTCATTGAAGAAAAACTGAAGAATATAGAAAATGGTAAGGGAGAAAATAAAATCACTCAGATACCTACCAAGAGAGAACAAATGTTAACATACTAAGGTTTCTTTTTGTAATTTTTCGTAAATTGATGTCCTTTATACATTGACTTTTTAAAATGATCAGCACAGGGTTCTATTCCTATTTTAAATGGAAGAAGGTGACAGATAATACTATCATCATGTGAATTATTAGTCTTACTGCCAACTAAAAAACCAAGTAAGGATGGATTTTAGAGGTGCAAAAAATTATGACTCACTTCTTTTATAATGAAAATGAACACTAGATTACTTATGAAACTCTGAAAAACCCTAATGAAAACATACTGGTTTAGACTCAGAACAATTTTAGGAAGCTTACAAATATTTTTTACCATTACCACAATTCTGAACAAGAGAGTATCCTGTTTTGCCTACAGCTGCTTTGTAATTAAGCTTTTCTTTTTCTTAAGGTTATTTTCTTATAGTAGTTTATATGCTTTATTGAAAACATCAGAACCAACCAGCACTTTGCAAGAAGTTACATGGACATGCTCTCCCAATTTAGATTTTTCTTTTAAAATAAACAGCAGGACTGTGTCTGCTTTGTTCATCACTGTAGTCCCAGGGCTTGCCTCGCACGTGAACTGGAATACGGCAGGCCCTTAACAGTGACCCGTCTGGCAGTGGGAGAACTGAGGGAGAGCGGGCAAAGCTTCATTTCAGTGGGGAAAGAGTTTGAGGAGAATTTCATTTATTTATTTTCTTCAAAACATTAAAGGGAAGAACTAAAAACAAAAACCAGCAAACAAAATAATATTTGTGAAAAGTGATTTTCAAAAATTTCCAAACTGCTGTGGGGTGATGAGTGACACACATTTCCATAAAGTTTCTCATTCTATCTGTGTCTTTCAGTGTGAACAAAAAATTTCTTTCTAACATTTGAAGATTTTATTTGCTTCACTACTACCTCCTTTAGTGGTTGGAAGTCATTTGAATTTTTCTTTACTTTTCTAGCAAGAATTCTTTGTTCTGTGCTATGACTCATGTGAATAATAGCTCCTGGCTTAATCTGAAGCTCTGTGTTGGCTCTGCCAGCATGAGACAGGAAGACCTTCTCCACTTTTGCCCAGTAATTTTCATTCTCCCCCCACAGGGCTCCACTTAAGCGAGAGTCCACTGGAGGATGACGTGCTGACATGGTCACAGCCTGTAGAATTCTAGAGGGAAAGCATTTGGAGCCTATGCCATTTGAAAAACAATAGTTCCATTTGAGAAACAAAAGAAACACAGTTTTTAGCATTTTGGAAGAATGAAAATGTTTGAAGTGGTTCCAAGGGCTCCTGAGCCCAGGGGAGTCTTACATGAAGACACATCTCTTAATACTGAGCCTTCCTGCAACTCTGGGACATAGCTCTCCAGTCTGGTATCAGTTTCTGCTCTGTCTGGCAACAGCCTACCAAGTCTCATCCACCAGTTTTTCCTGAGGACAAGGAGCCTCTTAAATCTGAACTATGGTGAAGTGTCTTAGTTTGAGATCCCGGGAAATAGACTCTGAGACAAAGAACTGTGAGTAGGAGGTTTCATGGAGAGTGCTCTCAGGATCCACACCTGCGAAATAATAACAATAATAATAATAACAATAATAATAATAATACTAATAATGATGAAGGCCTGGACTGGGTAGAGGGAGAAACTGATCCAAAACAAACATGCAATGAGGCCTCAGCCAATTCCTGAGGGGCAGATCTGGCTGTGTACAGCAGTTCCTGAATAATGTCGGTTCATTCGATGTTCTTTCCTTATAACGTTGTTGAGAAAACAATTGATTTGCACCTGGGGCCACCATCTGTGTGGATTTGCACAACCTCCCCATATCTGCATGGGTTTTCTCTGAGTACTCTAGTTTGCTCTCTCATTCCAAAGTCATGCATATTAGGTTAATTGGCATGTCTACATGGACTCAGTGTGAGTGAATGTGAGCATGGGTGTGAGTGTGCTCTGCCATGAGAGATTGTCCTGTTCAGGGCTGGTTCCCGCCTCACTCCGTGAGCTGCTGGGATGGGCTCTGGCCACCCATGACCGTGAACTGGAAATAAGCAGGTAAAGAATTATCTTACTTGGTTTTATTAATCTTTCTTAAATGTATGTATAGTTCACATTTATTTCAATGTTTAATATTAGAAATGTTTTGCCTTTATTTAGAAGTTTGGTATTTTGTGATCAGAAATCTGCCATAGGAACTTCATTATAGTTTATATCAATTAGCCTATGGAAAAATTGTTTTTGTTATATGTCATTTTGCTTAAAGCTGCAGTTTCCAGTACCCTATCAACAACATTAAGTGAGGACTTTGTGTGATTTGTGGGGCCAAGTGCAAAATGAAATTGTAGGGTACCTTGTTCAAAATGCAAGAAAAAAGTGTCATTAGAGGTACAGAAACACACTTTTTTCTTCTATCTGTGGTCTCTCAAATTGTCATGGTGGTGTTTAGTTTCTTCTAAATGTCTTTTTAAGGAAAGAAAAATAAAAATTTAAATTATTAGCAAGGATTTTTGCCATTCATCTTTATATTATGCATTGCTAATTTTAAACACAAGTGTGTTTAATTAACTTGTATAGAGACTCACAAAAATATACATTTTGTATTTTATTACTCATGCATGTATAGGTTTTTGTTCTAACAAGAAGAGTAAAAACACTGCACAAAACTAACTCAAATGATTTTATTTCACTTATTGATATGTGCATATTCTGCCAATGTTCTCTACCTTTGGCATACTGGTGACTAACAGAGAACTGAAAGGAAATGTAACTACCTGACCATGGTTGGCTCATCCAGTGAACTAATATGAATAAGAGAGGACATGGTAGGGTTCCCTTGTTGTTCATGTTTTTTAGAATGCCGTTGCCTTCTTTCTGTGTTTGGAGTAAGTTCTGGTTTGGATGAAAAGTGTGGCTTCTACAGGCTGTCAGCATTCATGCTTACTCAGCTGTAGATGAGATGCTGATTGGTAATTTGCTTTAAGTCTTGCTGAACTCCCACTCATCGTGGATCTACTGGAGTTCTGTGGCCATGGGGCATTGAGACAATAAAGGAGAGCACCTATGTTGTGCTATCTCTTCTGCTCACCTGCATGCTCCATTGTCCCCGTGGACTTTACCTACAAAATGCAGATTCAAAGATTAGATTGTTAAACATTTCAAGATGGTGACAGCAGAGCATGAAACCAAACCCAGGGTTCTTCTGAGTGTGGGATCTTGCGAGGTTCCTCAGATTGCGTGCCCGTGAAGTTGGTCTTGCTTGGGAAACTCTGGAGCTTGGATGGCCCTTCAGATTTGCGCTAACTAAAGTAAAGAGGAGCTGGGATTTGAATACCCACACTAACCGGTCAAAGCTGTAAGCCAGCCCCTGGGAGGAAGCATAACTCTGGGCAAGGCAGTTCTTTATGGTCTAGGGCAATCTTAGTGTGGAATGCATCCACTTGGAGCTGTCAGTAGCCCACATTTCTTGAAACTAGGAGATGGGCACGTGTGCTGCAAGGAGGAGATATGGGCACTGCACCACTACAGTCACTCCATCAAGGTCCAGGCTTGCCAACACAGGGAGTTTTGACGTGAGCAGAAACAGCTCTTTCTACTTTGAAAAGCTCTCATAAGAGAGCACTATGGAATGAATTTTAACCCTGTGATTTTAATATTTTTGTTGCAATGGTCTTTTTGCTTCACATGCACCCATATACCAACATGTGACAGTGTATCCAGTGGATTCATAATTCTATGCCAGGAACTCCTACAGTCTTTGACTTTGCTCCCCTTGGCCATTCAATCCCAGAGCCCCTGAAGTTCTGCAGGAAAACCATAGGGTACCCACAAGTTATGGTTCCTTCTGTGCCCTGCATATGCCTATATCTACAAACCTGGACACACCACACACCAGTCTTACCCTTGGATCCAGCCTCAGCAGTTTATCTGTATCAGAGCAAGCCTGAATGTGATTCTTCTTTAAAATTCTTGCAACAAAAGCAGATGGTTCAGTTTCTTATTGAGCCAACTCTTAAAGATAACAAACATATATGTTTAACATTTTGTGTTTTTAATCTTTTTTTGTTTAGAACCTCTTTATGGAAACATGTCTAGCTTACTAAGGTAAAATTGACTCACTCATTGACTCATTTAGCAAATTATTTATTGATCTCCTATTTATCAGACAGGGTGGAATATAGAAAAGGTCTCTGCCCTTCTGGAGTTTCTAACCCAGTGTGGAAAAACCGATAATACATAACTAAATAACTCATATACCAGTATAATTACAGTGGATAAGTGCTAGGAAGAAAATGATTGTGATAGTAGGTAACCAGGAGGGGTGTACTTGGATAACTATCACTTCTTGGATCTTGACTCCTGGCTTGATCTCCCTCTTAGAGATAGGCAATGCAAGCGGTTTTTTTGTATTACCTTTATTTATTTATTTATTTATTTATTTATTTATTTATCCCCCCAGGCTGGAGGGCAGTGCCGCAATCTTGGCTCACTGCAACCTTTGCCAACCAGGTTCAAGTGATTCTCGTGCCTCAGCCTCTTCAGTAGCTGGGACTACAGGTGCATGCCACCATACCCTGCTAATTTTTGCATTTTCAGTAGAGACAGGGTTTCACCATGTTGGCCAGGCTGGTCTTGAACTCCTTACCTCAGGTGATCCACCCCCACCTCGGCCTCCCAAAGTGCTGGGATTACAGGCGTGAGCCACCGCACCCAGCCTGTTTTAGCTTTTTAAATCCTTAGTTTCCTCATTTGTAAAACTTCAGCTCATAGTATTCCTGTGAGGATTAAATAGCTTGTCTTAGTTTGGGTTCCCTCAGAAACAGACCTTGACATGACAATTCAGGTTTATGTAGTGAATTTGGGAGGTGGTCCCAGGAAACGCCAGAAGGAGAGTGGGGGAGTGAGGCAGCTGCTGTAAGGTGTGTTAATGACCACTGTGAACAGTGGGGCTAATCCCACTGGAGACCTCATGGGGGGCTGGGGGAAAGGAGGGCCTGTAAATTGCCCCTGGGTTGTCTAGAGCCTGGCTCAGAGTTGTCCTGCTAATGCGGAAAGAAGTTTGCGTATTTATCCACCATCTCTTATTTATTGTTGGTTGAGGGTTGCTCCCAGAATTGTTAACTCCTTGCACATACAACCTGCCCAGTGAGGGCCTGAGCATGCTCCTGTAGCCAGGGAAAACCCTCAGTGGAGAACTACAGGTGCTGTCGGTGAGGTGGGTTGGCATGCATATGACAAGAGTGCCATGAGAGCATGGTGGTAGTATTGACAGTCAGCCAACACTACAAACAGCCAGTGCACGTAAAGTGGAATCTGCCCCTTAGAAGGTGCTCAATAAATGGTAGCTATCATTTTCTTGCATTTGGTACTTGTCAATCATGTTGTTACACAAATGTGATTGTTGTGTAACAACACACACACACACACACACACACATCTTATTTTACAGCCTATATTTAAGCTCCTTGAAATTCTTTTCAATATCTAACATTGTTTCTTTCCACAGTGGGTACTTATTGGAGTGACTAAATCATTTTTCGTTTTTTTTTGTTCTTGTTATTTTTAAGTCAACTTTATTGAGACATTTTGACATTTTTATTGCTTTACTATCATCCAACAAGTTAACTGTTTTATCTTGACAGCATTCTGTTTAGAAAAGATAACTGGGGAAAAGTAAGCCTAGAAAAATATGAAACATCAGCTTAGCATTTCAGGAAGCATAGCAAGACTATCTCATTGTGTGCTGGCAAACTTTCATGTTAATGCTACTTTTTTAAGGGAAATGTTCATGGGATTTTAAAAGTCTTGAAAGTAAAGATAAGATGTGTTCATTACACCTAGCAATGGTGGAGAAAGAACTGAGATGGGCATTCACACCCCAACTTATATAGCATGACATCTCTCTTGTTTTGTCTTCAACCTTTCCTTTAAGAAGTGACAGAAGATCAGTAAATGCCTTCAAAAATTTCAGGATTTGGGCCACATTTATTTTTTAAAAAATTCTTTTTGCATAAAATCAGGATGGCTGAATTCACTGTTAGGCCTTGGTTGGCTGCCCAAATGTATTCTTCAAAATTAGACCCATTTCTTAAGTATGTCTGGAGCAGCATCAAAACGGCATCTGAAGCCAAGGCTAGTGTGTTTTTGAAGCTTTACACAGAAAAGATCTCTAAGGATTTCAGCTATGTTGAGGCAATATTTCTGTGGAGAAAATTTGTATCCAGGCTGACATTTTCCATCCTGAGTTTTCTACCTGCTGTGATGTGGAATGGCCAAGATATGAAATCTCTGAAGTCGGGGTTATAACGCAACTTTACTGGCCTCCAAGGGCTTGTTGCTCACAGCCATTGTTCACAGGTGCCAGATGATCTAAGAAGATCATGGAAACCTGGCACCTCACTGCTTTTTGGCTAACACCACCAAAGAAAATTAATTGTTATTGTTTTTGGAAACTGTCATCCAATGCACAAAATAGTAATATCAGCAATTATGTTTTTTCTGCTTTTTCTTTTCGGGGGAGGTTGGGGTGGGAAGATGATGAACACTGTGATTTTATTATAGCTGCCCCCAATGGCTGGTTTTGGGGCAAGAAAAGGGTGTTACATTCCTGTGGCTGAAAAATCTTATGAAGCTGTAAAGCAAAAGCACTCTCCTAATTTGCCTGAGTTGATGAAATACAATGACCTTGAGCCTTCTGTCCGATTCAACAGGGTTTGAATTTCTGGTAACTCCTCGCTCAAGATTGGTTTGCTCATTAGCCTGTTGAGAGCACACAGCCTCGAGTCAACTAAAATGTTTCTTTTCTGTCAACCCAATCTTCTCGCAGCCATGACTCACTCCATTCTCCTACCTCTGATACTTTACCCCAAGCCACAGTAGTTCTTCTTCTCACTCTGGCCAGTCATGACCTTGAATCTCTTTCTTCCTTAAAAACTGTAGCCCAAATTTCATATCCTTCAAGATGTTATTTTGGTTCACCCAACCATCCCTCATAGACAGCCTAATACTTCCCTCCTACTGTGCATTTCTTTTGCTTTCTGTTTGTCTGTTAGCCACTTCTGTTTGATGTTTAAGCACAGTCCCAGATCTAATCATCCAAGGTGCTATTGACACAACCAGTGCAGTGCTCAATGCCCAGCAGATAAAAAAGATACTCCTACTGACAGTGCTAGCCAGGGGAAGCAGGAGTTCTTTTCTCTTAAGGCCACAGCAAGTGGATGCTAATGCTTCGTCAGGTACAGTTAATCCTCCATGTAACTCTATGTACTGGGCATCTGGAAAGCCTAGTTTTTGGTTTTGTTGGACACATGTCACTTTAGGCTGTGCTACCCACCATCTGTTTCCCCTACCTAACAACCTTGACTGAATTCCTTTTGGGAAGTTAGCCCTCTCCCATGGTATTTCTTGGAATGAGGGATATCCAGGCAACTCCCTCCACCATGGGTGCAGGTGGGGTCCCTGAAGTCCCTTCCTCCAGCTCCTCTTTCTCATTGCCTCAGAAAAATAAGGGAGCTAGCCAAGCGCCCTGCCTGGGCCAGAGTCTGACTTTTGGCATGCTAAATCTCTAACAGAGAGGAAAATGCTGGATGTTCTTCATTCCAAAAGCATACATGAGGTGATCAATTAATTCCTGCTGTCTGGATGTCTGGCATTTCCCTACATCCTATTCTCATCCTGTTTTGTTTCCACTTAATTCTCTAGTCTTCCAACCAGGCTGTGGACTCCAGAATATCCCTCCAATAAATTCCTGCTGTATTCTCAAACATAAATTAGACAAGGTTGCTTCTTGATAGTTGCAAACCAAAGATTCTTAATACACGCTTTTCTCTATTGTTGATTTGCTAAGTAACAGAAATTTCAAAATTAGCCAAAGCTCGAGTTTTTCCTCCTCAAAAGGAGTTTTCTATAGCAGGATCTGGCATTTAGAAGTATGAGTGAGACAAAGGATAACACTGTTTGAATTAATTCAAAGAGTCTACACAACATTTGAGGACTACATTGGGAGAAAACAATTCAGTTTTAGAAAATCAAATCCAAGAATAATTTTTTGGTTTGCCTTTCTTTTGGAGTGCAGGCTTAGAATTAAGGAGGGGTCCAAAAATTGCTTGTTCATTTGATTTGATGGTTGCACGGATGTGTGAATAGGGAAATGCTGTGCTTAAACCACAGGAGTCCACTATGGGGGCACTATGTCAGGAAGAGGGACAGCTGGCGGTGATCATGAGGGAATAGGAAGAAACTACGGCGTGTCTCTCGCACAACAAATAGACCCAAGAAGCCCTGCAAGAGGCCAAAGAATTCTTTCCTCCCAGAGCTCTCAGTGATTAAAATCCACATAGGCTTCAGAATTAGGTCAGTTGTCTTTTTAAGGCCGATTAGGGGTAGAGACCCCTGTTATTTCCCCCTGGTCCTCTTGACAGAGGGTGCAAAAATATGCCAAAGGACCTACAAGCTGCAAAGACCTCTGGAATCAAATAAGTACCTGCTCGTGTAGTTTCTGAAAATCCCACATCTGAACGAGAACCAGGACTGCTGCCTCCAGGGAGGGTTTGCCAGGAAAAATACTGCAGGGCCTCAGTGCAAACAGGACTGCTTGGCAGAGCCTGGTAGATGCGGTGCGGCAGCTGGTCAAGGGCAGTGGAGACGAGGTTGCTGGACAAACAGCCCAATGCTGAGACAAACATCAAACCTGCATCACTACCTCATGTGTCACAAGTCAGCTGGGAAAGGCACCGGGAGCAATGGATTATTTAAGCTTATATCTTATAGGGAGTGGAGGAAAGGAAGAGACACTGAACTTGATGATTTGGCTAATTCGGTGACAGAATTAAAATATCCAGGTAAAAATAAAACAACCACAGTGAAATTTTATGTGGTTATTCTCCTTCAAAAACCTATTCTCTACTGTTATCTCACAAATGAAAATTAGGGATAATTCTTATTTGACGAGGGGGCTGTGTTCCTTTACAAATTTTAACTCTAAACGTTTTCCTAAACAACCATTTCAAGCAGGGGAACATGTGTCACATATTTTGAACTGTGCAAATAATTGAACAAAACTGGATATAAACAAAAATGGATAGTAGACACATAGGGACAATGGAAGTGTCTTGATGATACTTGTGTGATGTTCGGAGAGTCCAAGCCACCATATTGCCAGTCGTCTCTGTAGACACCCCTGAGTTTCTTGTAGGAAAGGAAGCAACAGGAGACACTGACTTTTCTAAACCCTTGGTTATTCAGGGGCATCACAGGGTGGGGGTGAGATGGGAAAAGTGAGATGATTCCAGGGTGGAGGGTTTTTGAGTTACTTGTCTAAGGGCAGAAAGGAGGCAGCAGCTTTCAAAGGTATATTCCATTATATTTCTCAGCTCTATTCTGGCTTCTTTCGGTAGGTTCTCTTGAAAACAGAGGTCTCTATCCAGAGATGGGGACCCAAGAAACAGAGCACACTATTGGAAAAAAAAAATGTCCCATATAAGAGAGTCAATCCCTTATTTGTGAGGATGAAGCCATTTTTGCATCAAGTTTTGGGTCCAGATCCGATACTTGTTTACATCTCAGGGCTGGCTGAAGATTACTTTGGAACCCATCCTCTAACCAGACTTTCAGTATCTGCTATTGTGGAGTGCATGTCTTCCCTCTTCTCATGCCCTAGCCCCCGTTGGACTTGGCTGAAGGTGCATTGTTTTGCCTCTAGGCCTGAAGAGGCCCCACCTTACATCTTCCAGGGAACACACGGCAAAGCCTGGAAAATCAGTGTCAGAGAGATCTTCCAAAGCTCAGCAGCTGAGGTGGTGACAAGAGCTGGCAAAAAGAGAATGCCACTAGATGGAGAATGAGGTGGAGGGAGAGCATTAGGGTCAGTGGTGTGCAGGTAACTGTCTCTCACAAAGCCCCCCAAAACAGCAACAAAACAAAGTCCTGATTTGTGGCATTTGCCAATTTCCACGGTGTAGATATTCCTGCCATGACCATGGCCCATTTCTAGCTACTGATGGTTTAACACCAGCTCACAACATTCCTAAATATTTAGCAGTTGGCTTTCTGAGCTAGTAGTAGCCATCTCCACTGGCTCAGTACCCATGTACACATGGACTCAACTTTGCTCAAATCACTGCATCAGTGATCTTGGAATTGGAAGGATACCAAGTCCAAGATGAATGAAACAGAAAAAACACAACTCAAACAAATTCTTAAGTGCCATGGTAAAGTGAGAACAGTGTCCTCTTTCTGACGTGACAGGAACACTCTGTGAAGCAGGGAAAGAGAAGGACCAGAAGGCAGGATATTTGGATCAAAGATACAGTGTAAAATTATCTGAAAAAGTTTAAGCATCTTGTATATGCCCTGCATAATCACTCTACCTTTACCGATTCATTTGATTTCAAAACAGTCCTATAAAATTGTCACTATTATTATCCCCAATTCGGGAGTAAAGGGTTGATGTTATGGAATGGGGGGAATAATTTTGGGAGCCTTGAGTATGCACCACCACCTCCATTGTCTACCCACAACCCTGGTATGGAAAAAAAGTCTACTCAGGTTTCAGAACTCAGCTCTGTTTCCCCTCTGGGAGCCTTTGCTGACTGCTCTAGAATATTTGTATTCCACAAATAGTCTAGTCATTCAATGAATAGAAATCATGAAGGAATAAGGTAAGAGTCAGGGTAAGGGCCACTATAAAATTTGACTTCTGGTGCCATCTAAATGGTTTTGTCTAGGGAGAAAGACTGAGAACTTTGGCTCCTATATTATAAGGACTTTGGTCCTTACCTTGAGATATCTTAAGGTAAGTTTCAGACTAAGGTCACTGGTTGAGGGGTGAGTTTTAAGTCCCGCTAAGTTGTTCCTGACCACCAATTTTGCAAGATAATTCTAGGTATGGTAATGCCTTTAGAGTAGCCCAGAAAATGATAATCTTGAGGAAAGTAGATGTAAAAATGCAGCTCCAACAAAAAGCAAAAGCAAAACCAAAACCCTAAATTTCGAAACTCCAGCAACAGAACACACTATAACAATACAGAAGCATGGTAGTGATGTAGATACTAAACTATTATTTTTATAGGCAAACACATTCAAATGTTTATACACAAGCATGTTTTTTTCTCTGGCTTATTTCCATTTGTATTTGTTTGAGGAGTGTGTTTTGGAGAGAAAAGGCGTCAGGATAACCAGATACATGAAATGCCTCTTTGGCGAACAGCTGTCAGGAGTGGACATTCACACACTTTCTCACTCATGGTAAAGGGCCGTTCAGCAGAGACAACAAACTGTGTGCTCAGAGGCAGCACGATGGAGCTGCCGTTTTGTCTTCGTCTTTGCAAAATGTGTATAAAACTAAACAAATACAGATGAGCAATTTACCAAAAGATAAGGAAGAATGAGTGTGTGCTTGTGGGTTTGAATGTATGTTTAGGCATACACAATGGCTTTTTAATACTTTTTCTGCTTTTGTTTATGTGCAACTATAACTTTTCCATTTTCATTGTCTCTCAGCTATCTTTTACCCATCATGTTATAGTTGAACCCAACTTCACAAACGATGTTTGCCAGATATTAATATTCTTACCAATGAAAATGAGCTTAAAAAATTATGTGGGCAGAGGGCAGAGGAGGCCCCACTGATTTGTAACCCTGAATTCAAACTCACCTGCTTTAAAGTCTCTTTGGCCTGACCACTTTCAAATAACTTTCTCTGCCTGCTTTGGCCTATATATCGTTTCCAAAATAGCATGAAAAACTTTTCTCATTGTATTTCAAAACGAAAAATGTTCCATCTACATCTGGAAATACTAAAAAATGTGCTTTCTTACAGTATTTTTTTTTTACTAGGTATGGACAAGGTTCTGACCCTTATTATTGGAACTCAAATCCAGATGGAGTTTGGTAAGGTTCTAATCATTTGAAGAGTATTCTTTTTTGAAGATTTGTACATCTTTAGGGGAATTTTTACTTTAAAGAAGTTATCATTTGTGGGAGGTCCATTATGAAGGTTTTAAATAGTTTGGGGGAATTTCTTTTTCTTTGAAGATTTCTATAATTCAGTGAAAACATTTGCCAACTGAGATGGTCACATTTCTCTACTATAAGCTTCTTCTTCGAATATGAATTAGATTCCTCTTTTAATGTATTGGCTGTAAGTAGGCTTAAGGATTTTTCTTTCTTTCCTTTTCTAACTCTGGAAACAATGAAAAGACAATTCTTGTGTTCGAGTGAAAGTGAGAGTTAAAGATTTAAAGTTGTACGGGGAGACAACCAAAATAGCAAAATAATGAATGCATATGTTAATATCATTGGGTGGAAGATTAAAATAGCAATGATCAAAGAAAAGCGTGGTTCAATGTGTGACATTTCTTTCTTGTAACTTATTGTGTCTTTATGGAAGCCTTATTGTGTGCAAATAAAAAAGTTTCAAAGGCAGTTTTTAAAATGCTTAGTTAAAGGCTAACATCAGTATAGTTTAAAAGGTAATTGATCTATAGATGAACTAACAACTACCAACAGCATCTCTTTTTTCAGTCTATAGCTGACAGATCCCTCCTTCTTATGCCTACAAGTCTGACATCTACTGAACTTTCATAGACTGGCTGAAAGCAGTAGTCAGGAAAACCTTAGTCCCAGTCCCAGAGATTTTCATTCTCTATACCATCAGCTCTTTGGCAACTGGTGCCTTTTAGGCTCTGAATTTACATGGGTTCAAGGGCATCTCACTCTGGTGACCTTGTACCTTGAATTTCCTCAACATTTTCTTCGTGATTTGATATCAATATTGGTTCTCTAGCTACCTGCATTACAATAGTCCTGGGGTCCATTCAACATCCAAAAATATTTAGTAAACAGCTACTATGTGCCAGAAATTGTGCTAGGTGCTTGAGCTCCGACCCCAGAAGAATGAAAAATATTGTGTGTCCTGGAGGACCTTACGCTGAATTGGGAGACCTCAGATCATGAACAATTTGGCAAATGTCTTGGGTTCCTCCCATTACTCCTGTTCCTCCCCTTGGCCAACCTCTGATTGCAGTTGCAGTTGAGGAGGACAGTCCAAGCAGGCGCAGACTCTTCCTCTACCAGGAAGTGCCTTCACCTCACAAGGGTCTGCAGGATGTCTTTTGCTTTCTTCCCCAGCAGTGCTACACCCGTGGGAGGCTGATTAGAAGAGAATCGATAGCCATGACTTCTGTGGCCTGAAAAACCAATAGGAGATGGGAAGCAGGTGAATACTACAGCTTCTCTTCCTTTAGGGGCACACCTCCAAGAGGCATTCTATACTCTGATCACAGAAATCCCTGCATCATCAAACCCAAGGTCTTCAGCAGTGACCTTGATCATGCCCTTTCATACTGTTTTCTCCTTGTCTGCCTCTATCCTGACTCCTGGACTCACTTCTTGGACCCGTAAATGACCCCTATTCAAGACTTTGTCTTAGGCTCTGCTTTAAGAGAAACCTAAGACAAAGAACAACAACAAGTAATAATTATATAACATAAGAAGGAACATGTGTAACTTATAGGAAACAATTGAGCAGGACAAGGAGACTGGGATGCAGAGGGTGGAGTGGAAGACGGCTGATTGCAATTTTAAATAGAGTGGTTAGGAGAGACCCCATTGGTCCCACTTTTACCAATGGGTATAAGTGACATTTGGACAAAGCGTGGAAAAAGATGAGTGGTTAGCCCAAAATATGTAAAAAGACTCCTTGGGAGGTAGGGGAGATAGTACAAAGGCCCTAAAGCAGGATTCTTCCTGGCATATGGCTGCAGGAGTGAGACCTGGAGAGAGGAGATGAGAGCAGAGAGGTAGGGAGGCAAGACCGGATTGCATAGCACTGCCAGACCATTGTAAGGACTTTGAGGTGGAAGCCAGTGGAAAGTTGCGGACTCAGAAACTCCCCCGACAGAGGCTGGGCTGGTCAAGTGTGTCCAGTTCCCTTCCAACTTTCCATTACAGCAAAGAGATCGCATAATTGTATCTCCTTATTTGATGTCTGGCTTCATCCTTTCATCTGTTAAATAGAAATGGCAATTCTTGTTATTTAAATTTGTGAGAAAGGCTGATTTTTGAATCTCTATCTTCTTGGTAAGTAATTAATTCCAAACCTCTTGTTTCCATATCTAAGGAAAGTTACCAGATGGAAGAGCTGAGATTCTTTTTGTTCTCAAAAGCTGTTTGATTGCCATGCTTCTAGCAAACATTTTGTAGCATGACAATCTGTTAACAGAATGCTGGATGATAGCCCCAAATGGAGGGAGACAGCATCTTCAGGAATACTTTATCTTGTAGACTTCAGATATGCTTCCTCTTTCGCTACCTTAGTATCTAATGAAGTACAAGAGCATTAGTGTGTTCTAGCATTTACTCTTTCACATGCTTTGATTGTTCCTACTGAAATTTTAAACTTTAATTTATGTTAGTGTTAATGCATCACTAGCTTGTGGCTTGCTTGATGTGTTGTGGCATTCATGTTTGTTCTTTTCTGATGGATTCTTTTTTTTCAAGTGCAAAATATAACATTTACTTTTGTGTAACAATCTTTTGAGAAGTCAAAAGTACCCAGGATTGTACCCAGAAGTGTAACAGTAGAAGAGTTCTGTGATGCCAATTACATCTGTAACTTACCATGTCACTCTTCTACTTTTGTTAAAAGTTTTTTACTTTTTTATCTTTGTTAAAAACACTTTTAAGTGAGTGTATGTTTCAATACAAATTCATATTGGAAATGATGATCACAAATTATGCATTTAAATATGCAGATTTCATATGTAGAAAAGTGCTCTGTCTAGTCAGTGTGAATAAGTCACTGAGCTTTGGATTTTAAAAAGCTAGGAGGCTGAAGGTTCTCAGGTGACCTGTTATTCTCAGGAATTAAGGAACTAGAACGAGGCTGAAATGAATTAAAAAAATGATTTACTTTCTGGTTCTTTTTCATATGTTGTTAAAGCACAAAATGATGTTGGTGAACCTAGATAAGGAGATTTGTAATTTGTATTTTCCTGGGAAATAATCTATCCCTTCTACATTTTAAAATGCATTGATATAGGGTCCTCCATAGTATTTGCAAATAATTTTAAAATTTCCATATTTTGTAATTTGCCATTTTAATTTTTCTAATGGTGTTAACTTATATTTTCTCTTTTTATTGTAAAATTTGTATTGATACATAATATTTATACATATTTATGGTATTCATGTGATATTTTGTTACATGCTTAAAATGTGTAATGATCAAGTCATGGTTTTTAGGGTGTCCATTACCTCATGTATTTATCATTTTTATGTATTGTGAACATTTCAAGTCCTCTTTTCTGGTATTTTGAAGTATGAATACAGTGTTGTTAACTATAGTTACCCTACTCTGATATCAAACATTAGAACTTATTTCTTCTGTCTAACTGTACGTTCGTGCCCATTAACCAACCTCCCACCACACACCCTTCCGAGACTGTGACATCTATCACTGTATGCTCTACCTCTATGAGATCAACATTTTTAGCTCCCACATATGAGTGAGAATATGTGATATTTGTCTCTTTGTGCCTGGCTTAATTCTATTCCATCCATTTTGCTGCAAATGACACTATTTTGTTCACATTTTTATGGCCAAATAGTACCCCATTGTGTATATATATACCACATTTTCTTTATACATTTATCTACTGGTGGACATTTAGGTTGATTCCATATCTTTGCTATTATGAATAGAGCTGCAACAAACATGAAGCCCAGGCATCCCATTGATATACTGACTTCCTTTCCTTTAGATAAATACACAGTAGTGGGATTGCCAGATTGGTAGTTCTATTTTTAGTTCTTTGTGAAATATCTGCACTCTTTTCCATAGTGGCTGTACTAATTTACATTCCCACCAACAGTGTGTAAGAATTTTCCTTTCTTCACCTTCTTGACAGCATCTGATATTCTTTGTCTTTTTAATAATAGCCACTTTAACTGGGGTGAGATGATATCTCCATTGTGGTTTTGATTTGCATATCTCTGATGACTAGCGATGTTGAACATTTTTTGTTTGTCTGTTGGATATTTGTATAACTTCTTTTGAGACAGGTCTATTTATGTCCTTTGTCCACTTTTTAATGGATTATTTGTTCAATTTTTTTGTTTACTGTTTAGTTGAGTTCCTAGTATATTCTGGATATTAGTCCCTTGTAGGATAGCTTGCAAATATGTTTTACTATTTGACATGTTGCCTCTTTGTTAATCATTTCCTTTGCTGTGCAGAAACTTTTAGTTTAATGTAGCACTATTTGCCTATTTTTGTTTTATGTGCTTTTGAGGTCCTATACATAAGATCTTTGCCTAGATCAATATCCTGAAGTATTTCCTCTATGTTTTCTTCTAGTAGATTTGTGATTTCAGGTCTTATGTTTAGGTCTTTAATCCATCTTGAATTGATTTTTGTAGGTGGTGAGAGGGAGGGTGAAATTTCATTCTTCTGCATCTAGATATCCAATTTTCCTAGGACCACTTATTAAAGAGTGTGTCCTTCCCCAATGCATGTTCTTGAGCCTTTGTTGAAAATCAGTTGGCTGTAAATATGTAGGCTTATTTCTGGCTTCTCTATTCTATTTCATTGGTCGATGTGTCATTTTTTATACCAATAGCATTCTGTTTTGATTGCTATAGCCTTTTATTTTGAAGTCAGGTGGTATAATACCTCCAGTGTTGTTCTTTTAGACAAGGATTGCTTTGGCTATTTGGGTTCTTTTTTGGTTTTATATGAATTTCACCATTATTTTTAATAATTCTATAAGAAATTACATACGTATTTTGATAAAGATTGCATTGAATCTGGAGATTACTTGAGCAATATGATCATTTTAATGATATTAATTCTTTCCATCCATGAGCATGGGATGTCTTTCCATTTGTATCCTCTTTGATTTCTTTCTTCACTGTTTTGTGGTTTTCCTTGTAGAGGACTTTCATCTCCTTGGGCAAGTGTATTCTTAGCTATTTTTTTGGTAGCTATTATAAATGGGATTGCCTTTTTGATTTCTTTCTCAATTAGTTCATTATTGGTATAAAGAAATGCTGCTAATTTTTGTATGTTTATATCCTGCAACTGTACTCAAATTATTTATTAGATTTAAGAGTTTTTGTTGGAGCCTTTAGTTTTTTAGTTTTTTTTCAGATATAAGATCATGTTATCTGCAAAGAGAGACAATTTGACTTCTTGTTTTCCAATTTGAATACCTTTTATGTCTTTATCTTGTCTTATTGCTCTGGCTTGGATTTCCAGTACTGTGTCAAAAGGAGTGTTGAAAATATATATCCTTGTCCCGCTCCAGTTCTTAGAGTAAAGGCTTTCAGCTTTTCTCCATGCAGTATGATGCTAGCTAGCTGTGGGTTTGTCATATATAGCCTTTATTATGTTGAGATATGTTCCTTTTGTGCTTAGTTTGTTGAGAGTTTTAATCATGGAGGGATGTTGAATTTTATCAAATACTTTTTCTGCATCTATTGACACAGTTATATGGTTTTTGTTCATTTTGTTGATGTGATGTATCACAATTATTAGTTAGCATATGCTTAGTCATCCTGGCATCCCTGGGATAATTATCTGATCATTATGTAATATCTTTTTAATGTGCTGTTGAATTCAGTTTGCTAGTATTTTGTTGAGAATTTTTGCAGCTATGTTAATCAGGGATATTGGCCTGTAGTTTTCTTTTTTTGTTACATTTTTGCCTAGTTTTGGTATCAGGGTAATGCTGGCCTTGTAGAATGAGTTAGAAAGAATTTCCTCCTCTTCAACCTTTAGGAATAGTTTGAGGAGAATTGGTATTAATTCTTCTGTGTAAGTTTGGTAGAATTAGGCAGTGAGGCTCTCTAGTTCTGGACTTTTCTTTTTTTGGGGGGAAACTTTTATTATTGATTCAATATTATTACTCATTATTGGGCTATGTAGGTTTCCTATTTCTTCCTGATTCCACCTTGGTAGGTTTCCAGGAATTTGTCTATTGCCTCTAGGTTGTCTAGGTTTTTAATGTATTGTGGTTCATAAAAGTCTATGATGATCTTTTGTATTTCTGTGTTATGAGTTGTAATGTCTTCTTTTTCATTTCTGATTTTCTTTATTTGGGTCTTAAGTTTTTTCTTGGTTAGTTTAGATAGTGGTTTATTGATTTTGTTTATTTATTCAAAAAATCAACTTTTTGTTTCATTCATTTATATTTTCTTTTAGTCTCCATTTGCCTAGTTCTGCTCTAATTTTTATTATTTCTTTTCTTCTGCAATTTTGGATTTGGTTTGCTCTTACTTTTCTAGTTCCTTGAGGTATATCATTAGACTATTTATGTAAAATATTTCTACTTTTTTGATGTAGGCATTTATTGCTATAAAATTTCCTTTTGGCACTAGTTTTGTTGTATTTCATAGGCTTTGTATGTTGTGTTTCAATTTTTGTTTGTTTCAAGTATCCTTTATGTAATTCCTTAATTTTTTCTTGACCTAATGGTCATTCAGGAGCAAGTTGCTTAATTTCCATGTACTTGTATAGTTTCCAAAGTTCCTGTTATTGGTTTCTAGTTTTATTACTTTTATTAATAATTTTTTATTACTAGTTTTATTTATTATTTTGGTCTTAGAAGATACTTATGATTTCAATTTTTAAAAATTTGTTGAGGCTTTTCTTGGGTCCTAACATATGGCCTACCCTGGAGAATGTTCCATGTGCTAATGAGAAGAATGTGTATTCTATAGCTGTTGGATATAATGTTCTGTAAATATCTGTTAGGTTCATTCAGTCTAAAGTGAAGTTCAAATCCAATGTTTCTTTTTTAATCTCTGTCCACATGATCTGTCTAATGACTAGAGTGGGGTATTGAAGTCTCCCACAATTATCATATTATAGTTTTTCACTCCGTTAATAATATTTGCTTTATATACCTATATGCTCCAGATTTGAGTTCATATATGTTTAGAATTGTTAAGTCCTCTAAATTGATCCCTTTATCATTTTATAATGACCTTCTGTGTCTCTTTTTACTGATTTTGACTTACAGTGTGTTTTATGTGATGTAAGTATATTTATTCCTCCTTGCTTTTCATTTCTGTTTGCATGGAATATCTTTCTCATCCCTTTACTTTCAGTCTCAGTGTGTCTTTATGGGGGAAGTGAATTTCTTGCAGGCAGCACATTGTTTGGTTATGTTTTGTTACCTATTCAGCTAATCTGTTTCTTTTAAGTAGTATGTTTAATCCATATATGTTCAAAGTTATTATTAATATGTATGGGCTTATTATTTTAATTATATTAATTGTTTTCTGGTTGTTGTATATATCCTTTGTTCTTTTTTTCAGTTATTGTTTATAATTGTGGTTTTGTAGTTTTTTGTAGTTGTAACATTTGAGTTATTTATCTTTCTTACTTGTGTGTTTGTTTTTCCAGTGACTTTTATACTTCTGTGTGTTATTATGTAGATATTATTCTTTTGCTTCCAGGTATAGGACTTCCTTAAGCATTTCTTGTAGGGCCAGTATAGTGGTGATTAATTCTCTCAGCTTTTACTTGTTTGGGAAATATTTTATTTTTTCTTCATTTATGAATGGTAGTTTTTCTGAGTATTATATCCTTGCCTGGCAGTTTTTTTTTCTTTTAATACTTTGAACATATCATCCTATTCCTTTCTAACCTGTAAGATTTCTGCTGTGAAATCTAGTGTTAATCTAACGCAGATTCCTTTATAGGTTTTTATACACTTTTCTCTTGCTGTTTTTAGAATTCTCTCTTTGTCTTTGTCTTCTGACAGTTTGTCTGTAATGTACCATTGAGAATACCTTTGTGGTTGTATCTATTTGGGTATCTCTGAGCTTCCTGTACCTGGATGTCTAAGTCTCTTGCTGGACCTGAGAAGTTTTCAGCTATTATTTTGTTAAGTAGATTTTCTATGCCTTTGACCTTCTCTTCATTTTCTGTAACATTCAAAAATCAAATATTGGTCACTTTATGCTATCCCATATGCTATCTAGGCATTATTCGTTCTTTTTTATTTAGTTTTTAATTTATTTTTGTCTGATTTGATGATTTCAAAAGACCTATCTTCAAGTTGTATTATTTTTTCTTCTGTTTGATCTTATCTCTTGTTGAAGACTTTGTATTTTTAATTTGATTCAAGAAATTCCTTAGTTTCAGGATTTTTCTCTGGTTCTTTTTTATAATACCTATCTCTTTGGTAAATTTTCATTAATATCTTGTATTGCTTTTTCTGACTTCTTGGTATTATTTATCTGTGTTCTCTTGTATCTCACTTAGCTTTTTAAATATCAATACTTTGAATTCTTTTTCTGGCATTCCATACATTTCTTTTTCATTGAAATCTATTGTTAGAGAATTATTTTATTCCTTTGGAGGTGTCATATTTTCTTGCCTTTTTGTATTAGTCATGTATATTGATATCAGCATCTCTGGTTTAATAATAACTTCTTCCAGTTTATTGAATTTGCTTTCATATAGGAAGGCTTTTTTTCTGGAGATATATCTATGGTGTTGGTTTGTTAGGGCACTGATTCTGGGATTATGCAGTAGTGTCATCTCCATATAATGTTTTTGGAAGTAAACAGCATCAGTAGTATCTGTGATTTCCTTGGTGGCTTGTTAGTGGAAGATGTTGTGAAATATTGCTGGGGATGAGAATGCCTGGTGCCCAGTCCTCAGGCCCCAGTAGTGGTAGTGGTGGGATGAGCATGCCTGTCCTTGTGCCCCAGGGCAGTGTACACTGACATTAGTGTTAGTGGGTTCAGGAGACTGATTCTTGGGCCTCTAGGCAGCTTTCTCAGAGTGGGCAGTTGGGCAGGTCCTTGGGCACTTGGACTGTGGGTGTGGTGTGGGTGATTGAAGTAGCATTAGCATGACAACCCTCTGCCTCCCATGCAGTCTATGCTGGTGTTCATGGTGGCTGCAAAGGCTGGGCATGCCAGTCACCAGTCCCACAGGTGGCATGTGTGGATGGATGCCAGCTGTGGTGGTAGCAACAGGTTGGGTGAACCTGTCCTTAGGCCTGTTGGAGGAGTAATCATGCACCAATGGTGGTTGATGGGGAAGATGATTCCCAGGCCCCCACACAGCATGCTTGGGGATTTGGTGGGAGTGGAGCTGGGCTGGGTTGGTCTGTTTTCAGCACCCTCAGTAGTGCATGTGGGCACTGGCTATGGGGGACAAAGGATGGGTATTTCCTAGGTCCTTGGCAGTGTACTTGAGTGGAAGCAGCAGCAGCTACGCTGTGGTCCTATTGCTGGGGAAGGTGGGGTTGCTTTCAGTGTCAGCAGCTGTAGGCAGGTGGCTGGGAAATACATGCTTCCATCCTAGGTGGTGGCTGTGGAGGGAGAAGCTTGTCCTTTAGGTGCTTGTAAATGTGTAGTAGCATCTTTGCTGGGGGTTAGGGTCACTGCCAATCGGGCATACTTTGATACCTGATGTCAGCAGCCTGCAGTGGTGGCAGCTGTGGGTCAGGGAGTCAGTTTTTAGGACATGTGAAAATCCATGGTAGCCCCACTGCTGGGAGCTACAGATTTGCAGCCAATGGCTCATTCTTCAGCCCTGGCCATTGCTGTAGTTAGGGGATATCACAGGGATCCAGGGATATGGAGATACAGGGGCTGAGTCATCAATACGGTGGTGTGCTGTAGCTGCTTAAAGCCCACAGCTTGTGTGGGACTCAGCAGGAACTTCTGTTCTGATGTAGTGCTATCGTGTGATGCCCAAACAGCTTCTTCTGTTACTCTCAGGGCTTGAGAGGGTAGATGGGCTCTCTCATGGCTAGGATTGCTAGAGTTGCAGTGGAAATGTGGACCACTGGGGCTCTCTCACTTATACTTTCTCCACTTGGGGAGCTCCTCTGGGATCCCAGCTTATCCCAGCTGAGCAGGCTACTTCACTTTCCTCCTCTACCTTGCCTTAGGTGTTCCCTGTCACTTCTCTGTTGAATTATAGTGTTCTTTCTTAGATGATCTATTCAAAGTGTGGTTATCTACTCACTATTTTTGTTTTTCTCTGTGCAGGAGGTACCAGATGCCTCTAGTCAGCCATCTTATAGCCCCTCCTATATCGTTTTAATTTTTGTCTTGGTCAAACTTGCAAAAGGTTGTCTACTTTGTTGGTGTTAAAATTTTTTGGTTTTATCGAATTTTGATTTTCTAATTCACACTTCAGGCTTTTATATTTATTCATTCTGTCCTTGTAGTTTAGTTGGATTTATTTTGTTGTTACTTCCTGTGCTTCTTTGTTTGACATATTAGTTTACTTATTTACATCCCTACCAGCAATGCACAAAAGTTCTAATTCCCCCACATCTTGCCAACACTTGTTACTTTCTGTTTTCTGTTTTTTTAATTATAAACATCCTAGTGGGTATAAAGTAACATCTCACTGTGGTTTTTATTTTATTTGTATTTTCATAATGAATACTGATATTTAGCATCTTTTCATAGGCCATTGGCTATTTATGTATCTTCTTTGGAGAACCATCTTTTGAAATTTTTTGCACATTTTTATTGTTTTATTTTAATTGGTGAGTTATAAGAATTCTGGATACTCTGGATACCAGATCCTTGTCAGATACATGACTTGCAAATATTTTCTCCAATTTTGTGTTTGTGTTGGTTGTGTTTTCATACTTGTGATAGTGTTCCATGACACACAAGAATTTCAAATTTTTATAATTCAATTTATCTGTTTTTCATTGCATGTACTTTTGGTGTTATATCTAAGAAACCATTGCCTAATCCAAGATCATAAAGATTTAAATCTAAGTTTCTTCTGAGGCTTCTGTACATATTGCTCTTGTATTTAGATCCTAGATCAACTTTGTATTCATTTTTGTATGTGGTATTAGGTAGGGTTCAAATTTATTTTTTTGCATGTGGATATCCAGTTATCCCAGCATTATTTGTTGAAAAGATGATTCTTTTCCAAATTGAATTGACTCTATTATTGATAATCAATTGGCTAATAATATGTGGGTTTATTTCTGGAATCTTAATTCTAATCCATTGACTTTTATGTCTATGCTTATGCCAGGAGCACACTGTTTTTATTTTTGTAGCTTTTTAGAGAGTTTTGAAATCAATAGGTGTCTTTCAATTTTGTTCACCTTTTTAAAGATAATTTTGGTTATTCTTGAGTTTGCATATAAAATTTGGAATTTCTGAAAAAACAAAAACTGAGATTTTTATAGGGCTTGTATTGAATCTTTATATCAGTTTTGGGAATATTGTCATCTTAACAATATTGAGTCTTCCAATCCATGTATATGGATGTCTTTTCATTTATTTATGTCTTTAAACTTTTTTTTAAATAATGTCCTGTAGTTTTCATTAAATATCTTACACTTCTTTGGTCAAATTTATTCTTAAATATATTATAATTTTTGATATTACTGTAAATGATATTATTTTATTTTACTTTCTGATTGTTCATTGCTATTGTATAGAAATTTAACTGATGTTTTTGTTGATCTTGAATCTTGCAAATTTGCTTGAATATTTATTAGCTTTAATAGTTGTTTTTTTTGTGAATTATTGAGGATTTCATATGTATAATATCTTGTCATCTGCCAATGCAGATTAGTTTAATTCTTCTTTTCCAGTTTAAATGACTTTTATTTCTTTTTATTGCCTAATTAGATAGAACTTCTGTTTAATGTTGAATACAAATGTTGAGAGTGGTTATCCTTGTCTCATTCCTGATCTTAGGAGGAATGCTTTCACTATTAAGTATAATGTTGGCCGGTCACAGTGGCTCACACCTGTAATCCCAGCACTTTGGGAGGCCAAGTTGGGTGGATCACCTGAGGTCAGGAGTTTGAGACCAGCCCGGCCAACGTGGTGAAACCCCGTTTCTACTAAAAATACAAAAAAAAGTTAGCCAGGTGTGATGGTGTGTGCCTGTAACCTCAGCTACTCGGGAGGCTGAGGCAGGACAATTGCTTGAACCCGGGAGGTGGAGGTTGCAGTGAGCCAAGATTACACCATTGCACTCCAGCCTAGGAGACAGAGCGAGACTCTGATCCCCACCAATGAAAAAAAAAAAAAAAGTATAATGGTAGCTGTATGAGGTATTTTAGATGCTCTTTATAAGGTTGCTATGGCAGTTTCCTTTTATTCCTAGTTTGCTGAGCGTTTTTATCATAAAAGATTGCTGGGTGATGTCAATTTTGTTTTACTATGTTTGTTGAAATGTTTATGTGGTTCTTTTTTTATTCTAGTAGAAAGGTATATTTCCCTGATTGATTTTTTTTTATGTCGAACAAACCTTGCACTCCTGGGATAAATCCCACATGATAATGGTATGTAAGTTTTTCTTTTAATGCTTCTGGTATATAAGTTATTCTTCCAATTTGTTAGCATTTTGTTGAGTATTTTTTGCATGTATATTCATAAGAGCTATTGGTCTATAGTTTTATTTTCTGAGATTTTTTTTCTTGTTTTGGTATAAAGATATTAGCAACTTTATAGAATGAGTTATGAATTGTTCCTCTTTTTTTTTTTTGAGACAGAGTCTGGCTATGCCGCCCAGGCTGGAGTGCAGTGGCGCGATCTCGACTCACTGTAAGCTCCGCCTTCTGGGTTCACGCCATTCTGCTGCCTCAGCCTCCCGAATAGCTGAGAATACAGGCACCTGTCACCACCCCGGCTAATTTTTTGTATTTTTAGTAGAGACAGGGTTTCACCGTGTTAGCCAGGAGGGTCTCCATCTCCTGACCTCGTGATCCGGCCACCTCGGCCTCCGAAAGTGCTGGGATTACAAGCATTAGCCACCGTGCCTGGCCTGTTCCTCTCTTTTATGTATTGAAAGAGTTTGTGGAGGATTGGTGTTCATTCTCTAAATATTCAGTTTAATTTACCATTGAAACCATGGAGTCCTGGCTAAACAAGCCTGGGGTTGTTTTTGTTGAAAACTTTTTGATTGTAACTCAATAGCTTTTCTTGTCATCTCCTGTTTCATTTGTGATGTTAGTAATCCTGTCACTTTTTTTCTTGGTTGATCTAGCTAAAGATTTATCAATTTTGTTGACCTTCTGAAAGAATCAATATTTATTTTTGTTGACTTTATCTATTGATTTTGTTTTCAGATTATTTATTTATTTCTGCCTTAATCTTTATTTTTTCCTTCCTTCTGTTTGCTTTGGGTTTAATTTTATCTTATTTTCTAGGTTTTTTTTTTTTTGGTGGCAGGCTGGTTATTGATTTGAGATCTTTTTTTTTGTTTTAATGTTGTTTATAGCTGTAAATTTCTCTTAGTATTGCCTTCATGGCATCCCATAAGTTTTTGTATATTATTTTTTATTCATATTATGGTATATCCTAATGACTTTGACTAAGAGGTTGCTTAGAAATAATGTTTAATTTCCACATATTGGTAAATATTTTAAATTTCTGCCTTTGATATCTGATTTCATTCATTTGTGGCTGAAGACTATACATTATGTGATTTCAATTATTTTAAATGTTTTAGGATTTGTTTTATGACCTAAGATAACATACTCTGGAGAATATTCCATGGGAACTTGAGAATAATGTATATTCTGGTGTTGCTGGGTGAGGTGTTCTATAGATGTCTGTTAGGTCTATATTCTGGTTTTGCTGGGTGGATTGTTCTACAAATGTCTGTTACGCCTAGTTGGTTCATAGTGTCATTTGAGTCTTCTATTTTCTTTCCTATTTTTTGTCTGGTTGTTCTATGCATATGCATTACTGACAGTGAAGTACAGTTTGATCATCCCAAATCCAAAATCCAGAATCTGAACTACTTCAAAATTAGAAACTTCTTGAGTACCAACATGATGTTCAAAGGAGATCACTGGAGCATTGTGAATTTTGATACTTTTGGGTTTGTGATGCTTAACCAGTAAGAATAATGTGAATATTCCAAAATCTGAAAAAATCCGAAACTCAAAACACTTCTGGTCCAAAGCATTTTGAATAAGGGAAAATCAACCCATATTAAAATGGCCAATTAATATTGTTGAATTGTCTATTCCTCTGATTCTGTCAGGTTTTGCTTCACGTGTTTTGGGGCTCTTTAGTTAGGTGCATATATGTTAGAATTGCTATGTCCTCTTGACAGATTAACTATTTTATCATTATAAAATTTTCTTCTTTTTCTCTCATTACAACTTTTGTCATAAATTCTATTTTGTCTGGTATTAGTATAGCCACTTCAGCTTTCTTTTGGTTACTGTTTGCATAGAATATCTTTTTCTATTATTTCTTTAGTAAAAATAAAATCTTTCCATATACTTGTCTTTGCATCTAAGATGAATCTGTCATAGATTCCAATCTCTTTATTAGAATGTTTTGTCCATTTACATTTAATATAATTACGGATGAAAGAGGATTTACTTTTTCCATTTTGCTGTTTGTTTTCTATACTTCTTACATCTTTTTTGTTCCTCCATTTCTCCATTCCTGCTTTTTCTTGTGTACTAGATAATTTCTAGTGTACCATTGTAATTCCCTTGTAATTTATTTTACTATTTTTTCAGTTATTTTTATTATGGTTGTGCTCATGATTACACTTAACATATTAATTTATAGCAATCTATTTCATATTAATGCCAACTTTATTTCAATAAGTTTCTGCCAAGTTTTATATATCCACTTATTTGTTGATGGACGTTTGAGTTGTTTCTACCTTTTGACTTTGGTTGATAACGCTGCTATGAACATTGTGGTACAAGTATCTGTTTGAGTCTTTGTTTTAAATTCTTTTGAGTATATACTTAAGAGTGAAATTGCTGTATCATAATTCTATGTTTAAAAACAACAAAAATGTTATTTTATACAGATCTATTCCCCCTTTTTATACTGTTATGATCAGAAATTACATCTTTATATCTTTGTGGCCATAAACATAACTTTTTAATTATTGCTTTACGCAGCTGTATTTTAAATCAGACAGAAAAAATAATTACAAAGAAAATTTATACTGTCTCTTATATTTACCTGGATAGACAACTTTGTTGGTGTTCTTCATTTTTTCATGTGAATTTGAATTTCAGTCTTGTGACCTTTCCTTTCAATCTGAGGAATTTCCTTTAGTTTTTCTTGTTGGGCAGTTCTTCTAATTATAAATGCCTTCAGTTTTTATTTATCTGGAAGTGCCTTTATTTCTTTCATTTTTGAAGGATAGGTAGGTACAAAATTCTTGACTGACAGTATTACTATTTCAGCATTTTGAATAAGTTGTCTGATTGTCCTCTGGACTTCATAGTCTTTCATGAAAAATCAGCTATATATCTTATTAGGGGTACTTTGTCATGATGAGTTGTTTTTCTCTTACTGCTTTTCAGATTCTCTCTTTGTGTTTGTCTTTTGCCAGTTTGATTTGGTTTGTCTAGGTGCTGATCTCTTTAGCTTTATTTTATGTGGAGTCCACTGAGCTTCTTGGATGTGTAGATTAATGATTTTTTAAATAAAATTTAGGGATTTCTAAATTAGAGATTTCTATTTAGCCATTATTTCTTCAGATACTCTTTCTGTTACTTTCTCTCTCTATTCTCCCTTTGTTATTCTTATTATGTGTATCTTGTTATGCTGGATGGTGTCTTATAGTTCTCTAAAGCTCTGCTCATTCTTTTTTATTCTTTTTCCTATCACTCAGGCTACATTATGTTATTTTTTAATTTTTAAAATCTAATTACTTTTTAATTGACAAGTAATAATTGTACATATTTACAGGGGGTACATAGTGATGTTTTGATACATATAATGTATAGTGATCAGATCAATGTAGTTCACATATACATCATCTCAAACATTTATCATTTCTTTGTGTTGGGAACATTCAATATCCTCCCTCTAGCTACTTAAAACTATGTATTATTGTTAACTATAGTATTTGTGACTATTACTTTGTGTTTGAAAATAATGCATGCTCTTTCTTTGCTACATTCAGGAATCTACATATGTCTTAATATAATGTTTAGTTCATATAGGCTCTAGCTTTGCACAGGTGTGATTCCTTTTAAATTGTTGCTATCTGAAAGGAATGTTTAAAAGTTTTCCTCAGCCATTGTGGATTTGTCAATTTTTCTTTTGATTTATATAATCTCTGTTTTGTATACTTTAGTGATATATGATTCGGTATATCATGATTGATGATTGTAGCATATTTTATAAATTTCATCTTTGATCAATATGTGCCATTCTAAATTATTTTATATAACTTTATTTTGTCTAAATAACATTTATATAATTCCTCTTTGTTGATACACACAAATGAAGTTAAATATATATTGAATTATATATGCATATATACATATATAATTTTAAAATTTCACTTTTGTCATTTTGTACTAAATATATCTCTTATAAATATTATTTAACTAAATTTTTTTGTCTATGTAAACAAAAGCAGAACATTTCTCCTTTTGAATAAGTGAGTTTACCTAATTCCCAATTGGTTTTGAAAAGCCTAAAACAAATTTTTGTTTGTACATTCACTCTCTCCATTTTTAAACCAAAATTTCTATTAGGTGGATACTGGAATTTCTGGCTCTATTGTAAATACATTCTGTCTTTTATGTCATACTTTTAGTCTTTTGGTATTTTGTCGTCTGTTCCATGAGCATTCCTGGGTGTCACATTCCAGCTCACTAATTGTCTCTAAATTTTGTTAAGTTTCAAAAATTGTGGTAAAGTATACATAACATAAAATTTACAATTTAACAATTTTTAAGTGTAAATTTCAGCGGCATTGAGTATATTCACAGTGTTGTAAAACTATCATCATTATCTATTTTCAGAACTTTAAAAATCATCCCAAACAGATCTATGTACCTGTTGAGCAATAATTCCCCATTCTTTACACCCCTCAGCTCCTGGTAACCTCGATTCTACATTGTCTCTATAAATTTGCCTATTCTAGGGTACCTAATGTAAGTAGAATCATACAATATTTGTCCTCTTATGTCTATATATTTTACTTAGCATAATTTTATTAAAGTTCATTTATTTTTAATCATATATTAAAATTGTATTATTAAGACTGAATAATATTCCATTGTAAGTTTATACCACATTTTGTTATCCATTTATATGTTGATGGAGATTTGCCCTGGGCATTTCTCTGTTGGTAGTTTTTTGATTACTGATTCAATTTCCATATAAGTTATATGCCCATTAAGATTTTCTATTTCTTCATGCATCAGTCTTGGTAGGTTGGGTGTTTCTAGAAATCTGTTCATTTTGCCTAGTTTATGCCATCTGTTGGAGTACAATTTTTTGTAATGCTCTTTTATAACCTTTTTTGTTTCTGTAAAATCGGTAGTGATGTCCCCATTTTATTTTAGATTTTGGTAATTTGAGACATTTTTATTTCTTAGTCACTCTAGCTAAAGGTATGTTAATTTTGTTAATCTTTTTGAAGAACCAGACTAGTTCATTGATGTTAGCTATTGTTTTTCTATCTTCTAGTTTATTTACCTACACTCTTGCTTATATAGAAACCACTTAAAATGTTCATTTTCTTTTTTTCACACTTTAGGAGAAGGGCCTGTAATTACTATCTGTGGATCAAATCTTGCCTGCCACTTGTTTTGTAAATAAAGTTTTATTGGAATATATGCATGCTCATTTGTTTATGTACTGTTTTCATGTTGCAGTGGCAGAGTTGAGTAGTTCTAACATAGACTGTATGGCTTCCAAAGCCTAAAATATTTACTATTTTGCTCTTTACAAAAAAGTTTGCTGACTCCTGCTCTAAGAAGCTTTCAAATAGATTTATATCTAAAATGCAGCAATGGCCAAATTTATAGTAATGATTTCTTTTGCCAGGAAGATGGAAGGTTTTCTTACTGTAAAACATTTGCAGATTTTAATACTTCTCTCTGCCATGCCTTGTTTAACAGACAGATAGGCATGGAGAAGGCACCATATGGCAGTAAGGGAGGTGGGTGCTAAGGGTGTATCACAACACTGGGAAGCATATTCCTTAACATTAGGAGTTTATGTGATTTAGCTGAAGAGAGAACACCTGTATTAGTTAAAAGGGAATATTTAGCAGCATTTAAACAAAAGCTATTTCACATGTCACTAAGTATACTATAAGAATTTCCAGAAAGAAGAAGCATCCTTTGTCTAATAGTTCAGAGGATTTCTATTAGTACAATGAAAAATGACAGCCTCATTTTATCCTCCAAATATGTCAAAATTATCTTGAGTTGTTGGGTACCAGAACTGATAGGTGTCATGTATTTAAGCCCATTTGAAAAATACATTTCAATAGTGGAGTGAGACTCTGTCTCAAAAAAATTTCAAATGTCTTTTCTCAATTGAAAAAACCTATTATTTCTAGATAGATAAGTAAATAACCTTTGCAAACTCGAGCCACACTTTTCCCCTTTCTTTTAAAATTCAGCTTAATATAATTGAAAACTGAAGTCTGACTCTCCAAGCCTATAAGGGATAAAAGAGAGACAGGATAGATAGAAATAACTGGCAACGAGGAGTTACTGGGCTTTGGCTCCATGGGAGACAATAGTGGTTTCATAGAAGGCAGTGGTGGACTCTTAGTCAACTGAAGCTTGGGTGGAACTTAGCTGCATAATTAAGAAGCTGAATCTGTTTTATTTTATTTTATTTTTCTATAACATAAAGAGTGTGAAAAGGTCATTTTAATGTTCAGAGAGTGGCTTCTCTTGGAAAATATCCCCGAACATACCATGGAGCAGTGTCAACTGTAGTATAAAATGTCCTAGAAATCTTGCAATTTATGAGTTTAATGGCACACCTGTGGATTACGAGGTTTTTTCCATCCACTCATAATAGCCCAGTGACTGATTTAGCAGAGAGGAAGCAAAATGAACAATCTTGATCACCTTTTAACATTTTTCCTGTCTTGCTGACTTCAGAGCTTTAGGGGTACAGCATTTGCAGGAATTGTATGTCTTTTTGGCAATACTTTAAAATCAAACTCAAAAGATGAAGAAGAAAAATGGTTATTAGATAGTTATAAATATGTCATTATTTGCAAATGGTATTGCTTTGTGGATATGAAGCTCTTCATTGCTCATCTGTTTTTAAGTTCAACGATCCGCATATAAAGGTGTAAGGACTTATTGACATTGTGCTTCCTCTCTGTTGACACCATTAGCCCGAGAACTAAGGACAATGGATAGCTGTATATAAGTTCAAGTTCTGCATCCACTTCTTAGTTTCCCTTTCCATCCTTCAGTTGTGTTTGTTTTTTTTGAAATCTGTAAAGTAGGAATAATAATAAAGTTACTATTCCTTGTAGGGTTTTGAAGGATTTTCTTGAGATAATGTAAAGTACCAGGCATATAATTAGCCTAAATGTAACTCAACCATGTTTTTTTATTTCAATATACATGTCACTACCCATCTCTAGTGCAGAGAATCACCAGAATACAAATGATTTTGAAGATTCATATAATACTCACACGTTGCAAAATCTTGTTTGTGGAGCTCTCTTGTAGCCTGTATGATTCAAACGATGCCACGTAGTCCTTTAAACATTTCCAGATATTAAGGAATTTTACACTGTTGTGTCACTTTTTCAATGTCTGCATTTTTCTGTCTCTCTCAATCTCTCTGAATTTGTTTATCCAGTGAATAAAATTAGGAAGAAGTGGATGCTGTAAGAATATTTATGTGTTTAAAGGTTGTGGTTGCCCCATTATAGTTACTCACCAGCAGCTTCAGCACGCAGTCAGAGACTGTAGAAAAAAGAATCATTATTTTCTCTGGTTTGAGGATGCATCTCCAGAGTGTTTCTGGGGTAATGGATCTAAAATCAAAATTTTAAATGCTAGTTTTTAAGTGTGAATTTTTCTTCAGCACTTTTATTCTCTCCTTATAACCTTTTATTTCATTGAGTTCCAGAGAGCAGACAGCTTAGGTTTCTTGATTTGGCAGATCAATGAGGAAGGATAACTAAAGAAAGTTTAAAGGTATCTTTTATACCAAAATACCTCACTTCTCTTTCATTGCAGGTGTAGTTAAAAGCACTAATGCCATACCCTAGTTTTCTCACCTCTATTCTTATTATACTTGCTTTCTATGCTTAAGATGGCAATTAACTTAAATATCTGAGTTCATGTATTTCATCTAGTAGGTAAACAGTATCAGTGCTACCTGGATGTATTTTTGCATCACTTATTTGCATGATAGTGTTCAAAAATTTTTGTGAATTTCAACCACAGAAAAGACATAATAGGGCAATTCTCAAAGGAAAATATAGAAATGACCCAGTACAAGAACAGTAAAATATCTTTCCACCTGTTAATTTGGTAAAGATCAGAATGTGTGTGTTATGGTTTGAATGTCTATGACCCTCCAAAATTCATATATTGGAACTTAAACCCCAAGGTGATGATATTAAATGGTATGGTCTTTGGGAAGTGATTAGGTTGTGAGGGCCTTGCCCTCATAAATGGGATTAATGTGGGTATAAAAGAGGAATCAGAGAGCTGCCTGGCTTTTCCATCTCTTCTGCCATGTGAGGGCAGAGTGTCTGTCTCTTTCCCTTTCTGCCACGTGAGGACACAACAAGAAGTCACCATCTTGAAAACAGAGAGCAGCCATCACAAGACACCAAATCTGCCAGTGCCTTGATCTTGGACTGCTCAACCTCTAAAACTGTGAGAAACAAATTTCATTATTTATAAATTACCCAGTCTGGGTATGTTTTTAATGGCAGCAGGGATGGACAAAGACAGTGTGTAACACTCAGTATCAATAAACTCCAAGGAAATGGGCACCCTGATACTCTATTGTGTAGTGTAAATTCACACAAATTTTGGAGAGCAATTTGGCAATATATATCAAAATCTTAAAAAAGTTCTAGGCACAAGAACCCTGTTTTAGAAATTAAGTCTATTGGAGTAGTCTGCAGGAAGTTGTGTCTGTAAATTTGTTTATCACAGTTCTGTTTATACTGGAAGATAACCCTCAAGAAATGTTATATATCTAATAATAGAGGATTACAATTACATGATGAAATTTTGTATAGACATCAAAATTATATTATATATATTATATATTATAGAAAAATAAAAATGTTTATGAAATGTGAAGGAAAAAATAGGTTATAAAACAGTTTTTCACTTCAAGCCCATTTCGGTTACATTTATATATTTATGTTATATTCTGTAAATATTTATATTGAAATGTCCACAGTAACTGTATATAATGGAAGTTGCAGTAATGCTAACAGGTTTTCCTGACTTATCTATATATTTTTCAATTTGCTACAATAAACATATATTTTTTCTAGATGGATAAACAAAGTTGCTTTTTTATTTTAAACAAAAGAGATCGGTAAGATTATTTTATTTTCCAATCAGATTCTAAGCTCTCTGGGGCAAGATTCAGCTTATGAAGTATCAGATAACAAACATAATAGATAGATCTTTGTTTTTCAGCTATGTGGATTATTTTTCTAAAGCAGTCTGGATGAATTTTTTAGGGAAAGACCAACTCTTTAAAAAATTTACATTTTTCTTTTGTTGAATAAGACCAATAGCATTGATGCTATTATAAAAGATAAATAAAAACCACAGAAAAATAAACTTGGTTGAGCCTGTTGGGAAAACATTTATGGACAAACTATATTTTCAAAGAGCTTTGACTAACATCACTTTAAACCTTAAATCTTTCTTGTCCTTCTGGGTGTTCTTTCATGAATGAAAAAAACAGAAAGGCTTAAAAAAGAAATTCCTGCTCACCATCTCCCTAAAGCACCATCTCCCTTGCTGCTTTCGGTTGACTCTCATCAGTTCCTGAGTTCTAGCTAAAAGGTGCTTCTTGAATATTTCTCAAATTTTTAATATTCCTGAAATAAGATTATAGGGATGCAAATGATTTTCTCAACAGGTATTACCTAGAAGTCTACTTTCTAAGCAAAATGTTTGGGTTAGTTGCCTGAGAACAGGATGGTGTTTTCTATGCCCTGGGCATAGAAATTTTATCAATGAGAGAATCTGGCTTATTAGCTTGAGCTTATTAATATTGGTGAGCATTTTTAGGTTTGGGGTAGCTTATTTTATGGTTCTTTTGCAAGGAAATTGCAGAATTACATAAATTTTTGTTTATTGTGTCTCTGGCTCTTCTTGCAGTTGGGACTTCACATCATTGGAAGGTGAATAGAAAAGTATGTCTTAAGAATTTCACCATGTTTTGGAAGAATTGCAGCAAGAAAAAAAGAACTCCTTTGTTTCCACCCCATTTCTTTTAAGGAAAACCTGGAATATCTGAGGGTGCAAGCTGAGAAAGGTCTGCTTATCTGTTCCCTACTCTGGCAATCAAAAAGGATCCAAGTCTACTGTTCTCTTCTCCTGGCACTCTTAACTTGCACACACTGCAACCTTTTATGGCAAAGTAATGGTCAAGCTATCCTAACAAGGACGAGCCCTTATTAAATAATTCACTGTGGTTGGGAAATGGTGAGGAAGCCATCTTCTTTTGTCTTCTTTTCTCTGAAAATAAAATTTTGTCTAATTTTGTATTAAGGACATTTGGGCTTCACTTTATTACATTCTCTACTTTCTTTAATAGCTCGAAGCTCATGACAGTACATGTCTGGTCTTGCAAAACAAGATGAATTTGTTAAATTAAACTTTTAAAAAAATCAGCGTAACTGGCCATCTTTCATTATAAAATATTTTTTCTCTCAATTCAAGCCAATTGTGTGGGGTATGTGTGTTGTGTGTGTGTGTGTGTGTGTGTGTGTGTGTCTGCCTTTATGTGCTGCCTGAAAGCCATATGTCCTTCCTCAGGATAGAATTTTTAATTCTAGGTAATAAATCTCAAACTTTTGAGAACTAAACTGGAAATGCCACCTCTGACTTATCAATTGTTTCTGGCCTGTGCTTCTACAAAACACACAGCACATATTTTCTAACCATAATTGAAACCATTTTAAAATAGTGTTTTTGGAGGAGTGAATCTGTGTGAAACTTCTGTAAGCTATTTGTAGGACAGCCATGAAAATCCTCCATGTTCTATGCATTGGATTTTTTTTTCCTCCTTACTCACAAGGATCATCTTCAGGTTAATGTCACAGAAATTGCAACAACTTAGTGTTTGAGAAATAGAGAAATAGCTCAAGGAGCTATTAGATACCAACCCATACCATGTTGTTTTCTGAGGGTGGGAGAAACTAGAAGAAAGTTTGACATTACTCTCATTCCATGAGACAACCCCAAGAACACAAACCCAAACTATCCAGGTAGGACTTTTAGTTTAGGGAGACCACCAAAAGAACTGGAGCCCATTTCCTCTGGTGATTCAACAAGATTAACAGCCCCTCCTGAAGTTTTTGTCCAGTGACCTAGAATCTAAATATGTGCTCATACCCAGTTCTTTGTCTTCAATTCCCGAGTCTTCTGTGTGACTCATTCTGAAAGTCCAGGTGTGGAAGGGAGAGGCGCATGGAGGAAAAAGCCAGGCTCAGAATTTATATTTGTTTAATGCCACATGTTCCCAAACTATTTCTGGGCTGTTTCAAAAACTGGTCTGCACAGATATTAATCTCTGTGACCATATGTCTGAAACATTTCATCACTGGGAAACAGCTGAAAGTAGTTGGTGGGGCTCTGTGGGATCCATGTTAGGTATTGTGAGTATGGTCAGAAGAAGAGCCTGTATCTGGAGCTTATGGGAAAATAATGAGAAATGCCTGTACCTCCTCTTTCTTATTTTTGAGGTTGGCTGCATGACTACAGTTGTTAGGCCCAGGTAAGTTTATTCGCAAAGAGTAAGGGTTGGGGTGGATGGTATGTGTGGATTATCTCAGGCAGGAGTTGAGGTCAAATGAAGTTTTCCTGGAATCATCTTGTTAACCAGGTGTATTTTTTTTTAACCCAAGTCATCACAACAACAACAACTTTTTTTCATATCATGTTTTCTCAAAAGTATATTATGCAAATAAAAATCTAAAACAAGAGAAATACACCATACCTAAGATCACCTCTTATTCCATATAAGTAGGACTAGTTTTTAATTGGCTCTTCCAAATGTTTGATTAATTTTGGGAGGGTGGTCATAAAAATGATACATACATACTTTTAACATTTTCATTTAACATAAGGCATGAAACTATGCAATTATTTTCCAATCTTTTGATGTAAGGCCAACCTTTACTTTGAATGGGTGGTAGCTGATTGAAGTTCTACTTTGTGTTTCTTGCAAAAACCACACCAATAATATATCTTCTGCAATTTCCAGTTTGGGTTTCTCTAAAGCAAAGCAAGAATTGAAAGCTGTGTGCAAAGGCATCAGAGCGCAGAATCTTCTCGTATTTTGTACAATATATATACCACCCCAACTTTAATTGTTTCTGGCATAACTAATTCAAGTTATTTTGACAGTTCAACTTTATTTAATCTCTTCAAAACATTCAATTGTTCATAGATAAAATGCTCATTTTCTTTTCCTACTCAGATTTCATCAGTGTGTGCCATATTTAATTAAACTTAATCATTACAATAGTATAAACTACTTGGAAATAAGCACAACCAAAACTGGTGAGATGGATGTACGGGGCCTCGGGTATTAGAGAGTAGTTGTCTAAATCTCTGCATTCTGAACCTATGGGCATCAGTCAGGTGTTAGAGAGGATGGGAGGAATTAGTTAACTTCATGAATCCCTAAAGCAAACGTCAATTAAGATGACGTATCCTGGAAGGATGGACTAAATAATGCTGCAGCAAGGAATACTTCCCAAATTGTCATGGCTTGTGATAAGTCTTATGTTTTTCTCATGTTTTATGTCCATTATGGATCTTGCCCTGGTATCCAGCCTGATGCAGCAGCTGCTCTCTGGAGCATGCCTCATCACTGTGGCAGAGATTATTGCAAATGAGTGATTCTACCTGGGAGTGACACATAACTCCACTCACAATTCATTGTCCAAAATAAGTCAATGATCACACCTAACTTCAGTGGGACAAAGAAACACTATCCTACTCTGTGCTTAGAAGGAAGAAAGATGAAAATATTTGGTGATGGCTCTATGACTACCATGGATAGCTTTTATTTTAATATTGTACATTAATAGCGTTTTCTTTCAGTATACTTACAATCAGTATGCTAAGTGATTGCTTTATAGTATAACCTCAGTGAATCCCCTAAGACAACCTTGCCAAGTTGGTACTATCATGCCTATTCTACAGATGTGGAAATGAAACACACACAAGATAAATACTTGCCAAAGATGGATCAGCACTAATCACAACTTGAGCTCAGTAGTTTGATGCCAGGGTAGACGTTCTGAGCACCTATGCTTCAGCTTCCTCTCATAAGGGAGGAGAATGACAGCTGGACCCCAGTAGACACGTATTTGAGGTGATGATACAGTCAGCTGCAATGCTGGGCTCAGCTTTGTCACAAACCATCCCAGGATTTTCTCTGTAAGATGGGGCTAGCATTACTTTGCTCTACTATTTGCTCTACTATTTGCTCTACTATTACTAATTTAAGAGTCATTTTCTCTATGCCATACCAGCCTTAAATCCAAGACCTGCACTGTCCAGTACAGCAGACACAAGCCCCATGTGACCACTGAGCACTTGAAATATGGCTACTTTGAATTGAGATATGTTATAAAATATACTCAAGATTTCAAAGAATTAATATGAAAAAGCAGTATATCTCACTAGTAATTTTTCGTATTGCTTATATGAATGACAAGTGTACATATATTGGATTAAGTAAAATGTATTATTAATATTAACTTTAGCTGTTTTTAAAAAAATTTTTGAATGTGTATAAATATTTCAAAATTACATATGTAACACATCATATTTCTTCTTTTTTTCTTGAGACAGAGTCTCACTCTGTCGCCCAGGCTGGAGTGCAGTGGCACAGTCTCGGCTAACTGCAACCTCCACCTCTCTGGTTCAAGCAATTCCCTGCCTCAGCCTCCCGAGTAGCTGGGATTACATCCACGTGCCTCACACCCAGCTAATTTTTTTTATATTTTTAGTTTCACCATGTTGGCCAGACTGGCCTCGAACGCCTGATCTCAGGCAATCTGTCTGCCTCGGCCTCCCAAAGTGCTGGGATTACAGGCATGAGCCACCTTGCCCGGCCTTAATTTTTTACTTCAATAGTTTTTTGGGAAAAGGTGGTTTTTTGTTACATAAATAAGTTATTTAGTGGTAATTCTGAGATTCTGGTGCACCCATCATCTGAGCAGTGTATACTGTACCCAGTGTGTAGTCTTTTATCCCTTGCCCTCCTCCCATCCTTCCCACTGAGTTGCCAAAATCCATTATATCATTATGTCTTTTCATCCTCATAACTTAGCTTCCATTTAAAAGTGAGATCATATGGTATTTGGTTTTTCCATTTCTGAGTTACTTCACTTAGAATAATGGTCTCCAATTCCATCCAGGTCACTGCAAATGTCATTATTTCAATCTTTTTTATGGCTGAGTAATATTCCACGGTGTATATATACCACATTTTCTTCATCTAGTTGTTGATTGATGGGCATTTAGACTGGTTCTATTTTTTTTTTTTTTTGCAGTTGAGAATTGTGCTGCTATATACTGCATGCACAAGTGTCTTTTTCATATAATGACTTATTTTCCTCTGGGTAGATACCCAATAGTGGGATTACTGGATCAAATAGTAGTTCTACTTTTAGCTGTTTAAGGAATCTCCATACTGTTTTTCATAGTGGTTGTACTGGTTTACATTTCCACCAGCAGTTTAAAATTGTTCCCTTTTCACCACATCCATGCCAACATCTATTTTTTTTAATTTTAAAATTATGTTCATTCTTGCAGGAGTAAGGTGGTGTCTCATTGTGGTTTCAATTTGTGTTTTACTGATAATTAGTGATGTTGAGCATTTTTTCGTATGTTCCATGGCCACTTGTATATCTGCTTTTGAGAATTGTCTATTCATGTGCTTTGCCCACTTTTTGATGGTATTGTTTGTTTTTTCTTGCTGATTTGTTTGAGTTCTCTGTAGATTCTGGATATTAGTCTTCCGTCAGATTTATAGATTGTGAAGATTCTCTCCCACTCTGTGCATTGTCTGTTAACTCTGTTGATTATTTCTTTTGCTGTGCAAGAGCTTTTTAGTTTAATTAGGTCCATTCTATTCGTCTTTGTTTTTGTGGCATTTGCTTTTGGGTTCTTGGACATGAAGTCTTTGCCTAAGCCAGTGTCTTGAAGGGTTTTTCCAATGTTATCTTCTAGAATTTTTATGGATTCAGGTATTAGATTTAAGTCTTTGATCCATCTTAAGTTGAGTTGATTTTTGTATAAGGTGAGAGATGAACATTAAGTTTCATTATTCCACATGTGGCTAGCCAACTATCCCAGCACCATTTGTTGAATAGGTTGTCCTTTCCCCACTTTATGTTTTTGTTTGCATTGCCAAAGATCAGTTCACTGTAAGTATTAATATTTGGCTTTATTTCTCAGTTCTTTATTCTGTTCCATTGTTCTATGTGCCTCTTTTTATACCAGTACCATGCTGTTTTGGTAACTATAGCCTTGTAGTATAGTTTGAAGTTGGGTAATGTGATGCCTCCAGATTTGTTCGTTTGCTTAGTATTGCTTTGGCTATGTGGGCTCTTTTTTGTTGCATATGAATTTCAGGATTGTTTTTTCTAGGCCTGTGAAGAATGATGATGGTAGATGGGATTGCATTTAATTCATAGATTGCTTTTGGCAGTATAATTATTTTCACAATATTGATTCTACCTATTCATGAGCATGGGATGTGTTTCCATTTGCTTGTGTTGTCTATGATTACTTTCAGCAGTGTTTTGTAGTTTTCCTTGTATAGATTTTTCACCTCCTGGTTAGGTGTATTTCTAAGTATTTGATATTCTTGCAGCTGTTATAAAAGGGATTGAGTTCTTGATTTGTTTCTCACCTTGGTGGTTGTTGGTGCACAATAGTGCTACTGATTTGTGTACATTGATTTTGTATCCTGAAACTTTACTGAATTCATTTATCAGATCTAGGAGCTTTATGGATGAGTCTTTAGGGCTTTCTAGGTATATAACCATATTATTGATGAACAGTGATGGTTTGTCTTCCTCTTTACCAGATTGGATACCCTTTATTTCTTTCTCTTGTCTGATTGATCTGGCTAGGACTTCCCATACTGCATAAACGGTGAAAGTGGGTATCCTTGTCTTGTTCCATTTCTTAGGGAGAATGCTTTCAACTTTTCCCCATTTAGTATAATGTTGGCTGTGAGTTTGTCATAGATGGCTTTTGAGGTATGTCCTTTCTATGCCAATTTTTTGGGGGTTTTATTCATAAAGAGATGTTGAATTTTGTCCAGTGTTTTTTCGGCATCTATTGAGATGATCATCTGATTTCTGTTTTTAATTCTGTTTATGTGATGTATCATATTTACTGACTTGTGTATGTTAAATTATTCCTGCAGCCCTCATAAAACACCTACCTGATCGTGGTGTTTTATCTTTTTGGTATGCTCTTGGATTTGGCTAGCTAGTATTTTGTTGAGGATTTTTGCATCTATGTTCATCAGGGATATTGGTCTGTAACTTTCTTTTTTTGTTATGTCCTTTCCTGGTTTTGGTATTAGGTGACACTTACTTCATAGAATGATTCAAGGATGATTCTCTTTTTCTTTATCTTTTGGAATAATTTCAGCAAGATTGGTGCCAATTCTTCTTTGAATGTCTGATAGAATTCAGCTGTGAATCCATCTGGTCCTGGACCTTTTTTTTTGTTGGCAATTTTATAATTATTATTTCAACCTCAATACTTGTTGTTGGTCAGTTCACAGTTTTTATTTCTTCTTGGTTTAAGCTAGGAGGGTTTTATATTTCCAGGAATTTATCCATCTTCTCTTGGTTTTCTAGTTTGTGTGCATAAAGGTATTCACAGTAGCCTTGAATGATCTTTTGTATTTCTATAGTATCAGTTCTAACATCTCCAGTTCATTTTTAATTGAGCTTATTTGGATCTTCTCTCTTCTTTTATTGGTTAATCTCACTAATGGTCAATCAACTTTATTTATCTTTTCAAAGAACCAGCTTTTTGTTTCATTTTTTTTTGTATATTTTTTGTTTCGATTTTATTTAGTTCTGCTCTGATCTTTGTTATTTCTTTTCTCCTGCTGGGTTTGGGTTTGGTTTGTTCTTCTTTCTCCGGTTCCTTTTCAGTAGTTAGGGGTTAAATTAAACTCAGAAATCAGAGTCTATGCATACCCTGACCTCAGAGATGATGCTGTTCCACCACACCTTTGCTGGGCTTGCATTCTACTTTGGAATTCCACATCTTGAGAATTATCTCTTTAATGGCAAAAGTGCCAATAAGCCTTTCCCAATTTTCTCCATTGTGAAAGTAACATCTCTTATATCATAATGTATATAATATCCATGTCAATGTATTTTGGGTGTAAAGGGTGAAAGTTAGGAAGTATCCAGTTGGAATTCTGTGTAAAGTGCACTGAATCTGGGGAGGCAGAGAATGCTCTACTTATAATAGCTTTCTCCTCCCCCAAATTATTTGCCTTCCGTTTAATTCCTCAGCACCTTCTGTCTTTATCCCAGGCTTTTGCTCAAATCTGCCATCTCTTCAATTAGGTAAAGAAATCTGCACAAATATTTCCAATCCGTCAGTTCCGGACCCTCTGGATGGTCAGTCAGGGAGTTGACTACAATGATCTAGTTGCCCAGGGGCCTGCTCTGCCCTTCTTGTCTTCATGGCTGCAAATGAAGTGCCCCTGTGGGCCCCTGGCATGTGACAAAAGGACCTCATCTTTATCTTGGTGACACGTTGCCTTATAAGGATGTCTAGGGTCTCCGTTTGCTGACAGCCTACACAATGGGGGAAAATTGCTTTTCAGAACATGACTGGCCCCTACAAAACCAAATGGCAACTCTGGCCCTTGTTTGGGTTTTGTGTTTTGAGCTGCATGTTGGATTAGCCAGCTGCTTCTTCAACTCTGCTCCCTCTGTCCATCTTTTGGATAAATCTGTTAGTCCTTCAGACCACACAAGTGAAAAGGGTACTTGCAAATAACTCCTCTGCCCTCTGACTTCACTTTAACAGCCCTCCAAGGAGATAAGGTCGCAAGTTCACTGATGGCAGGAAAGGCTCGCTGCAGGCCTGAGCGATCCCACACATTTACTGTGCCATTCCCAATTCATAAAGAAGCCACAGTGCCTTAAGAGCCCAACGACTTTTCCATGTGTTTGGTATTTTTAGTTCTAAGCACTGTCTTCAGTGCGTCTCCAACATGTGTTTGAAAATGACCCAGTGGTCCCATATTAAGATAATTATTTTAACTGCTGTTTTGAAACACCATAGCAGTGTACCAAGAAACTTCCTACCCAGCAACCTGCACAGTTGGTTAAGCAAAAATTGATCCCTAGTTAATCAAATGAATCTAATAAGTTGTAGATAAATACATGATTTCATCACCTACAGTATGAGCACCCAAAGGGAAATAAGTGACCTCACTAAAGGTGTTGATTCTTCCCATAATAAATGGTGCAGCCATATGCGTGTGCTCAGCAACCCATGATCTCACAAGGCATGCTGCTATAATAAACTGAAACAATATGAGTATGCAGGAGGGAAAATGCTACCCATAGCGAGCATGACTACCTGGAATATGTCTTAACAGACTAAAACATAAATTAGCCTCTATAAATCTCATTGCTTGTTGCTTCACTGACATACATGTCCTGCCAAAATATTACATTCTTGAAAGAGCTGTATAAGTAGATTAAATGGTTTTTGTCCTTGGGAATGTGGAAACCTTTATTTGTTTTGTTAAGAGACTTTTAAATATCCTTAGGTTATGCGTCAAACAGATGTCCAGGGTAAATGCTCCTGACCCATTTAAACATTTCTTAGCTTGAATTAAGGTCCAGTTTCTGCAGCTTGTGTATAGTTCGACTCACTGGGCAGCACCTGACAAAACTGTGAGGCTGGTAATGCTAGGCTTGATGGCTCTATGGTGTGACTTTTAATGGCAGGACTGAGGAAACTAAGATAAATTAAAACCTAATTGGGTACGTTAACAGTTTTAGCAGTCTTCACATATGGATCCCATGAGGACACTTTAAAAGATGTTACAGTTTAGCTCCTGTTGCAAGGCTTAGCTGCAGAATGAAACATGAACAGTTGTCTTTCCAATCCATTTCACAGGGTTGAGTTTCTTTTGATATTAGATGTTGTATTTACTGAGTAAAAAGTCACATTTGCTCTTCATCCCCAACTGGTTCAGTATATAATGAGGAGGCTTAGGATGTAAATGTCCCAATATGAAATCCATAGAACATTCATCAGAGGGGGGGATTCCTATGGTGATGGCTCCATGCTAGAAAGTGCTCTTCAGGCAGAGATTTCAAGGAGTCTCAGTTGCCTTAAAGTAAGGGCCTCCATTGCTCACTTGCAGTCAGAGTGGCTCTAATCTGCAGACTCTGTTCTGTAACTTGAGCTCACATCGCAAAGAAAAACACTCTCTGTGTGCCTCACAATGAAACTAAAATTAATGCTATTTGAGTATTCAACCAACTCTAGACCCTATGGTCTTTCTGTCATTGCTAGTGTCCATTCCACTGACTTGGAGTGAGCTGAAGAAGGCAAATGATTTAGCCAAAGCTTTTTTTCAGGGTCTTCAAAACAGATTCCTTCAAACCTCAAGTAAGAGTTCAGTGTCAACAGAGCACTGATGCCTATGTAAAAGGACTGAGGAAGGATCTAAAGAGGCCCTTTGTTCTTGCAATTAAGAAAGAGACTGGGAAGTGACTTATTGGTGTGTTTGGTGACATTCCCTAAATGTAGGTTTTCCATGGCTGATAGAATTAACTCACAAATCTTGTTTCTTATAAAAGACTCCTTGAGGGTGGCTGATGCAGAGTTTCACTATTTTTTCTATCTATGAATTAAAAGCTCTCTGAGTTTATCCTCTGATTTACCTGAAGAACGTGAGGACTATAGAGGTGAAATGATGTCTTAACCAGCTTGAATTCACTTAGGGCTCTGTAAGTAGCAGAGCAATAATAATGTCCACTAATAGAGATTCCAAAAGTTCTTTTAGAAAGTACCAACTAAGGACAAATCTATACAATTTACCTGAGTTAGCGGGAGATGTCTAATATTGTGAATAATATTCCTATAACCATTTTGCATTACCAAGTTTTTTGGCAAAATTGAAATTCCCTAGTTGGGTAGTGGGTATAAGGTTTTTCAGAACTGTTATATATCTGATTTTTAGAGTCAACTTTCACATTTGTCTCAAGAGATGAGAAAATATTAGATTAAGCTAATGAAAGTGTTTTTATTTCAAATATGAATATTTTGCATAGATTTATTGTACATCATTGCATCAAATATTAACGTAGACATTGCTGAAAAATACCCCTTCCTTCCTCCTTCCTAATACATCCTTAAACAGTGTGCATTAAAATGTGAAAGGAAATAGAGTAAGCAAGTACATGCATATGTGTACTTCGCACACTGTTATCTATTTTAGGCTCAAATAGATGTATATATGGTTGAGAAATTCCCATTAAATATTGGGGCGAGGTTCAGATGCTGGAGACATTTGTTTACATTTTATCAAAGGCTTTCTTACATGTGAACCCCTCAATCTCTGAGAAATCACCTAAGGGAAGCCATGGGTCTGCCTCCTCCAGGTTTCATTATTGCATGGAATGTGAGGGGATTTCTGTTTTAATTAATGTATAAGCCAGCTCTTCCGAGTTTGGGTGGATATCCTTGAAGAGAAAGGTAGCTAAAATTAGCAGCCTCTACTCTCTTCTGTGTTCCTTATTAAAAAAAGAGAAACTGTCTCATCTTTAAGAATGGACCAGTTATGAACTTCCAACCTTTCCATTAATGCTTTGAAGCAATGATGGTGCTGGCTGATGTGCTTAAGTAGGACCATTAAATTTGGGAAATGAGAGGAAATAAGCAGAGAGAGTAACTTGAAACTGGATGATCCTGGCTTAGAAGATATGACTTGTTCTTAGGTTTATTTACCTTTTCTAGGATTTCGGGAAAAGAGAAGGGCCTTGCAGAGCCCCTCTTATTAATAACCCCTGCCCACCCCGCCTACTTTTCTAGATCCTTTCCCTTTCTAAGGAGAGGTCCTGCAGGACGCCTACCAGAGCCATGCATCAGACAGTGGCTTCTGCCCAGTCACGGCTGGGTGGGTGTGGCCAGCTTATGAGAAAGTTCACTTAAGAGGTTGATTTAATCTCTCCGGTTTTAAAATGTGGAATGGTATGGTCTGAATGGCTCTGAATTAGAATAAGGTCTAAACTGATTTGAGAGCAAGGCCTGGATTTGAAAGGGAGAGTGCTGAAATCAAAGAATGTCAGAGCCAAGTAATGTTAGAGATTTAACAAGAACTGCATGTATTCCCTGTTACATGCATGTAGGTATGAGTGTATGTGTGTTATGAGTGTGTATGTGTGTATATGTATGTGTGTGTTTATGTCTGCTGGGGAGAGAAATGGGATAAAAGGGATCAGAATCTCATGTAGACTTTTCCTAAGTCATTTTCCCCCCAAAGTCTCATTTGTCCACCTCTATGAACCTTACTTGGCTGAGAACTGCTGCCAAATGATCCATTTTCTAATGTGTTAGTAATCACTACATGAATCCTCTTGAGGAAGAGCTAGGCCCAGAGAACTTAATGACTTCCAAGGTCACACAGCAAATCCAGGGCCGAGCCTGGTTCCCCGCTCCTGTTCCAGGCTCCTCCCATGCCACCACATCATCAGGCTTGACATATGTCGCCTTTTCTCCTTTGGATCTCAGCTCACAGGGACATCCACAGCCAGATACGAATTATCACCTGAAGGCATAAATTTTTTATTATTAACTTGATACCAAAGGAAACACATGTAAAAAAGTGAATGCTTTTTTCCTAAGTGCATTTCTCTCCATAATTTCAGTGAGTTCTGTGTGGGTGACAGTTTTTAATAAAATTCCTCTCCAGCTGCTCATATGAGAAAGTCTAGAAACATTGACCTTTAGTCACTGGATGACTGAGCCGTTTACTCTGGCTGTGGATGAGGTTTGGGTGTAGAGTCCTCTGTCTTCCTGCCTGTGCTGGAGTGGGATAATTTGGAGGCAGTGACTCAGGCTTCTGTGGGGACTTACTTAGTATAACAACTTTTCTGGGGCTAGGAAGACCACTTATAATATTTTCCAAAGAGGACAAGAAAACAAAAGTTTCATGGGAAATTTTAAGAATGAAAGTTTTGTGCATGTGAGCCTTGGAAAACTATGCACAAATAGTACCCATTAATTTCTGTCTTCTTTGTGTAATTGAGAATTCATGTAACAACTTACTAGCTGCACATTTGGTGACCCCTTATGTTAATAGCTGCTTTTCTGTTCTTTTGGAATGAAGATCACATTCCACCTGCTCTTGGACTGGGTCATTCCATGATGTCTCAATAGATGATTTGTTTCCAGCTTCCCTGCACCACAGCACTGGCCTCCTCTTCACCTACCTACCTTTTATTTTGCCTTCTCCAATCCACTCTTACCCTGGAAGCTAGGACTGTCTTTCTGAAATAAGGATATGAGCAGCTCCCCATTGGTTTTAGAATCTAGCCCAAACTCATCATGACTCATGGGGCCTGTGGGATCCGGCCACCATCATCACCTCTGGCCTCATCTAGCCCGGCTGTCTCCTTACCCTGTGTGAGCTTCTGTCTCTCTGGACAACTCTTTGTTTCTTGGACTTGCCACCTTCTGTTAGAACGTTGCCTGTAGCTCTCTTTCCTCTCTGAGCCTAGCCACAGCAGATTGCTTTGCTGGTCCAGTTCTTCATCCCTCCCTTTATTTATATGTGGGCAATGGCATCAGCATGAGCAGAGTACATTTCTCTGACTCTTGGCTTTGGTCATGAACAGGTGAGTTGCTTTTGTCAATTGTATATGGGTGGAAGTGATAGTGTCCAAGCCAAAGCCTTCAGAGGTTTTGAAGGTTTCCACCTGCACTCCTGAGCCTCTGCCATCACTCCAAGCAGAATTTGTCCTGGGAAGCTGCTGCCCCCGCACTCTGAGACCCAGAATGAACCCATGTGCAGAAGAGGAGCCCCGACCTTAGTAGGGTGACAGCATCAGTTGGATCCATAGCTTAAAGCAGGGCTGCCAAGCAGAACCCAGCCTACGTCAGCCAACTAGCTGATCTCCAGCCAACCTGAGGACACATAAGCAATAATAAATAATAAGTGTTATCTTAGGCCACTGAGTTTTGAGGTAGTTCATTACGTAGTCAAAGTCAATGAATATGTTGGCCAAAGCTGACTTTGCAGATTGCAGTTTGACCACTTCATTTTTGCTAGGAAACCTTCCTGCATCTCTGAACAGTTTCTTCATTCACTCTGCAAATCTCTCCTGAGCATTTGCCAAATTCCAGGCATTGTCTTAGGAAGTGATGTACAAAGCTCCTGCTTGAAGGAAGCTCACATTCTTCTGGGAGGAACAGGGAAAACCACACACCGACACACACACGCACACCCCACAGTAGTGAAAAAGGAAAACAAAGTAAAGAGGAAAAGAGCTCTGGAGAAATGTTGCTTTGTTGTTTTGGACGGGGCAGGAAGGAAGACTGACTATGTGAACACTGATACAGACATGTTGCTAGTTTGATGGCTGCGGATACAAGCAATTTCTTTCCCCATTGCGTCTACTTTCTCACTGAAATAAGAAAGCACAATCAACAGTGCCCCGCCTGATGAGCAATGCATCGAATGAATGAGTAAATGGGTTTCAAGCTCAATGCAAAGCGTATCCATGCAGGTTGAAAAAACATGAATGTGGACATAATGACAGAGAGGTGAGTGCACTGATTCTTGAGGGGGCATTAAAAATAGCCATGCACTTGTAGCTAATGAAGAAATTCATTAAAAAGCTCCTTAGGTGGTGAAAGAAGAGATAAGGAGTGAATAAAGCTAAATAGTTGTGGGATTTGCTTTATAAATATTTTGGAACCAGCTTATTTGAATCTAAAATGTCTTGGTTGCAAGAAAGAGAAACACTGTTGGATTAAGTCAGGAATATCAGGAGGGAGATGGTTAAAAGGCTACCCAGAAAACTCACGGAAACAGCCAGACCTGGAGAAAGCAGGAACAGAGGAGCCATCAGAAACCAAAGTTGATACTGTCTCCTCACTGTACTATTGCAATCAGTTTCCTTTGCTCACTTGTAAAGCCCAACAGAAGAACTAAACCCAAAGTCCACTGGGCTCTTGACCTCATGCACCCACCACTGACTAGCCTGTTGTCAAGGTCTCTTACTTCTTGAGGGACAGAGAAGTGCTCTTTGGCTCAACTCAGTCTTCGATGCTCTATTAACCATATAAGTCACTGCCATGAGCTATTGCAAAGGACTAGGGTGGTGTCCTGCCATCTATAGAGTGCTCCTTCCTGAAGCTACAGGTAGGATGAGTAGAGCTCAGATCCATATGTCGTGGAAGCCACAGGCTCCAGACATCCTTAGTTGGGTAGGATCTCACAGATCTCATGAAGTTGTAGAGAATATTAATTTTATAAGTTAAAACTAGATTGTGTCCATTTTATTTCTTCAATAGAAATACAACTTAGGCTGGGCGTGGTGGCTCACGTCTGTAATTGCAGCACTTCAGCAGGCTGAGGCGGGTGGAATACCTGAGGTCAGGAGTTTGAGACCAGCCTGACCAACATGGAGAAATGGTGTCTCTACTAAAAATACAAAATTAGCTGGGCGTGGTGGCTCATGCCTGTAATCCCAGCTACTCTGGAGGCTGAGGCAGGAGAATCTCTTGAAGCCGGGAGGAGGAGGTAGCAGTGGGCTGAGATTGTACCATTATATTCCAGCCTGGGCAATAAGAGCAAAACTCCATCTCAAAAAAAAAAAAAAAAAAAAAGAAAAGAAAAGAAAAGAAAAGAAATACAACTTATACACTTTTTTTTTTTTTTTTTTTTTTGAGATGGAGTCTGGCTCTGTCGCCCAGGCTGGAGTGCAGTGGTGCGATCTCGGCTCACTGCAAGCTCCGCCTCCCGGGTTCACGTCGTTCTCCTGCCTCAGACTCCCGAGTAGCCAACCGCCACCAAGCCCAACTAATTTTTTTGTAGTTTTAGTAGAGACGGGGTTTCACTGTGTTAGCCAGGATGGTCTCGATCTCCTGACCTCGTGATCCGCCCGCCTCGGCCTCCCAAAGTGTTGGGATTACAGGCGTAAGCCACCGTGCCCGGCCCTTATACACTTTTTAAAACAAGTGGCCCATATTTTTTCCACATGCCATTTATATGCATAAGCTGATTGAATGAAAAAATAAAATCTTTTTATCCATTGCTGACCTGAAATAAGTACACACCAGGTGTCATGATCTGTCCAGGTGCAGAGTGAAGGCCAACTCTACCATCATTAGTTAAAAAAAAATTTTCCAAGCTCTCAAGTGAAAATATAATGAAAATACAATGAAATTCTAATTCCAAAGACTTGTATTCAAATTTTGGCAATTACAAATATTGGTATAATGGCAAGACTTGTATCTTCTCCAAGCCTCAGTTTCTATATTAATAAAAAAGCAAACAATGTCAGGTAGAATAGCTCTAAGAATTAAATGAATGAATACACAACAAATGCTAATGTTTTGGTAAACTCTAAAGTACAATATAAATGTTATTCTATTGCAAATAAGAACATACCTCCCCTAACCAGTGTGTTTTTGTTCAAAAGTCAACAGGAATTGTACTGTATTTGGCTGGATAAAGCTTATCATGAGATGGATGTATTCCAGACATAGGAATATGCCTTTACTTTCTCTTAACATTTTATTTTTGTGAATACATCAGAATCTGCATAGAAATAATCAGCACTGTATTATGGTAAAATGTTGAACAACCAAGTGAAGATTCTACAATATTTGAAGAAATGTTTTCAGCAGCTTGAAAATGATGATGCTTATTAGGATTGCACAGATTTTTGACTCTAAGTTTTCTGTGCTCAATAGCAAAATTTTTTTTCTATATATGTTGGAGAATGTGGAGTGCCTGGGAAAAGAAAAAAATTATCCACATCTACATTTGGACATTCGGTTTTGAAGATGGAAAGGTTGTGAGCCAAGGAATATGGGCAGCTATATTCACACGTCTGATCAATGAAAAAAGGAGGCCTTACACAAACCAAATCTTATGATGGAATGGCAAGAGCTTTGAAAGGAAATTCCCCAGTAGGGAGGAGCTTGACAAGTTCAGCCAGACTCAGCTATAGGATGTGGTGTCAAAGCACCATATCTGTTCCAAAATAGGCAAAATAAGGGCCTCTCAGAAATGTCCATGTCTTAATTTCTGGAACTTGTGAATATGTCATATTACATGGTAAGGGGAAATTGAGTTGCAGATGGAGTTAAGGTTGCTAATCAGTTGACTTTAAGATAAGAATATTATTTGGGATTATCTTCACAGGCCCAAGGCAATCATAATAGTCTTTGCAAGTGGAAGAAGAATCAGCGTCAAAGTAAGGCAGGGTGAGAAAAACTTGACCTGCTATTAATAATTTTGTAGAAGGAAGGGGGTCATGAGCCAACGAATGTGGGCAGCATCTGGGAGCTGTAAAAGGCGAGAAAAAACAAAAGAAAAGAAAAGATTCTCTCCCAGAGACTCCAGAGAGAACACGGCCCTGCTGACGCTTTTTGTTGAATGAGACCCATTTTGGGCTTCTAGCCTCCAGAGCTATAGGACTATGAATTAGTATGGTTTTAAGTTACTAGGTTTGTACTAATTTGTCACAGCAGCAATAGGAAACTAAAGCAAACACCAGACCTAAGCTTCCTCCTGCCTCAGGTGGGATAATTCAGGCATGATGTGCATGGTTTCAGGGCTCCAGTGGGTTGGAGCCTCTGCTGCCCACTGCAGTACACTGCTTCACAGCGTACCCTGTACCCTCTTTCCCTTTCTCACTTCATCTTTTTCCTGGGGTAACTACTTAATTCCAGATAAATGACTTGCCTCACATTTCTACCTTGGGATATGCTTCTAGTGGAACCCAAACTCATGGAAGGGGAAGAACATGAGTCATAAATTCTGGGTTGTGGTCTGCTTAAAAGGATGCAAGAGTTTGTGTTGCTTCCTCAAGGCCTTTGGTGTAGTTGAGAGTTGTTTCTGCCTGCCTTCATTCCGCTTTCTTCTGATAAAGCATATCGCCTTTGTTCAAGGCACCCCCTTGTCAAACAACCGTGTGAGCCCCTGTCTCCAGGTGAAGACACCTACCCAGCCGGCCTGGGGCATATGTATTCTTTTGGCTTCCATGAATGTTTTTGGTCTGGGTAAGTGCAATCTGCTTCAATAACTTTCTCTTTCGCTTAGGCTGCCTGTTTGTGTGGATCTGGGCCAGAGCTTTTCTGCAGCCATTTGTAGTCATCTTGCAGATTCTCAAGGGGAGAGGCTACTTGAGAATAAAGCTGGCAGGGAGGAAAGCAGAGCAAGAGAGCAAGAGTGAGAAGGAGAAGACAGGCTATAGGGCATCTTAGGGGCCAGGGATTCAGCACATCTGATGCAAGCTCTACCTTGGGACTTTCCATAAGACTCTAAATTTGTTTTCATTTGCATTGAAACTAGTTTGAGTCTGGTTTCCATCTCTTACACCCCCAAATATCCTAACTAATACAGACTTGATCATATTGCTGGTCTTCACTGGTCACCTGTATCTATTGGCAAAATGTGTTTCAGAAAGTGGCAGGATGGGGCTTACTTATTTAACTAAACAGGCTGTGCACTGAAGAATGGCCCTAGGTGGGTCCAACCCAGCCAGTGGTGTGAGGAGCTTGCTTCCTGTAATGAGGAAGTGAGGGGTGGAAAGCTTGGGAGATGGCTCACTAGGTAGGGTGACATTTGGGGCTTGGCATCTAGGACCAATGGTTTAGGCTAAGTTTGAGACCGGCCTGTCTAGTCTCCTCTGAGGATGGCTGTCTTGGTGGAGCAATGTTAAAGGAGTAGAAGGCAGGAGTGAGCTCTGGTCTGCCACAGGAGACCACACTTTGCAGAGTGATTAAGAGAAAGTGGCACATTCCCAAACCTCCAAGTTCCACTTCTGCATCCCCAGGAGTCTCACTGGCAATCCAGGCCAGCCCCAATGCCAGGCTCAAAGCCTTCATTGTTTCCAACAATGACTTAAATCCATTTCATTGCCAATTTCCAGAACTTGATCTGAATTTTATTTATCATCCATCCATTAAACTCCTACTGTGTGTCAGCAAGGAGTTATTAAAGATACTCTCAATTTGCCTGCAGTCTAGGGGTAACATATGGCAATAGGGATAGCTTGAATCACATGATATTAAGGATGGAACAGGGGAACAATAATTCAAGTGACCACTGACTTAGCATCAGAAATAATGGAGGACAGAAGAATATGTGAAACATCTCTAAAAAGAAAAGAAAAATTATCAAAGTAGATTTTTTTTTAAATCCAGCAGATACATGCTTCAGGAATTAAGGTGAAATAAAGACATTTTTAGATTAAAGAAAACCAAAAGAATCAACCACCAGCAGGCCTATACTAAAAGGCCATCTTCAGGCTGAAGGGAAATGATACCAGACAGAGGCTTACATTTTCAGGATGACAGGAAGAGCTCTAGAAATAATACGTTTGTGGGTATATATAAAAGTTGTTTTCTCTTAATTTATTCAAAATATATATTACTATTTAAGGTATTGGTTGTAAAAGTACAATCTGTGGGTCAAATCCAGCCCGTTGCTTATTTTAGTAAATACAGTTTTATTGGAACCACAGCCACATTCATTCCTTTAAGTATTGTCCATGGCAATACATTCTCTCTCTCTCTCTCTCTCTCTCTCTCTCTCTTTCTTATTACAAGAGCATATTTGACTAGTGACAAACTGTATGACCCCAAGAGCCTATAATATTTATGATCTGGCCCTTTACACAAAAGACTTGCCAACTTTTGGTTTAAAGCAGAAATTATAACGTTGAGGGTTTAACATATGCAGATATAATACATATGACAATACGAAACTCTATGTTGCAAGGTTCTTACATTCTAAGCATAGTACAATGCTAACTCTAGTAGACAGCGAGAAGTTAAAGATGCATATTTTAATCTCTAGAGCTGCCACAAAATAATAATGCAAAAACGTATGGCTATAAAGGAAATAAATAAATTAAAATGGGATCTCAGTATTAAAGAAAGGAACTCCAAAGCCATTTTCTTCAAACATTGGCCACATGTCAATCGTCCCTCTTATGTCTTCATAAATGGGATCCAGCTTCTGCCTGAACCACCTGTGAATGCCCTGACACCCCTGAGATAATTAGATATAAAAGAAAGAGCATGCTTGGTAATAAATATAAAATGTTTTAATAGAAAATTGATACATTTAGAGAACTGATCTCTTGGTGTTCAAGCGAGGTTGTTTCTCCTTCCTTGACATTTGGCAAATCTGATAAAGACATCGAGTACCTGCTTGTGTGATTTACTGTCTTCATGTTTGTTTTGAGTTCAGTCCCCAGATGACCCATAAAAAGTTGTGGCTCTCCTGGGAGAATGAAATAATAATGTACAGACTTCTTGAGGGTTTTTACTTATTTTTCAAACACGCTTTAGTTATTTGTTATCACCTAGTGCATAAAATATTTTTTAAAATCCGTGTTCTAATTTTTATAAAGTTGGAAGACTTTTCTCCTTCTTTTCTGTAAGAATATTCTAGGGCAAATGCTGTTTGCACTTTTTTAGTCAATTGATATTTTTAAATATCTTGTAAATTCAGAAGCAAATGATTGAAATAATCTTAGACTCCTCTTTAATAGCTATTCTTACTAGATTTTCATAAAATAAGTCAGTAGAGCATGTGCAAGACTGCTCAATGATAGAAACTTATAAAAAGTTTTAAATTTCTTACATAAAGAGCTATTATAGGAACCATAGAGTTTTAAAAGTTTTTCCTTTGCTCAGGTGAGATGACATTCAAGTGAAAACCCTAGTAGACTTATTTCACTGGACATATTTCTTCTTTATTCTTAAGGTTCAATTTCTCCTCCATTGAAAACATTTTTAAAATAAAAGCTAGTATAACAAAGTGTCCAATTACTGTTTGGAGGTCAGCTGGCTGTAAAAATTCCTCCTGAAGCCACATCACATCTATGGGCAGGTTAGAGAAGTACTTTTACCTTTCACTGATGTGTGACTGGGGATGCCCTGGCCCTCCTAGTGACCACTCAGCACAATGACATTGTAAGATACACAGCTCATGCCTGACTGCTCCATCAGAGCTTAGTTAATCGTTCTCAGAATTCATTCTGTCATTTTATTCACAGAACTTTTTGCCTTATAAATAAAATTTCCAACTTCCTGCCTCACTAGAAATTATATGCTTTCCGAAAACACTGTATTGCTTTGTATAATTTTCCATTCTGTTTCTTGATAATGGGAAACACTCCACAAGACTGAGATGACTAATTTAGTTAAATTAGTATAGAATTTGAGATTGAGTATTAGGTAGAAGTACTTTAGCAGATGACTGATACCGGTGTTGGAATAAGTAGGTTGGGCTTTTCATTATGATTTAGTCATTTGATAGCTGAGAGTCTGAGCTTTAGACAAAGCTGAAATAAACACCTTAAGAGGAATATCTCTTTACTTTTGAACCATGGTCTGCAACATCGCTGAACTCCCCTCAATGCCATGCATGGTGCAGACAGGCTCAGCAGAAGAAACTCAGTGCCTGCAATCCTAGGAAAACACAGTCTCTCTGGAAAATGCTGTGCATGGGATATTTGCTTTGCTGTCACATGTAATTCAGTCATGAGATTTGAAGACGTTCAATTGTGCTTCTCTAAAATCAAACCAGACATGCTGCATGGTTGATTTTAACCGGTGTGCAAGCAGCTGTAGTTTCCCTTTCTTTAAAATAACTTTGAAAGGTTTCTCAAAACTTCCAATAATATTTTATGTTAATGTGAACTAAACTGCTTCAGACTTTGCCATATATTTCTAAGCTTTAATAATATAATATGACTATTAGCAAATAAACTAGGTACTTTTTAGGCATTATCTCACATTTAATTTTTACAAGCCTATAATAGAGATACTAATATTATCCATTTTTTAAACTGAGGCATAGACTAATTGAGGAATTTTTCCAATATCACAGTTTGCAACAATGGTGGGATTTAAACCAGAAGTCTGACTCCAAAGTCTACTTTCTTACCCATTATGTAGTTAGCTTCAGTTATGAAGCTCTCCATAAATTTATGGTCAAACAATATTCACTTGCAGTAGATGAAAAATTATTATGCAACCACTAGAGAAGATCAGATGAGATTCTAGTAAAAGGAAACTTCTGTGCATCATCAACTTCTCAATGTCCATCATGATCGTAACAGTATTTTTTTTTTTTTTTTTTTGAAATGGAGTTTTTCTCTGTCACCCAGGCTGGAGTGCAGCGGCGAAATCTTGGCTCACTGCAACCTCTGCTTCCTGGGCTCAAGCGATTTTCCAACCTCAGCCTCCCGAGTAACTGGGATTACAGGCATGCGCCACTATGCCCGGCTAATTTAGTATTTTTAGTAGACATGGGGTTTTGCCATGTTGGTCAGGCTGGTCTTGAACTCCTGACCTCAGGTGATCCGCCTGCCTTAGCCTCCCAAAGTGCTGGGATTACAGGCGTGAGTCACCATGCCTGGCTGATCATAACAGTCTTAATTGCAATTTGTTAGATAATAATTTAAACTGAAATGATATTTCCCTGTAGAGACCCCAGGATCCACAGTTATATCTGTTTCCAAACATCAGAGACTTTCCTTTATGGGGCTTGCAGGAATTCTACCAATATTTACTGTGTACTTCTGATGAATCAGGTATTGGGCTAAGAACTGTAAGAGACTGAAAGATCAATAAGAAAAATCCCTATCCTTTAGACAATTGGGCTCTAGCAGGGAGGCAAGAGAAGCTTACTCAAGTAACCACTGAATTTTAAGCAAAATACAAGTGGAATAGAAGAGAATGAGATCAGAGTTTCCGTGACAATCTGGGAAGACTACATAGAGAAGGTGAGATTTGAACAAGGCTTTAAACAATGAAACCACTAGGACTTTGAAAGGCAGATAATGGCCATGCAGAGTTGGTAAAATAAGGAAAATATTGGGCTGGGAGTAAAAATAGAGATCTTTTAAACTCCAGGCTTATTTCAAGGTCTTCCAATTACCGTCTAACTACCTTGGTCAAATCATTCATTTTTTTGTGCCTTAGTTTCTGCAGTTGTAAAATAGAGACTGCATTCTGGGGCTCTAGTAAGAATTAAATAATACACAGTATTGAGAACAGTTAATAAAGAGGCTATGAAATACTGACTATTTTAATTTATTATTTAGTAGTAGAAGAAATAGTGTTTAAGGAAAGAACCAGCAAAAGCAAAGACACACAACAGGCACCTCTCTAATTAATAAATGAAAATGTTTATTTATTTGATACCTATTATTTGCTGCTGGGTGCTTTGCACATATTGCCCCCATTTAATGCTGACAGTGATGAAGCAGCATTTGAATGATTTACTTAACCTCTTGTTTTTCTCATCTATAAACAGCGGTTAATATCTCAAATTTTTGTATGGCTATAATAATGATTATATGAGATAATATGTGGAAAGGATATGGTACATGGCAGACATTTGAGAAATGCTTGCTTTTATCATTTATTGTTCCTCCATCTACCTATTTCCTGATGAACATTTCACCTAGTCCCTGGCTCATACCCTTGATCTTGCCATTACTAATAATTACATAATTGACTGTCCTTCTGGTTTACTGACCGGAGTCCAGTGTAGGGAAGACCTTACTTTGGTCTAAATACCCACTCCATCACATCCTCATGTGACCTTGGTCATATTATTAACCTCTTTGTCTCAGCTTCCTCATCTGTGAATGAGCATCAGAATAGATGCCTGTCATTGTGGCTGTCATGAGAAGTTAGCAGCATAATAAGTGGAATGTACGTAGTTCAGTGCTTGGTACAAATTGATTACTCTGTAAATGGTTAAATGGTTATCCATGTTAGTCACTGTCACTTTAGTCCAAGATACCCAGGTTTCTCATCATCATGTGATTCTGTGGTCAGGTCTACCTTCATACTGTCTCCCTTCCTACACACTTGCCCTTCCAAATCCCTTCCAAATTCCTTTCTCTATCAGAAGTCAAGGCAATCCTTTAAGAAATGGAAGTCAGAGCATGCCTTTCTCCAGATTAAAACTCAACAATATCTCCCCATGTTTTTCACCTATTCTACAAGGCTCTTCTTGACCTAGCCAAGTCTTCCCACCTGACTTTATTTCCTTCTTCTATGGTACCGGTCATCCTGGACTTCTTTCCATTCCTCAAACATGTCAAGCTCTTTCCTACCTCAGGGACTTTGTACTTGCAATTTCCTCTGCCTGGAATGTTCTTCCCAACCCAGATCTTGGCATGACTGACTGTTTTTGTTGTTGTTGTTGTTTTTGTTTTGTTTTGTTTTGTTTTTTTTTTGAGACAAAGTATTGCTCTGTCACTTAGGCTGGAGTGCAATGGTGAGATCTCTGCTCGGTGCAACCTCTGCCTCCCGGGTTCAAGCAATTCTCCTGCCTCAGCTTCCCTAGTAGTTGGGATTACAGGTGCCCACCACCACTCCCAGCTAATTTTTTGTATTTTAGTAGAGATGGGGTTTCACCATGTTGGCCTTGAATGCCTGATCTCAAGTGATTGGCCCCCCTTGGCCTCCCAAAGTGCTGGGATTACAGACATGAGCCACCATGCCTGGCCTGCATGACTGACTCTTATTGTTTGTGTCTATAAACATTACTTCCCCAGAAACTTGCTTCCTAACCTACAACTTAAAACAGTGTTTGGTCACTATTTGAAGAGTAGACAATCATACTTTAAATAGATAATCTAATGCTATGCCCTATTGTATTCCCCTCATAACAGTTACTAGTGTCTTGATATTTTATTTCTATTTGTTTATTTTTTTTGTTTGTTTCCCATCTGAGGAGAATAAAAGTCTGGTGAAAGCAGAGACCATATTTATTTTATTCATCATTCTGAGAATTGGGTGGGAGAATCGGAGCTCAGTAAATATTTGTAATGAATCTGTAAACCAAGGACAACGGTAGGATCCCTCTCACAGGGCTTTATGAGTGCTAACCAAGATAATGCATGTAAACACCTTTGTACAGTGCCTGGAACACAGTCATGTTTCAGTGGATGCCAAATCATTAGGTTCAGGTAATAAAATGGTATATGGAGCTCCATTCTTGCCCTCAAGTCCCTCAAAGGCCAGAGTGAAGAAGGAGATGACTCACAAATGAATATGTCATTTACTACCATTACTTTCAATGGCAAAAATCGCAGTTACCTTAGCACCAACCTAATAGTAAGTGGTCTGATGGAAATATATACCAGGGGCCCCTAGTGCAGAGAGGAGAAGGTAATTCAAGCTTCCAAGAGTGGATAGAAAGCTGAATGGAGGACAGGGCTCTCCAGGTGAAGGTATTTTCAGACAGAGGGGCTTGCCTATGAAAAGGCACTTAGGAGATGGTGAGCATTTTGAGGTCTTACGGAAACTGACGGTGTATGTGGGGAGTGATAGGGATGATGCTGGAGAGGCAGGTTGTGGCCAGACTCTGGAGGCCTAAGTTTTTCAGGAGTTTTAGCTTTGTATCCGGAATAGATTATGCACAGCAGCACGAAGAGAAACAATACGAAGCGAATCTACAAGGCAAGGGTTCTCAGGCTTTTTCTTTAATAAATATATAATGAAATAGCTATTACCTGTATACAAGCTATTAATGTTTTTAGCTACCCTGAAAAACTGTTAGCATAGTTTTTAATGTGCCTCCCTTTTTTTTTGAGATGGAGTCTCGCTCTGTCACCCAGGCTGGAGTGCAGTGGCGTGATCTCAGCTCACTGCAACCTCTGCCTCCCGAGTTCAAGCAATTCTCCTGCCTTAGCCTCCTGAGTAGCTAGGACTACAGGCGCATGCCAAACACCCAGCTAATTTTTTTTTTTTTTTTGTATTTTAGTAGAGACGGGGCTTCACTGTGTTGTCCAAGCTGGTCGTGAACTCCTGAGCTCAGGCAATCCGCCCTCCTGGGCCTCCCAAAGTGCTGGGATTACAGGCGTGAGCCACAGCACCCGGCCTATTGTGCCCTTTTTACAGGTGAGAATGATGAGGCTCACTCTCTTGACTCCAAATCTGGTGCATTTGCTATACTATAGTGCTTTACTGGACAACTTTTGGGGGTGGGGTTGAAAATCAAAGACTAAAAAAGTGACCCTTGCAAGGGCTGAGGTGGAAGCCATTGGCAATAAACTTGCTGCCCCATCAGAGAGGCAGCTGTTCATTTTCACATGCCCCAAAGAAAAATTCCACTGCCTGCAATCACCACTTCCACTGTGGGCTGCTGCAGCATGAGCAAAAGCATGAGCAAAGCTCATGTCTCCAGCTGCCTGCCTGTGGCTGCTCCTAAAGAAAGCAGCTCTGTCCTCCCAGTAGCAGGGCCACAGCACAGCCACTGCCCCACTCACCTGAGCATTCTACGGCAACTGGGGGATTTCCCCAACCATGCCTATCACAGATAGTGCCTGCATGTACCACTGGGGAGCCTGAAAGCAGGTCTACCTGGCCTGACTCTACTTCCCACTCCCAGACCAGAGCACACTGTCCATGGGCCTGGGGCTCACCCAGCCCAGTCTACCATGGGTGGCACCTGAGCAATTCTCCTGGGGTCTGAGATCAAGCCCATGCAACCAGCCACTACCACCGCAGCTGACCACCTAATTGCTTCACCTGTTGGTCTTGGTACCAGTTCATCCAACCCATCACAGCCACTGTCTATATCAGCACAGACTGCTTGGGTCCCAGAAGGTTGTCCCACCACTGCCACTGCCACTGGCTATGTCACACCAGCTGCCCAAGGGATCAAGAACCTGCCCAACTGCCCAACCAACTGCTGATATTCCCAGCACAAAAACAAGCCACCTGGAGGCTGAATAATTGGTGTGTCTGGACTCAGTAACACCAGTGTCAGCATACGCCACTCTGGTGCCCAAGGACAGTTCACTGATGACACCATTGGTGCTTGAGGACTGGCCTATGTGGCATCCCAGTTCCCCACAAAACTTCACCACAACCTCCACTAACAACTGCACCCTAAGCTGCCAAGAAATTATAGACACTGCTGATGCTGTTTGCAGCTGAAGAAGCCACACACAAACTACACTACTGCACATGTCCAGAATCAAAGCCAAGATGCCGTACACAACCAACGTTGTAGCTACATCTCCAGGAAAATGTTTTCCTTTACAAAAGCAACTGGAAAAAATTGGAAGAAGTGACCATTACACCAGGTGCAAAGATATCAGTGTAAGGGTAGAGGATACGTGAAAAAGCAAGGAAATATGACACCTCCAAATAAACACAATAATTGTCCAGCAATAGAACCTAATCAAAAGAAATTTATAAAATCCTCAAAAAAAGAATTAAAAAATATTGATAGTAAAGAAGCTCAATGTGAACTTCTTTTTGGATTAATTCAATTCAATTTTTAGAATTCAATTCAATTCAATTTTTAGAATTCAATTCAATTCCACTTTTAGAATTCAGCAGAATTCTAAAACATAAGCCAAACAAATTACAGAAACAACTCAGGGTACAAATAAGAAATTTACCAAAGAGATAGATATCATTAAAAATAAAAAATTAAAACGTTGGGACTGGAGAGCTTAGTGAATGAAATACAAAAACATTTAGAAGCTTCAACAGCAGTCTTTAGCAAACAGAAGAAAGAATTTCAGAACTTGAAGATAGCTCCTTTGAAATAGCCCTGCCAGAGAAAAAATAAAGAAAAAATAATAAAAAGGATATGGGGGTACCATAAGGTAACCAAATATTATTATAATTTTCAGTCTCCTAAAAGATGAAGGGAAAACAAAAGGGTGAAAATACCAATTTAACAAAATAATAGATGAAAACTTCTGAAGTCTAATAAGAGAACATATCAAATCCAAAATTCGTAGAAGGAAAAAAATAACAAAGATCAGAGCAGGACTACGCAAAATAGAGATTTGAAAGAGTACAAAGCTTCAACAAAACAAAAGGGTAGCTTTTCAAAAAAGATGAACAAAATCAATAAACCACTTGCTAGGCTAATAAAAAGAGAGAGAGAAGATCCAAGTAAACAAAATGAGAAATTAAAAAGGAAACATTATAACTGATACTACAGAAATATAAAAGATTATAAGAGATTATTATGAACAAGCATACATTAACAAACTAGAACTCCTAGAAGAAATGAACATATTCCTGTACACATCCAACATACCAAGATTGAATCAGGAAAATGGAATAGCTAAACAGAACAATAATGAGTAATAAGATTAAATCAGTAATACAGCATCTTCCAACAAAAAAAATTCAGGACCAGGTGGCTTCATGGCTGAATTCTACCGTACTTTAAAAGAACACCTAACTCTAATTCTCCTGAAACTATTCCAAAAATTGAAGAGGAGGAAATTCTTCCTAATTCATTCTGTGAGGGCAGTATTGCCATGATATTAAAGCCAGATGATGCAACAAAAAAGAAAACTGATGAACATAGATACAAAAATTCTCAACAAAATACTAGCAAACTGAATCCAAGGGCACATAAAAAAATACACCACGCTCAAGTGGAATTTATCCCATGGACACAAAGATGATTAAACGTATGCAAATCAATAAATGCAATACATCTTATCAACATAATAAATACAAAAATCATGTGATCATCTCAATAGATGTGGAAAATTCAACATCCCTACATTATGAAAACTCTCAAGAAACTAGGCCCAGAATGAACACACCTCATCATAGTAAAGGCCACATATGACAGACACACAGCTAACATCATACTAAAAAGAGGAAAAGCTTAAAGCCTTCCCCTTAAGAATTGGAGTAAGACAAGGATGCCTGCTTTCTCCTCTCCTATTCAGCATAGTACTGGAAGTCTTAGCCACAGAAATCTGGCAAAAGAAAGTCATTCAGATTAAAAAAGAATAAATTAAATTATCCGTCTTTGATGATGACATAATCTTACAGCTAGAAAAACATAAAGACTCCACCAAAAAACTCTTGGCTCCAATAAATAAATTCAGTATAGTTGCAGGATACAACATACAAAAATCCATACATTTCTATATACCAATAATAAACTAGCTAAGAAAGGAATCAAGAAGGCAATTTCATTTACAGTAGCAACAAAGAAAACAAAATACCTAGGAATAAATTAACCAAGGTGGTGAAAATCTCTAAAAGTAAAACTATAACACATGGATAAAAGTAACCAAAAAGCACATCAACAAATCAAAAGTCACCGCACGCTCATGGATCAGAAGTATTCATATCATTAATGTTTCTATACTGGAACCATAATGCCCAAAGCAGTCTATAGATTCGATACAATCACTACTAAATACCAATGCTATTTTTTACAAAAATAGGAAAAAGTTATAAAATTTGTATAGGATCAAAAAGCCCAAATAGCCTGAGCAATCCTGAGCAAAAAGCAGAAAGCTGGAGGCATTACACTACCTGTTTTCAAAATGTATTACAAGGCTATAGGAATCCAAACAGCATGATATTGTTATAAAAACAGACACAAGGATCAAAGTAGAGAATCCGGAAATAAATTAACATATTTAAAATCAACTGATTTTTGACAAAAGTGCCAAGAACATATGTTATGGCACAGACACCCTCTTCAATAAATGGAGCTGTAAAAATTGGATATCTATAAGCAGAAGAATGAAACTGGATCCCTATCTTTTATGACACATAAAAATCAACTCAAGATGAATTAAAGACTTTAACACAAGACCCCAAACTGTAAAACTACAGGAAGAAAACATAGGATAAAACACTCAGGACATTCGTCTAGGCAAATATTTTATGTCTAAGACCTTAAAAGCACATACAACAAAAATAAAGATAGACAAAAGGGACTATATTAAACTAATAAGATTCTTCACAGCAAAGGAAACAGTCAACAGAGTAGAGACAACCTGTTGAATGGAGAAAATATTTACAACTTATTCATCTGACAAAAGACTAATATTCAGAATATACTGGAAATTTGAAAAACTCAACAGTAAAAAAAAAACAACAACAAATAATTCCATTAAAAAGTGGGCAAAGGACATGAATAGATATTTCTCAGAAGAAGACACACAAATGGCCAATAAGTACATGAAAAACTCCTTAACATTACTAATCAACTGGGCAATACAAATCAAAAGCACAATGAGATATCATCTCACCCCAATTAAAATGGCTATTACTAAAAAGACGAAACATAAAAGCTTCTAGTGATTTTGTGGAGAAAAGGGAATTCTTATACACTGTTAGTGGGAATGTAAATTACTGCTGCCACTATGGAAAACTACGGAGATTTTGCAAAGAACTGAAAATAGAACTACCATATGATCCAACAATCCTACTACTGGGTATTTATCCAAAAGACAGGGAATAATTATGCCAAAGGAATACCTGCACTGCTGTGTTTATTGTAACATTATTCACAATAGTCAAGACATGAAATCAACCTAAGTGTCCATCAATGAACAATGGGTAAAGAAAGCGTAGTATAGATACACAATGAAATACTATTCAATTATTTTAAAAAAAGAACAAAATCAAGTCATTTGCAGCAATAGGAATGGAACTAGAGGTCATTATGTTAAGTGAAATAAGCTGGACATGAAAAGACAGATACCATACATTCCACTCATCTGTGGGAGCTAAAAATGTTGATCTCATGGAGGTAGAGAGTAGAATGATGGATACCAGATGCTGGAAAGGGTGTATGGGTGGGAGGTGGTGATGAAGAGGGGTTGGTCAATAGGTGAAAACATGCAATTATCTAGAAGGAATAAGTTCCAATGTTCAATAGCAAAGCAGGGTGACTATGGTTATCGACAATGTGTTATATATTTCAAAGTAGCCAGAAGACAGAACTTGAAATGTTCTCAACACATAGAAATGATAAATACTCAATGTGATGAGCACCCCTAATAGACTGACTTGATCATTACACATTCTATGCATGCAACAAAATATCACATGTACCCCATGTGATAACGGTGTAAAATATTATGTATCAATAAAAAAGAAATGCATAGAAGTACATAATTTGAGAAATAGCTGTACTGTATTATCAATGGTTGTTTGCATAATTTGCATGATCTCTTCTTTTCTCTTAAGGCTGATGCTTAGCACAGGTGAAACCACGGAAGGAAACAGCATTTTCTTTGTGAGAATGATTTAACTCTCAGTGGGAAAATTCATACTGTAAATTTGCTATGAATTACTTTCTTCACATTGGTGAATTGTTTGCTTGTTTTTCCTTTGGATAAAAGGATTTTTATGAAAGTGAGATAAAATGACAATTGCCAGAAAAGTATTGGATGACTTTCCATTTTCATTATGAAATAAGATAATCTGCCCCACAGTACTCCCCACTCCCGTTCTTTGTCATGACCAGGCGAGATAGGTTTGACTGCAAACCCTCCTTTTTTAATTTATTTTTAATATTTTTTTTTTTTGAGACAAAGTCTCGCTCTTGTCCCCTAGGCTGGAGTGCAATGGCACAATCTCAGCTCGGTGCAATCTCGGCTCACAGCAACCTCTGCCTCCCGGGTTCAAGCGATTCTCCTGCCTCAGCCTTCTGAGTAGCTGGGATTACAGGCATGTGCCACCATGCCCGACTAACTTTGTACTTTAAGTAGAGATGGGGTTTCTCCATGTTGGTCAGGCTGGTCTCGAACTCCCAACCTCAGGTGATCCGCCCACCTAGGCCTCCCAAAGTGCTGGGATTACAGGCGTGAGCCACCGTACCCAGCCACACTCCTTTATTATTAGTAAAAAATAGTCCTCGTACCATGGTCACATGAGAGGGAAGTATTTCTTTCAGAATTATAAAATTCCTTCAAAGTATTTTCTGTTAAGATGCACACTTGGCAATCTTGGATAGTCCACTTCCCCTCTAGGGACCTGTATGCTCAGCTGGAAAACAATGTGAGTGGGTGAGATGATTTTAAAGATGTCCCCAATCAATGCAACTCTTTGCTTAACATCCAAGTGTTTGTACAGTACAAACACTACGTGGTATGCAATGTAATCTAGAAGAATACTTCTTTGTGAGAGTAATGGGCCATAAAATCATTGCTTTGTGCTAAATAAATGATGCCTTGAGTATCACCTCAATACAAATATAGATGAATTTCATTGAATGTGCTGCAGCTTTCCCCTATCTCTGAGGGTGCAAGGAACATGTTTTTTATTTTTATATATTCCATAGCTTCTAAAAATGCTTGGTACATAAGTGCTCACATACCCACTGAATCAAACCCTCGCATTATGTGGCACATACTAGGTGCTTTATGGAACTTGAGATGTTTCAAATGAATAGAAATAGGGGATAGATGGATGGGTGAATAGAAATGACCTCCACCCCAGCTTCAAAGAGAAATAAAGCTTAGAGACACTGTATTCCTTGACGCAGTAGAATCCTCTTTTTTGCCTCTTTTGAAGTTTGCATTTCTTGATGTGTTTTGCATGTTGACAGTGATGTGCCTTGGTTTGTTCCCTACTGCTACAGGCATCAGTGCACCAGGCTCACTGCAGCTGCAATCCCTAGTCAAACATGTATGTTTCCTCTCTGAAGTCCCTCTTTCTGATGCTTTAATTGCTTTTTCCCTAGGCTGGTGCAACTATGAGTCACCAGATTGTGCAGGTGAGCTCACATCTTCCTCACACATTCTGGCTGGCTTTTCTTTCCAAAGCTATAGTTGCAGCAGTGTGAGTAAGAAAGCCTGGATGGGGTGTTTCCTCACTCATGATAGTGTTGCTTCATCCTAGGAAGCTAGAAACATGAGAGCAGCATTCCAGGGTCAGACCAACTCAGCAAAGCTGTGATTCTAGCTTTCCCATGCCGTTTGTGAGGGGGAGGCAACAACATTAATTAATAATAAGTAACAAAACAACAAGGGAGAAAAGTAACAAGCCAACCTCCGAGATCCTTCTGTGTTGCAAGATGAGCAAAGATAAAAGACTTCTAATACCACAAACTGACATAAATTTGACAAATAAGATTAAAGCTAACCTAAAGCAGCTGAGCCTTATGGGTTTACAGGGAATTAAAAGGGCATTAGTATTCATTTGTCCTTTTTCCCAGGATGGTGGATGTCCCCACATTGAAGTAGCACATTGTCTGCCACCAAACTGATGAGATGGAAATGAATCACCAGGTTTTTCTGCTAAACAGAAATGTGTCATTTCATACTCACCATGCTATGCTTTAGGTATGATTTGGTTGTTCTCACCAAAACTCATGTTGAAGTTTGATTTCTCATTGTGGTAGTGTTGAAAGGTGGAACCTGATGGGAGGTGTTTGGGTCATGAGGGCTCTGTCCTCATTGATGGATTGGTGCCATTCTCACAGTAGTGACTTCTCCCTCTGGCAAGACTAGGTAAGTTCCTACAGGAATAGATTAGTTTCTGAAAGAGTGTGTCGTTATAAAGGCAGCATGCTCCTCAGGTTTTCTCTCTTAGCATGTGTCCATTTCCCTTTTGACCTTCTCTGCCATATTAGAGGCAACATGGAAACCCTCACCAGAAGTCAGGGCTTTGCCCTTGAACTTTCCACCCTGCAGAACCATGAGCTAAATAAACCCATTTTCTTTATCAATCACTCAGTTCTGGTATTCTGTTATAGCAACCCAATATGGACTAAGACATATTGCTATGGAAGCAGCAGACATAAATGTGTGATGAAAATTACCCTACGGCTGAGCACGGTGACTCTTGCCTGTAATTGCGGCACTTTGGGAGGCCAAGGCAGGCGGATCACCTGAGGTCGGAAGTTCAAGACCAGCCTGACCAACATGGAGAAACCCCATCTCTATTAAAAATACAAAATTAGCCAGGCGTGGTGGCGCATGCCTATAATCCCAGCTACTCAGGAGGCTGAGGCAGGAGAATCGATTGAACCCGGAAGGTGGAGGTTGCAGTGAGCCGAGATCGTGCCATTGCACTCCAGCTTGAGCAACAAGAGTGAAACTCCGTCTTCAAAAAAAAGAAAAAAAAAAGAAAAAAAAACCCTAAAAGGGAGAAATGCAATAACCAAATAAAGGCCACTTAAGTGCTTAAGTGGGACATCACCTCACGGTTTCAGTGTAACCAAGTTTACACATTTACTACACCAGAACAAAAATTTTCTGTTCTATTCTTGCTTGTGCAAATCATGCAACTTTCTTAATTTCTTTAAATATACATTTTGGAGTTTATTTATTGGAAATGAAGTTGCTTATTCACAAAATCTTTCCAAATATGTCAGAGTATCAACATTAAATGGGTAAAAATGTGTGCTTCTTTGCAGCCAGCTATTATAGCTCTCAAATGTAATGACACTGAACTGTGGTCACCACTACATTTTCAGATGTGTATTTAAACATAGCTATGAGGCTAAGTGGTCTCTTGGCTAAAAAATTAGTAGGCATTATTTCTAAAACATGTAATATTTATAATCAATCTACATGTTTGGCTTATATCAAGATGCTGACAGGGCAGAAATATTGTTGCATTTATGATGATTTTAAATTTGTGACTGATGTTTCTAAAGTACTGGCCTCATAGCTGGTCTAGGAGAACTATTGCCCAAATCTCTCTCTTGTACCTGCAGAGGTAGCTGATTTTTAAACACCAGCATGTTTTTCCACACCCTCATAGCTGGTCTAGGAGAACTATTGCCCAAATCTCTCTCTTGTACCTGCAGAGGTAGCTGATTTTTAAACACCAGCATGTTTTTCCACACCCTGTGTCCTCAGTCTCAGTGGGCTGGCCTGACTGATTTGGCCATTCTGCTAATTCAGTTAAATGTCACAGATTCATTTAACTGTGACTCCCCCATTGACTCATCAGTAGTGCACAGAGTGAAAGTCCTTGCCATAAGTACCTTCCACATCCCTGTCCCTGCCTGAAGAAGTGTGTCCTTGCTCACAACAATCAGAAAAGCCTGAGTGTATGGACTGTTGTAAACTCAACACTGCTCCTGAAAGACCAGCCCAATTTGCTATTTTTGCTGCTGGGGGTCAGGGACATTTGCTGCAGTCTTAACAAACAGCTTCTACAGAATGCATTTATCTTTTCCTGGATGGGTTGTTAAAGGCATTTGTTTATTATCTATCTGTGTGAATATGAAGAACAGATATAGGAACCCAAGCATGGCTATGTCACTTGCCAACCTGTATCCATCACCCTGCTGTGGCCATTCTTTGGAATTTCTCCCCCTTGGAATAAGCAGGGATTGCTTTACTATGAATCTTACAACACAGACTCCATTCATGTTACCCATAAGGGCTTTCTCTGATGTTCACTGCCAGGCATAAGGAATTAGAAGGAGTGTCAGAATGCTTAAACAATAAATAATGAAATTAAAAAAAATCCCAATTGTTTTCTAGCAATGAAAGGAATCATGTAAAACCACACTAGTTGCCTTAATCCCAGTTAGAAAACACTAGAGGAATTCGTTATGAAACCCAAAGACATGATGACCTTCACAATTCTCCAGGCAAGTTCTTCATGTACCATGACAAGTGGGACTGAGAGTTTTGGGAAATGCAGAAGAAATGTGTCATTTTGAAGAATTCTATGTGGAAGATTGGGATTCTAGTAGCTTAAAATGATGTGGAGTGAAATTGTTTTCAATGAAAATATTTATCAAAGTTATATCATGAGTATATCTAACCCTATGTTTACTGCATTTGTGCTATCATATGAATATATTTTGATTTAGTATTTGATCAGTCTTCACTGATTGTTGAGAATCTACTAACTCAGTGCTTCTCAAAGTGGTAAAGGGCTAGTTTTTCAAAATTTCTTATCTCTCCTGGATTGATGCATAGTCTTACCGCATATGACTCATCTCCAGCTTGCACCACTTGCTAATCACCACGTAAGTGTGGCAGCATCTAAACAAGTCTGTCTTCATTTCAAGGAAGAGAATGCTGATAATGCACATGGATGTTGCAACAATGTCAAATTGCTATGAAAATTTCTAAATGAATTTTCTGCTCAATTGCCTACCTTGTTGCAAATTAATAACAGGCAGTTAACATAACTGGTAGTGTTCTGCAGACCACATTCTGAGTAACACTATGCAATTTACTGCCTGCATCCCTAGAGGGGATGGGGGAAGAAATAGGCTAAATCCTAAAATGCCATGATGCCATATTCAAATAGTGTTTTATGAAGAATTGTCCATTTGGCATTCAGCACTAGGCAGTAATTGAACTTGAGGGAGGCAAGGAGTTTTAGAACCTGTAATATACCAGGTAAGAATTTATAAAAAGCTAACAAAACAGGTTTTCATAGAAGTGGGACTGAGAGTTTTAGGGACATGCAGAAAAAATGGGGATATTATTAATTATCCCTTATCCTTATTTATTACCCTTGTCATTAGTTATTATAATTAATTATTAGTTATCCTTAATTAATCTTAAATATTTTATGATTATTTAAATAATCATGAATTTTATGAATATTTAAATAATTTTGTAAATATCATAAAATATTTTATGATATTTATCAATTCAGTTATTTCAGATAAAAGCACTGAATTAGTAGATTCTGGACAATCAGTGAAGACTGATCAAATACTAAATCAAAAGTGGAGCGGTGAACAGGGGTTCTTCTGTGCACTGTGTTTTCAGGGTGTTTTGTAATTAGCCAGCTGAATGAATGCCAAGACTGATGTAAATTAGGGCTTATAAATCCAGTGGTTTCTAAGGAATCACAGACAGTTATGTGGCAATAGGGTATGGTGGAGACTGTGGTGAATTAGAGAACAAATGCCCATTAAAAGGAGATAACACTTATTCTATTCCAGGTAAGCCTTCTGATTTTCCAAAAAACAAACAAAATAAAATAAGACAAACAAACAAAACCAAACAGAAATTCTAGCTTTTTATACAAAAGCTCTGAATTGCTCAATTGTTATCATTTAATTTAAATCATTTAAAAATTCTATGCCAGCCCCAAAGACAGAGAAACAAAGAGAACATGATTAGGCCACTTGTGTGTAATCCCTGAAAACTCTCTTGAGGTTTCTAGAGATGAAACAGATTCTAGCAAGTTTCATGGAATGTTGGAATGTCAACTTCTTTAAAGGTAATGCAAAACATAATTTTATATTAACATGAATAGGGAAATGTATAATGAAGTAAATAGTGAAATTTGCAGGTATCCTTAAGAGCCATTAGATTCAAATCAATGTCAATGTTTTAGCTGAGTAGGTAGCTTCAGTCTGGGCACCAAAAATCTTGGAAAATTATTCTCCTTTCCTCTCAGGGGTTTCTTAGAGGAACATTCTGTGAAGCACTATGTTAGTTTTTATGAAAATATCTCCAAAGTGCTGAGCCCATCCAGTGAAATGCAGTTTTTTTAAGTTAAAAACACCTAAATGGCCTTAAATAGGTGGATTATTTAAGATATTTCATGTTAGAACTAAAGTGAGAGTACATAATTTCAAAGAATCCCCAGGGGAAATAAATAGTTGTTGAATCACTTCAGTTATTTCAGATATAAAATAGTTAGGCATATATATTCACATGTGTTACATTGTTCTGAGAGACAATGGTACCTGGCTTACCAAGGGAACTTAATTCCACCACAAATTGGTACAGGAACTCTTAGCCCAGATGTGCTTACATTTCTCTCTTGCACTTAATTAAAGGCAGGCATCACCCATGCCTCTGTGACTGCCAGTCAGCTAATTTAAAGATGACAAATCTGTGACAGGCAAGCACTGGACTAAACGGCTGTGGATCCTGTAAATACACATGCTGCATATCCTTCTTAATGCACCACCGTGGGCATGCCACCAGTCCGTCCTGGCCCCCTGAGCTCAGTACAAAGACTTTGTTGCGTCTGAAATAGAAATGAAAGTAAATATTGGAGGGGCCAAGAGCCATCCGGGGAATGTGAACTAAGTGTCCGTGAGTGGTGACCACCCCTGGTAGGCAGCTGGTGGATAACGTCAGCCAGGAGTAAAGGAACGTGGTGGAGTTTGGCTTCTTCAGCCAGAGAAGGCCTACACCAGCGTTAACCCAAAAGGCTGCAGATGGAGCAAAGGGTGTCCACAAAGATCAGGGTGGGCTCATAATTTGTCTTAGTTTGGAATCCCCCAGAAGCAAACCCTGTGACAAGAATTTGAGTGCAAATAGTTTATTTGGGTTGTGAAGAAAGTTCCATCGGGGGGTCGGGAAGTGAGCCAGGAAGAAAACAGAGTCCATCGGAGGTGCCTAGGGAAGCTGCTTACAACAGCGAGCAGCTGGAGATCAACCCAACTGGTGAGCTCTGTGGGCTTCAGGGTTAACCCCTCTGTGGGGTTTTCTCAATTGATGCCTGCAAAGCCTTCAGGCAAGGAATGAATGCAGGTCCTGGCAGAGGCTGGAAGTCAGGCTAGGAACCTTGGAAGGAAGGGCAAGGGAACAAGTGTAGCCACCAATAGCATCAGTCACAAGACCTTCCTAAAGCTATCAGTGCCCCTAAGGCATATGCAAATCCAAGAAACAACGGTCAGTGTGTGCACTTTTGGGAACTGAAGTATCTTCTCTCTGTATTTTTCAGTTGCCAATTTTTGGATATGCTAATTGAAATTAAACTTTCTTCTACCTCCCCCTCCATTTAAAAAAAAATTGGTGCTCCTTATTTTTGGGTGCCCTAGGTACATTATTAGCCTGCCTCTTATATAGTTAGGTGATCACTGTTTGAAAAGTAAAGTGGAAGTAGGCATAAAGATGACACTGCAGGTCTCAACTGGAGATTCAAAGTCAGTCATTTCCCCAGTTAGGCTCTAACACAATGTAACATGATGAGGGGAGGGATTTGCTAATCACAACCAGAGTCACCACTGAGTGAAGGCATGTTCTATGCCAGGCTCCCAAATTAACTACCCTCATTAATTTCCCAATCTTGCTTCTGGAGAGCCACACCCCACATCCCTTGATCACACTAGACTGTAGCAAAGACAGATGATAACAATAATGGTTAATATTTACTGAGAGCACATGAATGCCAGGCACTGCTCTAAGCCTTTTGTGTGTTTTAACTCATTTTATTCCCTACAGTGACCTTCTGAGGAAGTACCTATTATGATCTTTATTTTTCAGAAAAGGAAGCTTGGGCTTAGAGGGAAGGTGCTTACTCATGTTACACAAAGCTAACACATGTTGGAGTCTAGATTTGAACTCATGTCTTCTGTCTTTAGAGATGACCCCCCATTCCATCCTGACCTCAGCACTGCACCATTATACTGCAAGCAATTCACGATTCAGCTGAATCACTAGATGATGAGGAGAGAAATTGCAAATATGATTTTGTTGGCTATGAGGCACAAAGGTCTCCTGGCAACAGGAACTCGTTTATGTCACCGCAATCTCCCCATTTAATAACAGAGAGAACATCAATTTGCAGACATATCCTCAGCAGGCAATTTGCCTAGAAAATAGGGAGCAGATTTCTGGATCTGGGGGAAGGAATGGGAAAGAATCACTCTGCTGTGGAAGGTGAGAGCCTTAGGGAGCAGACCCAGAGCAGTGAGAGGCAGAGCATCTTCCAACACTCGGAAATTTCCTTGAACTAGTGTCCAAGGATGGAAGGCCAAGAAGGGCAGGTGAGGGCCTTGATCATTATTTATTTATTTTTTTATTTCACACGAACAGTGGCTCAGTCATAGGAAGTCTGGATGCCTCAGAGTTTAGAGGAACTTGGGCAGCATTTAAGTGAGAGGGTTGTAGGAGCCCTGATGGGAAGGAATCCTGGGCCTGTCTATGAACTTGTCTCCTTCAAGTCTTTCCTGCACAGTGAAGACATCTGCACATTTTTGCCATCAAATTCTAGAGATTGAGTACAGTGGTGTGATCAGGCTAGAGTTCAGTGGTGTTATCACAGCTCACTTGCAGCCTCAAACTCCTGGCTTCAAGCGGGCCTCTCACCTCAGCCTCTGGAGTAACTAGGACTACAGGCATGTGCCCCTATGCCTGGCTAATTTTTAATTTTTGTTGTAGAGACGGAGTCTTTCTATGTTGCCCAGGCTGGTCTTGAACTCCTGGCCTAAAGTCATTCTTCTGATTTGGCCTCCCAAAGTGGTAGGAGTACAGGTGTGAACCATGGCACCTGGCCTAAAGACTGGTTTTAAGAAAAGGACATATGGAGCCAAGATGGCCGAATAGGAACAGGTCCAGTCTACAGCTCCCAGCGTGAGCGATGCAGAAGACGGGTGATTTCTGCATTTCCATCTGAGGTACTGGGTTCATCTCACTAGGGAGTGCCAGACAGTGGGTGCAGGACAGTGGGTGCAGTGCACTGTGCGTGAGCCGAAGCAGGGCGAGGCATTGTGTCACTCGGGAAGTGCAAGGGGTCAGGGAGTTCCCTTTCCTAGTCAAAGAAAGCGGTCACAGACGGCACCTGGAAAATCGGGTCACTCCTATTCCAATACTGCGCCTTACTGATGGGCTTAAAAAATGACGCAACAGGAGATTATATCCCGCACGTGGCTCGGAGAGTCCGACGCCCACGGAGTCTCGCTGATTGCTAGCACAGCAGTCTGAGATCAAACTGCAAGGCTGCAGCAAGGCTGGGGGAGGGGCGCTCGCCATTGCCCAGGCTTGCTTAGGTAAACAAAGCAGCCAGGAAGCTCGAACTGGGTGGAGCCCACCACAGCTCAAGGAGGCCTGCCTGCCTCTGTAGGCTGCACCTCTGGGGGCAGGGCACAGACAAACAAAAAGACAGCAGTAACCTCTGCAGACTTAAATGTCCCTGTCTGACAGCTTTGAAGAGAGCAGTGGATCTCCCAGCATGCAGCTGGAGATCTGAGAATGGGCAGACTGCCTCCTTAAGTGGGTCCCTGACCCCTGACCCCCGAGCAGCCTAACTGGGAGGCAAACCCCAGTAGGGGCAGACTGACACCTCACATGGCCGGTTACTCCTCTGAGACAAAACTTCCAGAGAAACGATCAGACAGCAGCATTCGCGGATCATGAAAATCTGCTGTTCTGCAGCCACTGCTGCTGGTACCCAGGCAAACAGGGTCTGGAGTGGACCTCTAGCAAACTCCAACAGACCTGCAGCTGAGGGTCCTGTCTGTTAGAAGGAAAACTAACAAACAGAAAGGACATCCACACCAAAAACCCATCTATACATCACCATCATCAAAGACCAAAAGTAGATAAAACCACAAAGATGGGGAAAAAACAGAGCAGAAAAACTGGAAACTCTAAAAAGCAGAGCGCCTCTCCTCCTCCAAAGGAACACAGTTCCTCACCAGCAAAAGAACAAAGCTGGATGGAGATGACTTTGATGAGTTGAGAGAAGAAGGCTTCAGATGATCGAACTACTCTGAGCTACAGGAGGAAATTCAAACCAAAGGCAAAGAAGTTGAAAACTTTGAAAAAAATTTAGACGAATGTATAACTAGAATAACCAATGCAGAGAAGGGCTTAAAGTTGCTGATGGAGCTGAAAGCCAAGGCTTGAGAACTACGTGAAGAATGCAGAAGCCTCAGGAGCCGATGCGATCAACTGGAAGAAAGGGTATCAGTGATGGAAGACGGAATGAATGAAATGAAACAAGAAGGGAAGTTAGAGAAAAAAGAATAAAAAGAGACAAACAAAGCCTCCAAGAAATATGGGACTATGTGAAAAGACCAAATCTACATCTGATTGGTGTACCTGAAAGTGACAGGGAGAATGGAACCAAGCTGGAAAACACTCTGCAGGATATTATCCAGGAGAGCTTCCCCAATCTAGCAAGGCAGGCCAACATTCAGATTCAGGAAATACAGAGAACGCCACAAAGATACTCCTCGACAAGAGCAACTCCAAGACACATAATTGTCAGATTCACCAAAGTTGAAATGAACAAAAACATGTTAAGGGCAGCCAGAGAGAAAGGTCAGGTTACCCACAAAGGGAAGCCCATCAGACTAACAGCGGATCTCTTGGCAGAAACTCTACAAGCCAGAAGAGAGTGGGGGCCAATATTCAACATTCTTAAAGAAAAGAATTTTCAACCCAGAATTTCATATCCAGCCAAACTAAGCTTCATAAGTGAAGGACAAATAAAATACTTTACAGACAAGCAAATGCTGACTTTGTCACCACCAGGCCTGCCCTAAAAGAGCTCCTGATGGAAGCACTAAATATGGAAAGGAACAACTGGTAAAAGCCACTGCAAAATCATGCCAAATTGTAAAGACCATCAAGGCTAGGAAGAAACTGCATCAACTAACAAGCAAAATAACCAGCTAGCATCATAATGACAGGATCAAATTCACACATAACAATATTAACTTTAAATGTAAATGGACTAAATGCTCCAATTAAAAGACACAGACTGGCAAATTGGATAAAGAGTCAAGACCCATCAGTGTGCTGTATTCAGGAAACCCATCTCATGTGCAGAGACACACATAGGCTCAAAATAAAAGGATGGAGGAAGATCTACCAAGCAAATGGACTACAAAAAAAGGCAGGGGTTGCAATCCTAGTCTCTGATAAAACAGACTTTAAACCAACAAAGATCAAAAGAGACAAAGAAGGCCATTACATAATGGTAAAGGGATCAATTCAACAAGAAGAGCTAATTATCCTAAATATATAAGCACCCAATACAGGAGCACCCAGATTCATAAAGCAAGTCCTGAGTGACCTACAAAGAGACTTAGACTCCCACACTATAATAATGGGAGACTTTAACATCCCACTGTCAACATTAGACAGATCAACAAGAACAACAAGGCAGAAAGTTAACAAGGATACCCAGGAACTGAACTCAGCTCTGCACCAAGTGGACCTAATAGACATCTACAGAACTCTCCACCCCAAATCAACAGAATATACATTTTTTTCAGCACCACACCACACCACACCTATTCCAAAACTGACCACATACTTGGAAGTAAAGCTCTCCTCAGCAAATGTAAAAGAACAGAAATTATAACAAACTGTTTCTCAGACCACAGTGCAATCAAACTAGAACTCAGGATTAAGAAACTCACTCAAAACAGCTCAACTACATGGAAACTGAACAACCTGCTCCTGAATGACTACTGGGTACATAAGGAAATGAAGGCAGAAATAAAGATGTTCTTTGAAACCAACGAGAACAAAGACACAACATACCAGAATCTCTGGGACACATTCAAAGCAGTGTGTAGAGGGAAATTTATAGCACTAAATGCCCACAAAAGCAGGAAAGATCCAAAATTGACACCCTAACATCATAATTAAAAGGACTAGAAAAGCGAGAGCAAACACATTCAAAAGCTAGCAGAAGGCAAGAAATAACTAAGATCAGAGCAGAACTGAAGGAAATAGAGACACAGAAAACACTTCAAAAAATTAATGAATCCAGGAGCTGGTTTTTTGAAAGGATCAACAAAATTGATAGACTGCTAGCAAGGCTAATAAAGAAGAAAAGAGAGAAGAATCAAATAGACGCAATAAAAAAATGATAAAGTGGATATCACCACCGATCCCAAAGAAATACAAATTACCATCAGAGAATACTACAAACACCTCTACGCAAATAAACTACAAAATCTAGAAGAAATGGATAAATTCCTCGACACATACACTCTCCCAAGACTAAACCAGGAAGAAGTTGAATCTCTGAATAGACCAAAAACAGGCTCTGAAATTGTGGCAATAATCAATAGCTTACCAACCAAAAAGAGTCCAGGACCAGATGGATTCACAGCCGAAGTCTACCAGAGGTACAAGGAGGAACTGGTACCATTCCTTCTGAAACTATTCCAATCAATAGAAAAAGAGGGAATCCTCCCTAACTCATTTTATGAGGCCAGCATCATCCTGATACCAAAGCCTGGCAGAGACACAACCAAAAAAGAGAATTTTAGACCAATATCCTTGATGAACATTGATGCAAAAATCCTCAATAAAATACTGGCAAACTGAATCCAGCAGCACATCAAAAAGCTTATCCACCATGATCAAGTGGGTTTCATCCCTGGGATGCAAGGCTGGTTCAATATATGCAAATCAATAAATGTAATCCAGCATATAAACAGAACCAAAGACAAAACCCACATGATTATCTCAATAGATGCAGAAAAGGCCTTTGACAAAATTCAACAACGCTTCATGCTAAAAACTCTCAATAAATTAGGTATTGATGGGACATATCTCAAAATAATAAAAGCCATCTATGACAAATCCACAGCCAATATCATACTGAATGGGCAAAAACTGGAAGCATTCCCTTTGAAAACTGGCACAAGACAGGGATGCCCTCTCTCACCACTCCTATTCAACATAGTGCTGGAAGTTCTGGCCAGGGCAATTAGGCAGGAGAAGGAAATAAAGGGTATTCAATTAGGAAAAGAGGAAGTCAAATTGTTCCTGTTTGCAGATGACATGATTGTGTATCTAGAAAACCCCATTTTCTGAGCCCAAAATCTCCTTAAGCTGATAAGCAACTTCAGCAAAGTCTCAGGATACAAAATCAATGTACAAAAATCAGAAGCATTCTTATACACCAATAACAGACAAACAGAGAGCCAAATCATGAGTGAACTTCCATTCACAATTGCTTCAAAGAGAATAAAATACCTAGAAATCCAACTTACAAGGGATGTGAAGGACCTCTTCAAGGAGAACTACAAACCACTGCTCAAGGAAATAAAAGAGGATACAAAGAAATGGAAGAACATTCCATGCTCATGGGTAGGAAGAATCAATATCATGAAAATGGCCATACTGCCCAAGGTAATTTATAGATTCAATGCCATCCCCATCAAGCTACCAATGACTTTCTTCACAGAATTGGGAAAAACTACTTTAAAGATCATATGGAACCAAAAAAGAGCCTGCATCGCCAAGTCAATCCTAAGCCAAGAGAACAAAGCTGGAGGCATCACGCTACCTGACTTCAAACTATACTACAAGCCTACAGTAACCAAAACAGCATGGTGCTGGTACCAAAACAGAGATATAGATCCATGGAACAGAACAGAGCCCTCAGAAATAACGCCGCATATCTACTACTATCTGATCTTTGACAAACCTGAGAAAAACAAGCAATGGGGAAAGGATTCCCTATTTAATAAATGGTTGTGGGTAAACTGGCTAGCCATATGTAGAAAGCTGAAACTGGACCCCTTCCTTACACCTTATACAAAAATTAATTCAAGATGGATTAAAGACTTAAACATTAGACCTAAAACCATAAAAACCCTAGAAGAAAACCTAAGCATTACCATTCAGGACATAGGCATGGGCAAGGACTTCATGTCTAAAACACCAAAAGCAATGGCAACAAAAGCCAAAATTGACAAATGGGATCTAATTAAACTTAAGAGCTTCTGCAAAGCAAAAGAAACTACCATCAGAGTGAACAGGCAACCTACAAAATGGGAGAAAATTTTCGCAACCTACTCCTCTGACAAAGGGCTAATATCCAGCATCTACAACGAACTCAAACAAATTTACAAGAAAAAAACAAACAACCCTACCAAAAAGTGGGCAAAGAACATGATCAGACACTTCTCAAAAGAAGACATTTATGCAGCCAAAAAACACATGAAAAAATGCTCACCATCACGGGCCATCAGAGAAATGCAAATCAAAACCACAATGAGATACCATCTCACACCAGTTAGAATGGCAATCATTCAAAAGTCAGGAAACAACAGGTGCTGGAGAGGATGTGGAGAAATAGGAACACTTTTACACTGTTGGTGGGACTGTAAACTAGTTCAACCATTGTGGAAGTGAGTGTGGCAAATCCTCAGGGATCTAGAACTAGAAATACCATTTGACCCAGCCATCCCATTACTGGGTATATACCCAAAGGACTATAAATCATGCTGCTATAAAGACACATGCACACGTATGTTTATTGTGGCTCTATTCCCAATAGCAAAGACTTGGAACCAACCCAAATGTCCAACAATGATAGACTGGATTAAGAAAATGTGGCACATATACACCATGGAATACTATGCAGCCATAAAAAATGATGAGTTCATATCCTTTGTAGGGACATGGATGAAATTGGAAATCATCATTCTCAGTAAACTATGGCAAGAACAAACAACCAAACACCGCATAGTCTCACTCATAGGTGGGAATTGCACAATGAGAACACATGGACACAGGAAGGGGAACATCACGCTCTGGGGTCTGTTGTGGGGTGGGGGGAGGGGGGAGGGATAGCATTAGGAGATACAACTAATGCTAAATGAGGAGTTAATGGGTGCAGCACACCAGCATGGCAGATGTATACATATGTAACTAACCTGCACATTGTGCACATGTACCCTAAAACTTAAAGTATAATAATAATAAAATAAAAAAAATAAAAAAAAGAAAATGTGGCACATATACACCATGGAATACTATGCAGACACAGAAAATGATGAGTTCATGTCCTTTGTAGGGACATGGATGAAATTGGAAATCATCATTCTCAGTAAACTATCGCAAGGACAAAAAACCAAACACTGCATGTTCTCACTCACAGGTGGGAATTGAACAATGAGAACACATGGACACAGGAAGGGGAACATCACACTCTGGGGACTGTTGTGGGGTGGGGGGAGGGGTGAGGGATAGCATTAGGAGATATACCTAATGCTAAATGAGGAGTTAATGGGTGCAGCACACCAGCATGGCTCATGTATACATATGTAACTAACCTGCACATTGTGCACATGTACCCTAAAACTTAAAGTATAATACAATAAAATTAAAAAAAAAAAAGAAAAGGACATATGGTGGACACGGGGTCATTATGCTCAAAGGTTCGCATTGCAGGTGAGAGCTTTCTTTTCTAGGCAGAAATTTCCTACCATAGTCAGGTTTACCCTCTAACCCTTGAAGTATGCCCTTCCCAAACCTCCCTCCTAGACTCCTAAGCACTCTCATTGCCAATCCTGTTTGTTTGCTTTTTTTTTTTTTTTTTTCATTTCCACCACTGGCCTCTCTTCTTCAGTCTCCAGCTTCATTTCTGAGTGACATTCTGAGAAGTAGACTTGGGGGAATCCTTTCCATGCCTTTTTCTTTAACTGATCTCAGGCAAAATGTTTGTCCTGGATGTACAATACTTAAAAGAGTTGATTTAAAATTTCCTGAAAATAAGTTCATCTCAGCTTTTGTGTGAGAAAGGAAGTTCTATGTTGGCTGGTGACCATTTCAAAGCTACCCTCAGTATCACAATTAGTGTGCTTGGCAATGCTATTGGACATTGGAATGCAAATGTTCACATCCCACCTTGAGCTTGCAGGATTTTGATGCATTTCCTTTTTATTGGACAAAATAGTGAGTATTCCCTAAGAATTACTTCCAGTCTCAACCTGAACAAAGGGAAATGCAGCTAAATATCCTGCTCCAAAGCCTTTGAACTTCACCAATGCATAACTCATGGGACACTTATCAGTTTGTATAAATGCTCACAGTATGGTGTTTCTTTGGATGGGAGTGTTTTCAGACTAAGATAACTTATCACCTCAAGTCAATACTATACAAAGGTTGTACTTGAGAAATTTGTTCTAAATTCATTATCATTAACATGCAAGGCAGCTGCAGGAAATTATACAACTTGCAAAGCATTTCAAAACATGTTCACATACTGATATCTGGGCTGTTTGATCCAGAAACAAAGGGAAATCATGATCTTTCTGGCTACAGCCTTACCAACAAAGAGTTTTGCTTTTCTTAATAATCATTTTTAGTCCAAGTTATTTTTTATTCCAGTGACACTGATGCTCGCCAGTGATTTTAGATTGATAATAAGAACCATGTTCGTGGGTTGGAAGTACACCGCCAGGATCAGTATAGATTTCATAACTGCATCCCTTCACGTTTGAAATGAGCTGTGAGAATACGAGTGTCCTGAAAACCAGGATGGAATAACTAAGAAAAAAGAAATCTTCTCATCTATAGAACGGGGTAAAACATAAATGCGTGAAATGCATTGGGACTTCGTTATTCCAAACAACAAAAGTTACGTGATCTTTGATGTAAAAGAATGAACAGAAACTCTTGTACAGCTCAGCATATTTGGCAATTAAGTCAAAGGACCTTTCTGGAGGACTGTGTGTTTTGTAAAGTTCAGAACTCAGTCCAATTTCATGGGTTTTGAAGTTTTTTTAACCAATCTTAAACTTTGCACGGTGCCAGTTTTGAATCTATGTGTTTCAAAAATTCTTGACCAAAGAACAGTTGGTTTCTGGGAAAAGAAACAGCAGAAGATCAGATAAGCAAGGCTGGGCCACCGGGACACTGGGCTTCTGGAGGGCCTGTTTTTCTCTCAGTTTTCCTTCTCTGCTTTCTCTCCGCGCTCCCCAAATGTGCACCAGATGTATAATTCCAGCGTGCAAGATTTGTTCTGATTTGGGGTTTTTGCTCATCTTATCTCTACTTTCTAATCAAAAGGCACCTAAAGTAATAGGAATCAGGTTAACTGCCCCATCTTAACGTGCTACTCAAGGGACACTCAGGAGCTCTGAAAAGCCATGCCTTGGAGCACCTGAAATGCCCTGCACTAATCACTCCTTTGTGTTAAGGACTCTGTAAAATGAATAATATCCCAACTGAACATGGTAAAGGAGGGTTATCTGGGTTGGTAAATGCAGAGAGGAGACCTTTCCTACCCATTAAGGTGTAAACTCCACATCCAGAAGCTCTGAGGGTCTGAGTGAATTGGACAAAGAGAAGCACATTGTGGCAGCAGAGGGAGGAGAGGGGATATGGAACATGGAAGAGTCCGGGAAGGTGTGGCATGAGGATGTCACCAGTGGGAACCTGGGCAGGTGGGGACAGCACAATGACATCGAAAACTTGGAATTCGGAAACTAATCAGGGGCTGGACAGGTGTGCTGTTTCTTTTTTTTTTTTTTTTCAGACAGAGTCTCGCTCTGTCGCCCAGGCTGGAGTGCAGTGGCACGATCTTGGCTCACTGCAAGCTCCAACTCCCAGGTTCACGCCATTCTTGTGCCTCAGCCTCCCGAGTAGCTGGGACTACAGGCGACTGCCACCATGCCCGGCTAATTTTTTGTATTTTTAGTAGAGACAGGGTTTCACCGTGTTAGGCAGGACGGTCTCGATCTCCTGACCTTGTGATCCGCAGGTGGGCTGTTTCTAAGACTGATGTGACTTAACAAGGAATTTTCCCAGACCATCTGTACTCTCCACAGTTTTCAAACAGGATTATTACTTTGTCTTTCACCTCAGTGCCCATGTGTTCGTGGATCCCTCTAGATACTTGTTTTGCTATTTCTTACATCTCTAATGTGAAGAATTAATTTCCCAGTTATAAGAACTTTATGTCCTGTACGTAGATGTTCTCTAGTCATACCCCTGACATGTGTGAGGCCTGGGAAGAGGCCCACATCCCGTGGGCACAATATTTAAAAGTTGTAAATCAAGTTGGAAAGCTGTTAAATAAAACAGATTCTATTCTTCTACATTGAAAGATATTCCACCTTCATCATGATAAAATAGAAAAATATGTGCAAACAGGTTTTTGTGTGATGGAAAATCAGTAAAATATCAAATATGACTGAATTTAATTATTATTGTGCACATACCAGTGATGTTTAGAATATCAAAATGCATTTACTGATATGTTTTGATATTTGATATCATATGCTTCTTTGAATTTTTTTTTTTTTTTTTTTGGGACAGAGTCTCGCTCTGTTGCCTGGCTGGAGTGCAGTGGTATGATCTTGGCTCACTGCAACCTCCGCCTCCCTGGTTCAAGCAATTCTCCTGCCTCAGCCTCCTGAGTAGCTGGGATTTCAGGTGCCTGCCACCACACCTGGTTAATTTTTGTATTTTCAGTAGAGACATGGTTTCACCATGTTAGCCAGGCTGGTCTCGAACTCCTGACCTCAAGTGATCCGCTTGCCTTGGCCTCCCAAAGTGCTGGGATTACAGGCATGAGCCACTGTACTTGGCCTGATATCATATGTTTTGATATTTGATCTTTAGAATATCAAAACATATGAATAATAACACCTGCGCAATTCATAAATTATTTTTCCTAAAATTTTCTTGCCTTCATTTCAGCAATATCACAAATTCTATTTTTTAAGAGTCCAGATTTTTATATCAATTGTTTTTTATAGAAAATGATGCTAACTTGGTAAACTTGCTCCAGTCACTGTTCTTCAACAGGATCCTAAAATTAATTTCGATTTTGAGAGATTTTCCTCTGCTAAGGCCAAGTGAATGAATTTTCAACACAATTCTTTAAGTGAAATTTAGAAGAGAAATGAAGGGTGAAATTTGCATGTCATGTTCAAATGTTGTAATTCTGTCATACCTGATATGCTATTATCATAGAAATTATAAAAATATTTTAACTGTATTATATAGATTGTTATGACACATACAAATTATCACTTCTTTTACAATAATATCAGGATCCATGCAGGGAAGATATATAGTTCCTGGATTCTTCTTTCAAATTTTTCTGTGCTAGGATATTATCAAGAAAACACAAAATATCATGTCTTGTTTAATTTATTTAAATCTCTCTTCACGCAGCACTATAGTATCCATAAAATACTCTCTGCATTTATTTTGGAATTATTTGTATTTGAATTTTCCCCTTTGTAATAGAAATGATTTGTGTTGTTCTAATTTCTTTTTTTTTTCCTGGAAGATTTCTTTGTTACATAGTTCACACGCACTTTTGATTTTAAAAAACCCCCACATTTTATCTAAAGTTAAAAAATTAATCCTTTATAGAGTAAAATAGCCAAACTCGGATCTGTTTCTGAAAGCTATTGTTAACATTAATAGCAACCATAATTCCTACAAAATAATGTGAATAGTGCAAATTCAAAATTAATTTGATTTTCTTCCAAAGAGTATGATTCATTATTTATTTGAGCATCTTACATTTCACTTAACTTTTCTGATAATTTTGTATCTTGTCTAAATTAAATCTGATTTCTTTATCAGCATTCAGCCAGCATTCCCTGTGTGACCTAGAGAAGTCGTAAAGTCAAAATTGATAGTGTTTCATCAAGATGTTCCATTTTGGGGCAAGTCCAGAAAATGTCATATACAATTTTGAATCATTCCGAAGACTGTCATTGCTATTGGCCCAGCTGAGGCCATGTCTCATAGTAACAAATTCAAAACATGTGCCATGCGGGGCTCAAGGAATGCTTCTGGTTTTCAGCCAAATTTATGGCCTCACATCTTTTTCTTTACCAACCATGTCAGCACCATTAGCATAGATTTGCCCTATACGGTCTTGTAAACTCTTTAAATAAAGCTGACATTTAAAATTTAATTTTATCAAAATGTAGTCAGCTCCTTTGAAGATATTTTTATAAACAGTAAGTAGTCACAATTCTAGCATGTAATACAAGGCCCATCTAATAGCATTCTTTTGGATGTACAACTTTAAGGGTCATGTGATTTTTTTTAAAAATTTATTATTATTGTACTTTAAGTTTTAGGGTACATTTGCACAACGTGCAGGTTTGTTACATATGTATATATGTGCCATGTTGGTGTGCTGCACCAATTAATTCGTCATTTAGCATTAGGTATATCTCCTAATGATATCCCTCCCCTCTCCCCCCACCCCACAACAGTCCCCAGTGTGTGATGTTCCCCTTCCTGTGTCCATGTATTCTCGTTGTTCAATTCCCACCTATGAGTGAGAACATGCAGTGTTTGGATTTTTGTCCTTGTGATAGTTTGCTGAGAATGATGGTTTCCAGTTTCATCCATGTCCCTACAAAGGACATGAACTCATCATTTTTTATGGCTGCATAGTATTCCATGGTGTATATGTGCCACATTTTCTTAATCCAGTCTATCATTGTTGGACATTTGGGTTGGTTCCAAGTCTTTGCTATTGGGAATAGTGCTGCAATAAACATATGTGTGCATGTGTCTTTATAGCAGCATGATTTATATTCCTTTGGGTATATACCCAGTAATGGGATGGCTGGGTCAAATGGTATTTCTAGTTCTAGATCCCTGAGGATTTGCCACACTCACTTCCACAATGGTTGAACTAGTTTACAGTCCCACCAACAGTGTAAAAGTGTTCCTATTTCTCCACATCCTCTCCAGCACCTGTTGTTTCCTGACTTTTGAATGATTGCCATTCTAACTGGTGTGAGATGGTTTCTCATTGTGGTTTTGATTTGCATTTTTCTGATGGCCAGTGATGATGAGCATTTTTTCATGTGTTTTTTGGCTGCATAAATGTCTTCTTTTGAGAAGTGTCTGATCATGTTCTTTGCCCACTTTTTGGTAGGGTTGTTTGTTTTTTTCTTGTAAATTTGTTTGAGTTCGTTGTAGATTCTGGATATTAGCCCTTTGTCAGATGAGTAGGGTCATGTGATTTTTTTTAATGCTTACAAAATGTTCCTCAGCTGCCACACAACTGTTGTGAAGACTTAACTGTTGTGAAGAGTTAATTCGTGCACATCTCTGCAAGCAGTGCTTGGACCACAAAGAAAGCAAGGAAATGGATGCTCACACTGTCTCATTCTATCCGAGGAAGGGTTCCACAGATTAATTGATTGGTTTTTTTTCTCTAGTCAAGTGCTTCTGCTACTCTAATTCTCTTCACTTATGAGCAGTGTATGTTTCTGACTTTGGCAGTCATAAGATCCAAAAGACTTCATGGCATTTTGGGGCAGCCTCCTTTTGTTTCAAGTACTTAGGGCAAGAGACGCTAGGTCTCTGATTGTACTATCTGGGTCCAATCTGATTGCCAGAATTGTTCTGCCTGGGCCAGCTGGCTAGACTGATGGCCCATGAGTTTCCCTGCTGATTTACAAATTTAGTCCAAAATGTAACTTTCTCAGAAAGAGGTCCTCAGTTTATTCCTATAGACCATGTGTTGAAATCTTGTGATAATGTGTGTGTGTGTGTGTGTGTGTATGTTTACTTTTCCTTGTTGTATTTACAGGGAATTGTGCTTGATACATACTAGGTACTTCGTAAATACTTGCTGAATAGATAATAATAATTTTAGTAAGAATGTCTACTTCCAGATATTTTTTGTAGGAGTGTTTGGCAGCTGACATCAGAATGTATTGGCTGAATGGCATAGAAAAAATGTTTTGATAAAACAAGTGATAATGGAAGATGAACATATTTTATTTATAGAATGATGATTTAACGGTAAATTATAGACCTGTATCCCCTAAGCAGTGTCTTCTATTTGATTGCAAATAGCATAGGTGAAAATGCCTGCCACTGTAATTACTGTTGATTATGACGTGCACAGCCATGGATTCATATTTAAGTTCTCTCAACTTTCCTCTTTCATACTGCAACATTAGACTATTCCATGAATTTTAGCTGCCATTCATGGATGTAATGATGAAGGGCAGTGAGAGACTGTTATAAGCCCGAGGGAAATGAAACACAATGACTAGGAGGGGGGAAAAGAGAACGAGCAGAATCCTATAATAGATGCTGGAGCAAGACTGTTGACTTGGCTAAGATAAGGATGTCCTATGGTGTCTGGGTTGGATGCTACAGAACACCTAGAAAACAAAATGTTAAGAAAAAAAGCATTTGGATGAGAGTGACCTTTGTCACTGCTCATGAAAGCTGTGTATGTCAGACAGTCTTGCTTAAGACCTTGCCAAAAGGATGTGCTAAAAGAAACTTGTGTTTCTGTTTCAAAGGTGCTTGAGTAGCAGCAGCAATAGCAAAAACAGCAGCAACAACAAAAATTAATAGAGCTTGGATAGAACTTTGCCAAGGGTGTTGACTTTTTTCTTTTTATGTCTGCTGTCAATTTTTTTAAATTTTTTATTTTCACAATTTTTGGGGAACAGGTGGCATTTGGTTACATGAGTAAGCTCTTTAGCGGTGATTTGTGAGATTTTGGTGCACCCAGCACCCGAGAAGTATACACTGAACACAATTTGTAGTCTTTTATCACTCAGCACCCCCTACCCTTTCCCAAAAGTCCATCGTATAATTCTTATGCCTTTGCATCCTCATAGCTTAGCTCCCACTTATGAGTGAGAATATATGATGTTTGGTTTTCCATTCCTGAGTTACTTCACTTATATGAAACCATCCCTGCATCCCTAGTATGAAACCCACTTGATTATGGTGGATTATCTTTTTGATAGGCTACTGGATTTTGTTAGCTAGTATTTTGTTAAGGATATTTGCATCTATGTTCATCAGGGATATTGGTTTGAAGTTTTCTTTTTTTGTTATGTCCTTTCCTGGTTTTGGTATTAGGGTGATACTGACTTCATAGAATGATTTAGGGAGGATTCCCTCTTTCTCTATCTTGTGGAATAGTGTCAATAGGATTGGTTCCAATTCTTCTTTGAATGCCTGAAAGAATTCAGCTGTGAAGCAGTCTGGTTCTGGACATTTTTGTTGGTAATTTTTTTTATTACTATTTCAGTCTTGCTGCTAGTTATTTGTGGGTTCAGGGCTTCTAATTCTTTCTGATTTAAGCTAGGAGGGTTGTGTATTCTTAGGAATTTATCTATCTCTTCTAGGTTTTCTAGTTTATGCATGTAAAGTTGTTCATAGCAGTCTTGAATGATCTTTTGTATTTCTATGGTATCAGTTTTAATATTTCCCATTTCATTTCTGTTTGACCTTATTTGGATCTTCTCTATTCTTTTCTTGGTTAATCTTACTAATGGTCTATCAATTTTATTTACCTTTTCAAAGAACCAGCTTTTTGTTTCATTTATCTTTTGTATTTTTTTGTTTCAATTTTAGTTCTGATGTGATCCTGGTTATTTATTTTCTTCTGCTGGGTTTGATTTGTCCTTGTTTCTCTAGTCCCTTGAGGTGTGACCTTAGATTGTCTATTTGTGCTCTTTCAGACTTTTTGATGTAGGTGTTTAAGGCTATGAACTATACCTTTAGCACCACCTTTGCTGTATCCCAGAGGTTTTGACAGGTTGTGTCATTATTATTGTTCAGTTCAAAGAATTTTAAAATGTCCATCCTGATTTCATTGTTGACCCAATGATCATTCAGGAGCAGGTTATTTAATTACCATGTATTTGTATGGTTTTGAGTGTTCCTTTGGAAGTTAATTTTCAATTTTATTCCACTGTGGTCTGAGAGAGTATTTGATATAATTTCAATATTCTTAAATTTACTGAGACTTGTTTTGTGGCCTATCATATGGTCTATCTTGGAGAAAGTTCCATATACTGACGAATAGAATGTATATTCTACAGTTGTTGGGTAGGATGTTCTGTATATATCTGTGAAGACCATTTGCTCTAGGGTATAGTTTAAATCCATTGTTTCTTGGTTGACTTTTTGTCTTGATGACTTTTGTTTTGACTTGCTGTCAGTGGAGTATGGAAGTCCCCCACCGTTGTTGCATTTCTGTCTATCTCATTTCTTAGGCCTATTAGTAATTGTTTTATAAATTTGCAAGTTTCAGTGTTAGGTGCATATAAGTTTAGGATTGTGATATTTTCCTGTTGGACAAGGCTTTTTATGAATATATAATGTTCCTCTTTGTCTTTTTTAACTGCTGTTGCTTTAAAGCAACAGCAACTGCTTTAAAGTTTGTTTGCTGATGTACTCCTGCTTGCTTTTGGTGTCCATTTGCATGAATGTCTTTTTTCAACCCTTTACCTTAAGTTTATGTGAGTCCTCATGTGTTAGGTGAGTCTCTTGAGGGCAGTAGATACTTGGTTGGTAAATTCTTATTCATTCTGCCATTCTGTATCTTTTAAGTGAAGCATTTAGGCCATTTGCATTCAATGTTAGTATTGAGATGTGAGGTACTATTCCATTCATTGAGCTATTTGTTGCCCAAATACCCTGGGTTATTTATTTATTGTATTTTTGTTTTATAGGTCTTGTGTGATTTATGCTTTAAAGAGGTTCTGTTTTGATGTGTTTCCAGGATTTGTTTCAAGATTTAGAGTTCCTTTTAGCAGTTCTTGTAGTGCTGGTTTGGTAGTGGTGAATTCTCTCTGCATTTGTTTGTCTGAAAAAGACTGTGTCTTTCCTTTATTTATAAAGCTTAGTTTCACTGGATGTGAAATTCTTGGCTAATAATTGTCTTGTTTAAGGAGGCTGAAGATAGGGCCCCAATCCTTTTCAGCTTGTAGGGTTTCTGCTGAGAAATCTGCTATTAACTTGATATATTTTCTTTTATAGGTTACCTGGTGCTTTTGTCTCACAGCTCTAAAGATTCTTTTCTTTGCCTTGACTTTAGATAACTTGATGACTATATGCCTAGGCAATGATTATTTTGTGATGAATTTCCAAGTTGTTCATTGAGCTTGTTATATTTGGATGTCTAGACATCTAGCAAGACCAGGGAAGATTTCCTTGCTTATTTCCCCAAATATGTTTTCCAAACTTTTGGATTTCTCTTCTTAGGAATGCCAATTATTATTGTTTGGTTATTTAACATAACCCCAAACTTCTTGGAGCCTTTGTTCATTTTTCTAAAATTATTTTTTGTTTGTCTTTGTTGGATTGGGTTATTTTGAAAACCTTGTCTTTGAGCTCTGAAGTTCTTTCTGCTGCTTGTTCATTTCTATTGCTGAGACTTTCCAGTACATTTTACATTTCTCTAAATGTGTCCTTTATTTCCTTAAGTTGTGATTGTTTTTTATTTATGCTATCTATTTCACTGGAGATTTTTCCCCTCATATCTTAAAAAAATTTCTTAAGTTGAACTTCGCCTTTCTCTGGTGCCTGCCTGATTAGCTTAATAATTGATTTTTTGAATTCTTCTTCTGGCAATTCAGGAATTTCTTCTTGGTTTGGATCCATTGTTGGTGAGATAGTGTGATTTTTTGGGGATGTTAAAGAACTTTGTTTTGTCAAATTATCATAATTGTTTCCTGGTTCCTTCTTGTTTGGGTAGACTATGTGGGAGGGAAGATCTGGGGCTCAAGGCTGCTGTTCAGGTTCTTTTGTTCCACAGAATGCTGCCTTGATGTAGCACGAGCCCCTTTTACTAGAGATGTGGCTTCCCGAGAGCTGACTATAGTGATTGTTTTTTCTCTTCTGGATCTAGCCACCCCACATGGCTACCAGGCTTTGGACTGGTACTGGGGGTGTCTGCACAGAGTTCTGTGATGTGGATGGTCTTCAGGTCTCAGCCATGAATTCCAGCACCTGCTCCAGTGGAGGAGGCAGGGGAGTGAAATGGACTCTGTAAGGGTCCTTAGTTGTAGTTGTTTAATGCACTAGTTTTGTGCTGGTTGGTCTCCTGCCAGGAGATGACACTTTCAAGAGAGCCTCAGCTGTGGCAGTATAGGGAAGATCAGGCAGTGGGCAGGGCCCTAGAATTCTCAAGAGAATATGACCTTTGTCTTCAGCTACCAGAGGTGGGTAGGGAAGGACCATCAGGGTGGTGTAGGGTTAGGTGAGTCTGAGCTCAGACTCTCTATGGGTGGGGCTTGCTGTGGCTGCTGTGGGGAATGGAGTTGTGGTTCGTAGGTCAATGGAGTTATGTTACCAGGAGGATATGGCTGCCTCTTCTCTGTCATGCAGGTTGTCAGGGAGGTGGGGGAAAGCTAGCAGTTACAGACCTCACCCAGCTCCCATGCAACCAAAAAGGCCAGTCTCACTCCCACTGTGCGCCTGCCAACAGCACCAAGTTTATTTCCAGACAGTGGGTAAGCAGTGCTGAGAACTTGCCCCAGGCTACCAGCCTCCCAGCTGAGAGAGCAGGCAAGGCTTTTGCACCTCCCTGCCTGTTGAGTCTGCCCACAAGATTCACGCCATCCCCTGAGTTCTGGTCAGGAAGCTTCATGTTCGGTTGGAATTATTACCAAGTTTGTCTAGAGGTTTCCTTCTCCCTGTGGTCTTTTCCAAGTTCCCCTGGTAGCCCTCCCCAAGGACCCCTATGAGACAAGTCAGAAATGGCTTCCCTGGGGACCCAGAAATCCCACAGGGCTTTTCCTGCTGCTTCCTCTACCCTGTATTTTGCTCAGCTCTCTAAATTGTCTCAGCTCCAGGTAAGGTCAAATCCTTCGCCTGTGATCTGGCCTTTCAGGTTTCCCAGTGAGGGTGTGTGTTTGGGGGTGGACAATCTGCCTTTCCCACTTTCACAGTTTGGGCACTCACAGTATTTGGGCTGTCTCTCAGGTCCTGCAGAAGTAATCTGCTTTCTTCAAAGGTTTTGTGGATTTTCTTGGCTTTCCTGGTATATTCCTGCAGTAGTTCTTGGAGCAAAACTTCATGATGTGAGTCTCCACACTCTGCTCTGCAATTTAGGGAGCTGCAATTTAGTCCTGCCTCCTATCCACCATATTTTCCTCTGCTGTCCAAGAATGTGGATTTTACCACTTTCAATGCCCCATCAATTTTGTCTGACTAGTGTTTGACTGATAGCTGCATAAATTTCATCCTGTCTCCACGACACCAACAGAAAAATGGTGGTGATAACTGCAGAGTAGACAAAAACAAAAACAAAACAAAACAAAAAACAATTGTAAAGCCATTAAATCATCTTTAAAGCTTGCAGTAGTTATACTCCTGTAGATTTTTCTAATACCAAAAAGACTACATGCTTATTTCTTTGTTGGGTTGTTGCTTTGACACTTCTGGTAGCTTATTAGGTGGGGATGGAAGATAGTCAAAGGTCAAGACCACAGTGTTGACACTCATGAAGGCTGGTGAGCAATGCTCTGTGGCTGGGTCAGTCAAATAGTGCAGCAAACAGAGAAAACCAGGTTAACCCTGGGGCCATGATACCAGAGGTCCATCAGTGAAATTTTTAAATAGAATTTTTAAAGGAAAAGTGCACAAATCACTAGTTTACAGCTCAATGCATTTTTCACAAGTTGAATACTCTTGCATAACCAGCACCTAAATTAAGAGACAGAATCTCATCAGCCCCCAGAAGCACCATCACCTCTGCTGTCTTCCAGACAGAGCCCTCCAAATAGTAACCACTATCTTGACTTCTAATATGTGGATTAGCTTTGCTATTTATACAGTATATATCCTTCGTATAAGGCTCTTCTTATGCAACAGGATGTGAATTTCATCCACTTTGTTGTAGGTAGTTGGAGTTCATTCATGCTCATAGCTGTATAGTATTCAATTTTATTACTATAGCACAATATCTTTATTTATTTTACTATTGATCAACTTTTGGGTATTTTCTAGTTTGCAATCATTTCAAATAATCCTTAAATAAGTCCTCTTATGTTTGTTTTTTTTTGTTGGAACATACATATTTTGTTCTGCTGAGATATAGGGTACGTGTATGTTTTGCTTTAACTAATACTGACAAATAGTTTAGTTTTTCAAAATGTTTTGGATCCATTTTTACTCCCACATTTGGCAAATAATTTATTCATGAACAATGCAAATGAAAATTTTTTCTCAGTTGAGCTGTTGTGAAATTATTACACAAAACATTTTGAAGGTTATCAATTGTAATGTGAGAGCCAAAACCACGTGTGTGCAGGCCCATCTTTCCGGTTGGGGATTATACTATTTGATATAAATCACCTCAAGAAATAGCCGTAGATGAGAGAAATAAACATTTTAATTGTTCTTATAATGAATGATAAGTGAAGGGAACTATAACCTCAATTGCAAATGTTAACATTTACAAGATGACCTGTTTATAAATGTAGCTCTGCCTTATACATGTGCTCACATCCATTTTGAAGTATCCAACCAGAGCGCTGATAGATGAGTAGTTTTGTGAGCTCTAGCTGACAATCCCTGAGCGAATCTGGTGAATTTATCAGCAGCCTTGCAGGACAGAAAGAAGGAAAAAAGATAACAGATGACTGTGCTAAACAGACGTAATACATACCAAGGGTGGTAGTCTCTTGGGCAGACATCTTTGTGATTACTTACCACGTCCACTTCCATCACAAAGTTCTGTCATCCAGATATAGTTGGAAACAACCTCCTCTGTGGCTATAGAGTAGCTGTACTTCTCTTGTGTATAATTAAGTGGTGGTTGATAACAGTAACATTACATTTATTGGGTGCTTACCAGGTACCTGGCTTGTGCTAAGTGCCTTACCTATGTGTGCTTAGGAACTAGCATTATCCTCATTGTGCAGAGAAGCAAGTAGTGGGCTAATAGTGAAGTTCAGCAAATTTTCTGAAGATCCTGCAGCCATTTAAAAGAAAGATGAGACCAGAAACGAGGCCAGTGTAACTCCATAGTTCAAGTTTTACAGCCACAGACTCTATGTGGATGCAGGAGGGCTTGGGGGTAGACTGAGAGGTGGGAGGGAGGAGTGCAGCCTGGACATTATTTCAGAAAGCAAGCTAACATTAAAAGGTTAAAAACAAAATTTTGATTGAGTACATTATGAAATGGAAAAACTTTTGGGATTCTTAAAGTTTGACAAAGCTTCATAAAAAAGATATTAACAAATAAAGAGCTTTGATACAATAATTTGATAAAAGAATTTATATCTTATAAGTAAGATATAAAAGTGAATTTGAGGCCGGGTGCAGTGGCCCATGCCTGTAATCCCAGCACGTTGGGAGGTTGAGGCGGGCGGATCACTTGAGGTCAGGAGTTCGAGACCAGCCTGAACAACATGGAGAAACCTCATCTCTACTACAAAATTAGCCGAGTGTAATGGTGCATGCCTGTAATCCCAGCTGTTCGGGAGACTGAGGTAGGAGAATCACTTGAACCTGAGAGGCAGAGATTGCGGTGAGCCAAGATTGTACCACTGCACTCCAGCCTAGGAGACAGAGTGAGACTCTGTCTCAAAAAATAAAACAAAACAAAAACAAAATAAAACAAATTTGAGAGAAGCACATTCATAGAACTTGCCTTGACATTGTCCTGTCATAAATAACAAATAAGGCAAGCCCAGTGGAGGCAGCAAATGGAGATGACGCTGCCAAGAAGGCCTCTTATTTTCAATCCTCAGTTACAGCAATCACCTATTCAGTTTTGCAACATTATATTATTGAATAATTGCCCTTTTTCCTCCTCTTATTCTGCCTCAATAAAGTTAAATGTTTCGTTTTCCTTAGCAAACTCCATATAGATATATATATGGACATACATTTTTGCAATTAATTACTTTTGTACCAACCTAATACACGCATATGTATATATGTACATTTGTATATATATGTATATATGTATGTGTTTATATACCTATACATATACATATATACATACATATATATGTATATCTGTGAATATATGTACAAATTCTCTCTATAAAACAAATTCTATCTAAAAAAACACATATATGAATTAAAACATACATACATATATATGTGTGTGTGTATACATATATATACATATATATATATATATATATATATATATATATATATATATATGTTTGTTTTTTATAAAGATGGTGTTTTGCTGTGTTGCCCAGGCTGGAGTGCAATGGCTATTCACAGGCATGATTATAGTGCACTACAACCTCAAGCTCCTGGGCTCAAGCAATCCTCTTACCTCAGCTTCCTGAGTAACTGGAACTACAAGGAGGCACCATGTGATTGGCTTATATTATTTAAACTATTCACTTCCAAGTTTCTAAGGGCCACATATTTTGTCATATTTTATTCAAGGATGAGGAATGAAGAAGTCTGTGTCTGTATCAGCTTGATAGTTCTATTAGATCTTTGATACTCAAAGCACACTCTGTGGATCAGCAGCATCAGCACCCCTGGGAGCTGGTTACAAACACAGAACTTTAAGACCCATCCCAGACCTACCAGTGGATTAATTTGCAAATTTCATTGTTAAAAAAACCTTTCTTTTTTAGAGTTTTAGTTCACAGCAAAATTGAAAGGAAGATACAGAGATTTACCACACACACTGCTCCCATGCATGCACAGTCTCCACCTTATCAACATCCCCAACCTGGGTAGTTTATTTGTTGTAGTTGATGAGCTTACATTGACACCTCATTGTCACCAATCATCCACAGTTTACATTAGGATTCATTCTTGGTGTTGTACATTCTATGGGTCTGGACAAATGTTAGTGATATGTATCCATCACTATAGTGTCATGCAGTGAATTGCATTTTGAAAAGCTCTATATTAGCTATACCATTCCAGAGATTGGGGACCTCCCCTTTGTGCCTTTGAAGTTTTCCACACAAATCATAATGGCATCAATAATTGATTAACCTGGAACAAGGTGAGGAAGCAGTCCGTAAAAAGCAGGTGGTACCCCTGCTTTCAGAAGTTTCCACTGAACTAGGTATTGCCCGTCAAAGAGTAATCTTCATTCAGGCTAATGGCTTGTCATAATAAAATTCCATTCAGTTACTGAGGAAAGATTTCTTCTGGGCACAAATTTCCCATTTGAAAGTATTACAAGAAAGCTGTGTGTGCTTATCCTGAAATGGGGAGCACTGTTACTCAGGCCCCAGTGGTATAATAATGGGTGACTGTGGCTGACTCCTCGAGGATAAGCCCTGCCCAAGCTTCTGGGGGATTAATTTGGTCCGTCTGGGTTGAGTCATATCTGGTTTGTATTACCTGAATATAACTCAGATCTTTGAAAGCAAAGGAATTAATTTAGAAGGACCGCTGCAATACTGTAGCTGAACTTTACTTATTAATTTATGTAATTATATCACTAGTTACCATATTTAGCTATGATTTTATTTGATCTCTTGTTTTCTCCCATTGAAGCAGTGATTCTCAAGCCTCAACAGGCACGAGAGCTCCTGGGGGGCTGGTTAGCATGCAAATTCCTGTGCTTCATCCCCAGAGTTTCTGCTCAGTAGGTCTGGGCTGGAACCCAAGAATGTACATTTTGAAGAAGCCCCCAGATAAGGCTGGTGCTGCTTGGTCAGGACTACTTCCCTAAAGAATTTGCAAACAAGGGACCAATCATGGTAGTGAGTAACTTCTTCGTCTCTTGCTCCTTTTGTACAAAATATCTGATTTTTCTCCTGCACTTGTCTGTATCTGACTCATTGGTTGTCTTCTTCTTTAGTTTAAGGCCTCTGGAAGCCCAGAGATAGGAGGCAGGGACGAGTGGAGGGCAGTTTTCTCTCGACTCTTTCTGCAGTTATTTAACTTCTGTTTTTAATTTATAAGGCTTTCTTGGCATATGTAAGCCTATGCAGTCACACTGAGTTGTGGTCCAGGAGAGGTCATGGACCAGTGTCCGTCATGTGCCACATCAGAGTGACGTGAGACTTGGAGATGAGAAAAATGTAAAAAGGCCCTACTTTTTTTTCCTGGCCTATCCCAATAAAATACTTCTGCTCTTAAAGCCTGGTCGCATGAATATTTATTTGGTTTGGCCCCCTACTTTGTGTTTACTCCTAAAACGGTTTGGGTTTTCCAGTGAGCCTGCTGCCTAGATGGGACTCTAGGCTAAGTCAAGACATGCCAACATGGTCAACTAAGCAGAATCCCATGCTGAAACTCTGGGAAGTGTTTGAAATTTATTCTCTCTCCAGGTGAGGGAGCTGACGTGATGGGCCACACCCCTGAAGGTCAACCTGAAACCAGGACCACACTGTAACATGGCCACCTCTGCAACATACATATTAGTGCAAATTGGGGTAAAGGGTGGGGCTGATAGAATGTAGAGTGTAATTTAGGAACCAGCCTATGGTGAGATCTTGCAACTGCTGGCAAAGTCTGAGCCACTATCCTTTGAGTAATCCATTCACAATGGAACCAGAAAAACAATGTATATTTAGTCAGAAAACATTTGAATGGACAAGAGTGATGTCTCTTTACCAATACAAGAGAGATAAGATTACTAGGAATAGAAGAGTTACATGGTTTCTCTGACTGCCTTCACAAAGTTCAGGGTGGCTGGAGGTCTCTGAAGAAAAGCCTGGACATCAGTGATGAATCAATCTCTCAAAGCCTCCTGTAGCAAACACTGCCAAGGGCCTACTGGTAACCTGTCAGCATTGACCTTTTCAGTGCACTCAGTTGCAATCTGAAACTGCCAGCAGCTCCTTGCTTTGCCTGGAGCTTTCTCTCACTGCCAGATCCAGATGTGGCAAGCTGGAAGTGCTGGGATGTAGCAGCTCCACTCCCATTCCCACTCACAGCAGCCTCAGTCATGACAGAAAGGGGCTGAGGTATACACGCCTCAGCTCCCTCACCTGCAGAGAGAATAAATTTCAAACACTTCCCAGAGTTTCAGCATGGATTCAGCTCAGCGGACCACTGGGTGTCCTATCTTTCCTCTTTCACTTCCTCACACCATTATCGGCATCCGAGACCCCTCTCTTCCTGCTCTCTATTCCCAACTATGCTGAGCTAAGATTGTTGCTGCTGCCACATGATTATTACTGTTTTCTGTCTTGATGGGGAGACAACAAGGTGGGAGTGGCCATGAACCTAAGGACAGATGACCTTTCTGGAACTCAGAGTTGTTCCAGCGGTAAGCTCTTCATCAAAGTCAATGCTTACGAAATTTACATGGCTCAGGATTGTCTGCTGCTGGTGATCTAGAACACAGCATTTAAAGACAAAGAAGTGGGGGCATCGTAATGCTTCCTCCCAGTGACTTGCTGGATAGCTAACTTATGCTTGAAGTTTTCTATCAGGTACAAAAAACAAGTTAACATCTACCTAGTAATCACGATGCATTTTAAAGGTATTGAGTGAAAAAAGTGATGAGACATTTTCAAAAATTTCAAAATCCAATTACTTTTTCAATAAATATCTTCTAAAATGAAATCCTTATCATTTCTAATATTTTTCTTAAGAGAATGTGAATCTTTTTTTACCAAAGACCAAAACTCTCAAAACATTTTCAGAGGCTTCATAAAATCGTTATTTGCGTTGGAATTTTATATACCACCCAAAGCTGGATGAAATCAAAGAGCCAATGGCTAGGCTTGGAGGTCATTTTAAAAACTGCATTTTTTCACCATTATAATATTTATTGCAATGGGCTAGGCCCTACGCATCAGATTGGTGATATTATTAAGGCATCAGAAGGCCAAGAAAATCTGAAAATAAAATGGTTTCCCAGGTAAAGCCATGGTAAGGGTAGGCAAAACTGGAATCAGGCCAACCGTTTCAAACCATGCATCAAACTTTTGAGGTCAGGCAAAATTGAAAACACATTTGGAGAAGTTAATTCCCCTTAATTTTGAAACCCATGTGTATTTCAAGGGAAATTTAATCCGTGTGTTTCTAATTCATTTACACTCAATTCATCAAAATGTTCTTTCGAAAGACTTATTTCATTTTTTTATCTAGGAAATATTATGACTCTCTTTAACAAGATTCTTGAAGGCTTGAATAAAATGCCTTTAAGAAATTGTGTTTGGCTATCCCTAAACAGGACTAATTAACAGAGGTTAAGGGAAAGCAGTCCAGTTCTAAAACTTGGCCCCCCAAGATTCAAGGGGTTGTGCTTTTTGCTGTGTTAACACCATTGAAATGGTGGTGTCACTCTCTTCAGTGCTAGGTACCTAGTGATTCCATCCACTCATCCACCACTTTAATAATTAATTCCTCAGTGAATGGTTATACTCAATGTAGATTGAGCTGACCCTTCACTTTCTTCAGGGCATGGAGATCTATCCAATCTAATCTATCTAATCTAATCTAATCTCTATCTAATCTATCATCTATCTATCTATGTATCTATCTAATCTATCATCTATATCTATAAATTTTTCAGTGTTTACATGAAGACAGATATTATGGGTTGGAATTAATGGGACAGCTGAGACTACGGTTTGAGTCAATCAGAAGAGCTTGGATGCTAAATCTTGCTAGGTAAGAGAAACCTTGAGAAAGAAGGGTAAAAGGAAGTGGGCAAAGTTACATAATTTATTTAATTTGTAATGAAACACAGTGGATAGTATTAATTATAATTTTACATACAATTTCTGGGATAAGAAACAGAAGCAGTTTTATTAGGTAAAATATTAGTCTGAAACATGGAAGGAAGAAAAATAGATTAGTTTTCAATATTTGTATTTCTAATATGACAATAATAGGAATCAAAATTAAAATACATATGCAACTCTTGATAAGCTCAGCGTGTGGTGAGAAAAGTTTCTTCAGTTTCCGAAAGTGAAGGAATAAAGCCCAGCCTTGCTGGAGTTTTTGATTTATAACGAGCAGGGGAAAATAAATTTGCTGAGCTTCTCTTTTTGGGCAGCTTCCATGTGAGGGTGGGGACTGCCAAACAACAGCAGTCAATTCAATTATCATGAGGAATTACCTATTGTAGAGCTAGCCACTGCACCAGCCATCTTTTACTAGTGATTTTATTTTATTATTTTTATAGATTTAGGAGGTACAAGGGCAGTTTTGCTACATGGATATGTTGCATAGTGGTGAAGTCTGGACTTTTATTGTAAACACCACCCAGATAGGGTATATCACACCCATCAGGTAGTTTCTCATCCCTCACCATGCTCCCACTTTTCTCAGTCTTCAGTGTCTATTATTTAACTCTCCATGTTCATGTGTACACATTGTTTAGGTCTTGGTTCTAAGTGAGAACATGCGGTATTTAGTTTTTGGCTTCTGAGTTAGTTAACTTAAGGCCCTTCAATTCCACCCATGTTGCTGCAAAAAACACAATTTCATTTCTTTTTGTGGCTGAGTAGTATTCCATGGTGTATATATACCATATTTTCTTTATCCACTCATCTGTTGATGGGTGCTTAGATTGATTCAATATCTTTGCTGTTGTGAATAGTATTAGTAATTTTAAATAGTGGTGGGACAAAGCCCATTAGGAAGAGTTCCTTTGAGGGGTTTCCAGAGTCAAATAACAGGTCAGAGAATAGCAGGCACTTCATTTGTAACAGGAGAAGGTATCACTGGGTTTCACAGAGCTCGTAACAGAAACGACATTGCCAGCTACTTTAGGGCAGGTGGTAGGAGATGACAGCCAGGTTCTTCCCATAGGCCACAAAATGACAATTGCTGTCTCTAAAATGGCCAACTTGAGTGGACTCTTCTCCCTCATTCCTCATAGTAAGTGAAAACTTCATTTCTTTTCTTTCTTTCGCTTTTTTTTTCTGGTGGTAGTGGTGGTTGTAGGACCTCTGAGGGGCGATTCTTTTTTTTTTCTTTTCTTTTTTTTTTATGAGATGGAGTCTTGCTCTGTCGCCCAGACTGGAGTGCAGTGGCATGATCTTGGCTCAGGGCAACCTCCGCCTCCCAGGTTCAAATGATTCTCCTGCCTCAGCCTCCCAAGTAGCTGGGATTACAGGCATGCACAACCATGCCTGGCTTTTTTGTATTTTTAGTAGAGACAGGGTTTCACCATGTTGGCCAGGCTGGTCTCGAACTCCTGACCTCAAGGGATCCACCCGCCTCAGCCTCCCATAGTGCTGGGATTACAGGCGTGAACCACCACGCCTGGCCTCTTTTTCAGAGGTTAGTGAAAGTGCTTATCTGATACTTGCCTTATTAGCTATGTATGTTAAGTATTAGGCAAACTTGCCAAGTCCACGTGGATAGCCATATTAAGTCTAAAGACTTAACACAGATCTAGGTGCAGAGAAGTACATGTGGGGCAGAGAACTAGACCTGGAAGAACCCACACAGGCACATTCCTTTGCCTCAAGGCTGCTTGGAGAAGTATCAGCCTAGTCTAGGAAACCTGAAAACCTAAAAAACACAACTGTAAGACTTTCTCTGTTTGTTTTTAATGTTTTTCTGATTAGAATAGAGAAGTTATCCAAATATCACATTACAGTAAGTTCTAGTGATCTGTAGTTTATCCTTGGAGATGGCATTAATTATTGGCATGTTAAGACAATGTGTGAGTTTGAAAATCATTCAGTGAGTATCTGTGGCAATTCCTGTAGAAATAAATATGAGGAAAATCTGACCTTAAAATTTTAAAAACCTTAAAATTTTAGAGTTAGTTTATCCACAGAATTTTTTTTTTTTTTTTTGAGATAGGGTCTTGTTCTGTCACCCAAGCTGGAGTGCAGTGGCGCGATCTTGGCTCACTGCAACCTCTGCCTCCTGGGTTCAAGCAATTCTCTGCCTCAGCCTCCCAGGTAGCTGGGATTACAGGTGCCCACCACCATGCCTGGCTAATTTTTTTTGTATTTTTAGTAGAGATGGGGTTTCACCATCTTGGCCAGCTGGTCTTGAACTTCTGACCTCGTGATTCACCAGCCTGGGCCTCCCAAAGTGCTGGGATTATAAGCGTGAGCCACCACGCCTGGCCAACATTTTTCTTTTGGTCTTATTTTCTTTAAACTATAGAAGATGCATGTTGATCTGGGCTTGAATTTCAAATGGCTCTCTTTCTATGTAAACCCAATTTTCTTACAAAAAAAAAAAACCCTCTAATTTCACATGGTCAAACCAATACTTACCTTCAGATATGATGAAATATGAAAGTTAACCAAGGTAGTATCTATAAAGACTGATGCAAGGCCTGGAGCCCAGTAGGTACTTAGGTCCATCTCACCTGTATGAATATACATTTCTGGGGGCTCTGTGGTTAGGATAGTCTTATGTTTCATGTTATTATATGATGCTTTTGAGAGGTAATTTTGTGTTAATGATTTGCTACTCAATTCAGTCACCAAAATACCTTAATTCCCAATTCAAATTTAATCATAAACATATGGTTTTCTTTTTACTTAACATTATACAGGAATGAGTGTATGATCATAGGTTTATATTTTTGGAACATGCTCTGGTGACCATTACAATCAGAATAATTTCTGAGTCTTTGTTCAGTGCATCCACGTCTGCAGAATTGATTGGAAGTAATAAAATGCTCTTGTAGATCTTTATTTTATATATATTTGATTACCTTATTAAAATTGAGAATGTGATTTTTATTCTCTCCATGATCAGCTATACAAGTGTGCTTCATAAAATGCAGAGTTAGCCCAAAGTCAGGTCTTGCTGCCCAGTGGCTTCTGCAAGCAGCAGTTCCCACTAAGCTCATGATGCTCTAGGTAAATGGATATTGAATGTTGGAACAGTGGCTCCATTTTGCTGTAGTGCCCAGTCTGAAAATCTGCAGCTGAATGAATGTGTCAATATGACATGTGTTAAAGTCGCCGACCAATTACTACTTGATGAAGGGAAGGGAGCTAACCTGGTTGGGGCCTTAGATCTGCTGTCAGAATACTGCTCTGGGTATCACTCACTTTCTCCCCATTCTCCCTGGGCTTCTTCCCTCTGCCATTCTCCTTCTTCATATCAGGACTCACCCACTCACAGGCTCTCTTGTCTCTCTCTCTCTCACAGTATTGTGCTAGGAACTCTCAATTGGATAGAAACTTCCGACCACAGCTTCTCTCCTCAATCCCAGACCCACATTTCCAGTGTCCACTTCCTCTTATTGCTAAGCATGTGTTGGTTTATATGATTGCCACAGTGGGTACCAGTTATGGTCATAGCCCCTTACCAGCACACATGAGAATGGTCCATGACCCACACCAGTGAGGACCCTTACATCTTTGCAAAGTCTTATACCTGAGTCTTACCTTCAGGGATTACAATCTAACAGATCTAAGAGTGTGGCCTGGGCATCTGGCCATGTGCTCCTCAGTCGAGTAGCTGGGACTGTATGGCCCACAAAGCCTAAAATATGTACTGTTTGTCCATTCATAAAAAACTTTTCCTGACCCACGTTGTATAGCCCAAAAGCCAACCTCCCATTGCCTGTGTATACTCTGCTGTCATTCTCACACTACGTTCACTACGTTCACTACGTTCTCCACACGTTTGCTGTTCTTTCCAGCTCTTCTTATTCATTCTCGAGCTTTGGACCATAATAGTCTAAACACAGAACCTTCTGTCCTTCCCCAGATGATTACTAATACTGCTCCAGCCTTCACATTCAACTTCTTGATGACTCTTCAGTGAAGGAAGTAGTATGAGAAGCCTGCAGTTCCAACCCTACCCCCCCACACTGGCTGTATTCTCTAGTTCAGAATATAGAAATATATTTTTGAGCATATATGTGTCTTGGAGTGTCTTTTCTAGATTTATGCACCCTTTACTTGTTATCTCATTAATTGATTTTCCCATCTTACTTGTGTGCTGGATGCACTGCTGGGTGCTTTACGCTCTAAACATAGTTTACCATCAATGTCTCAATAGCACTCATAAGTTGGTATTATTAAGCCCACTCTATAGATGCATGACAGGGGTACAGAGAGGTTATTTGCTCAAGTTTACAAAGCTACTAAATGTTAGGAACAGAATTTAAAGTCAGGTCAACCTTACTCCCAATTGCCTACTAAAGAACTTCATTTACATTGCATCACCAGGGAATAATAAAGAATAACTTATTTTAATTATTCTAGTGGAAATTCTTTGAAACATTATACACACTTCTCTGCCATCTCAATTAAGTCATATTGAACATCAATTAACCTCTTCAGGACTACTCAATATCACAAATATTAACATGTTTTATGGTAGTAAAGAGAAACATGAATTTACAATAAGACAATAAATTATTCCTAACATGAAATCTCGGGTTTGAAATCTTGGGTCAATCCTACTCTGATGGGATAAAAAGAAATTAGTTGTACTTTTTTGCTGCTATTTTATTCTTTACCTCCATTCCTTCACTCAGGTGGACGAGCTTGTGTGTAAGGTAGAAGTGAACCAACTGCATACCGCATTGCCCCATGGTTAAGAAGACAGATTTGGGGGCAACCTAAAACTAGGTTTTGGTCCTGGTCCTGCTACTAATTACTGTGTAAAGTTAGGCAACTGACTTAGCCTCTCTGAGCCTCAACTACCCCATCTGCACAGTGGAGTTAGTAACACACTCACATAGGGTAATGTATCAGGCACATTGGAAGCTTCCAGTACATGGCCATTATTATTAAATTATTGAGGATGCTTTTTAACTTTGTAACCTGGAGACTTCACGTCTCCCCTAGGAGGTTGTGACTTTCAAGAGGGCAGACACACTGTGTTTTCACAGGAATATTGTCAGAACTTTCTTGCAGTTGCTAGCTCAGTAAACATTTGTCCATGAATGAATGAATGAATGAATGAATGAATGAATGCCATATGAACACAGCCCCAAAGATGCTGAGTTCACCATCAAGCTACTCTATTGTTCTATGTCCTGTTTTACAGATTTTGAAGATGTGCTCCTCTTTTTTTTTTGTGGTGATTGCAATTTATTCATGATATTTCAATTTTCCATAAAATGCTTGTGAATTTCAGGGGAGTATACTGTGCACATGAACATCAGCCTTCCCTCTTATCACAGAATCCAAAACCATGAAGCATGCTAGTACTTTGCTGTTACCCAGTAGTTTTAACATTCTATTTCAAGGCTTTCATGAAAGCATAAAAGATGTTTTACTTTTTCTTCCTACCTTTGCCCCCTCTTTTATTTTATTTTATTATTATTATACTTTAAGGTTTAGGGTACATGTGCACAATGTGCAGGTCAGTTACATATGTATACATGTGCCATGCTGCTGTGCTGCACCCATTAACTCATCATTTAGCATTAGGTATATCTCCTAAAGCGATCCCTCCCCCCTCCCCCCACCCCACAACAGTCCCCAGTGTGTAATGTTCCCCTTCCTGTGTCCATGTGTTCTCATTGTTCAGTTCCCACCTATGAGTGAGAACATGTGGTGTTTGGTTTTTTGTTCTTGCAATAGTTTACTGAGAATGATGATTTCCAATTTCATCCATGTCCCTACAAAGGACATGAACTCATCATTTTTTATGGCTGCATAGTATTCCATGGTGTATATATGCCACATTTTCTTAATCTAGTCTATCATTGTTGGACATTTGGGTTGGTTCCAAGTCTTTGCTATTGTGAATAATGCTGCAATAAACATACGTGTGCATGTGTCTTTAAAGCAGCATGATTTATATTCCTTTGGGTATATACCCAGTAATGGGATGGCTCGGTCAAATGGTATTTCTAGCTCTAGATCCCTGAGGAATCGCCACACTGACTTCCACAATGGTTGAACTAGTTTACAGTCCCACCAACAGTGTAAAAGTGTTCCTATTTCTCCACATCCTTTCCAGCACCTGCTGTTTCCTGACTTTTTAATGATTGCTATTCTAACTGGTGTGAGATGGTATTTCATTGTGGTTTTGATTTGCATTTCTCTGATGGCCAGCGATGATGAGCATTTTTTCATGTGTTTTCTGGCTGCATAAATGTCTTCTTTTGAGAAGTGTCTGTTCATGTCTTTGCCCACTTTTTGATGGGGTTGTTTGTTTTTTTCTTGTAAATTTGTTTGAGTTCATTGTAGATGCTGGATATTAGCCCTTTGTCAGATGAGTAGGTTGCGAAAATTTTCTCCCATTTTGTAGGTTGCCTGTTCACTCTGATGGTAGTTTCTTTTGCTGTGCAGAATCTCTTTAGTTTAATTAGATCCCATTTGTCAGTTTTGGCTTTTGTTGCCACTGCTTTTGGTGTTTTAGACATGAAGTCCTTGCCCATGCCTATGTCCTGAATCGTAATGCTTAGGTTTTCTTCTAGGGTTTTTATGGTTTTAGGTCTAACATTTAAGTCTTTAATCCATCTTGAATTAATTTTTGTATAAGGTGTAAGGAAGGGGTCCAGTTTCAGCTTTCTACATATGGCTAGCCAGTTTTCCCACAACCATTTATTAAATAGGGAATCCTTTCCCCATTGCTTGTTTTTCTCAGGTTTGTCAAAGATCAGATAGTTGAAGATATGCAGCATTATTTCTGAGGGCTCTGTTCTGTTCCATTGATCTATATCTCTGTTTTGGTACCAGTACCATGCTGTTTTGGTTACTGTAGGCTTGTAGTATAGTTTGAAGTCAGGTAGTGTGATGCCTCCAGCTTTGTTCTTTTGGCTTAGGATTAACATGGTGATGCAGGCTCTTTTTTGGTTCCATATGAACTTTAAAGTAGTTTTTTCCAATTCTGTGAAGAAAGTCATTGGTAGCTTGATGGGGATGGCATTGAATCTATAAATTACCTTGGGCAGTATGGCCATTTTCATGATATTGATTCTTCCTACCCATGAGCATGGAATGTTCTTCCATTTCTTTGTATCCTCTTTTACTTCCTTGAGTAGTCGTTTGTAGTTCTCCTTGAAGAGGTCCTTCACATCCCTTGTAAGTTAGATTCCTAGGTATTTTATTCTCTTTGAAGCAATTGTGAATGGGAGTTCACTCATGATTTGGCTCTCTGTTTGTCTGTTATTGGTGTATAAGAATGCTTGTGATTTTTGTACATTGATTTTGTATCCTGAGACTTTGCTGAAGTTGCTTATCAGCTTAAGGAGATTTTGGGCTGAGACAATGCGGTTTTCTAGATACACAATCATGTCATCTGCAAACAGGAACAATTTAACTTCCTCTTTTCCTAATTGAATACCCTTTATTTCCTTCTCCTTCTTAATTGCCCTGGCCAGAACTTCCAACACTATGTTGAATAGGAGTGGTGAGAGAGGGCATCCCTGTCTTGTGCCAGTTTTCAAAGGGAATGCTTCCAGTTTTTGCTCATTCACTAGGATATTGACTGTGGGTTCATCATAGATAGCTCTTACTATTTTGAGATATGTCCCGTCAATACCTAATTTATTGAGAATTTTTAGCATGAAGGTTGAATTTTGTCAAAGGCCTTTTCTGCATCTATTGAGATAATCATGTGGGTTTTGTCTTTGGTTCTCTTTATATGCTGGATTACATTTATTGATTTGCATATATTGAACCAGCCTTGCATCCCAGGGATGAAACCCACTTGATCATGGTGGATAAGCTTTTTGATGTGCTGCTGGATTCAGTTTGCCAGTATTTTATTGAGGATTTTTGCATCAATGTTCATCAAGGATATTGGTCTAAAATTCTCTTTTTTGGTTGTGTCTCTGCCCGGCTTTGGTATCAGGATGATGCTGGCCTCATAAAATGAGTTAGGGAGGATTCCCTCTTTTTCTATTGATTGGAATAGTTTCAGAAGGAATGGTACCAGTTTCTCCTTGTACCTCTAGTAGAATTCGGCTGTGAATCCATCCGGTCCTGGACTCTTTTTGGTTGGTAAGCTACTGATTATTGCCTCAATTTCAGAGCCTGTTATTGGTCTAGTCAGCAATTCAACTTCTTCCTGGTTTAGTCTTGGAAGAGTGTATGTGTCGAGGAATTTATCCATTTCTTCTAGATTTTCTAGTTTATTTGTATAGAGGTGTTTGTAGTATTCTCTGATGGTAGTTTGTATTTCTTTGGGATCGGTGGTGATAACCACTTTATCGTTTTTTATTGCATCTATTTGATTCTTCTCTCTTTTCTTCTTTATTAGTCTTGCTAGCAGTCTATCAATTTTGTTGATCCTTTCAAAAAACCAGCTCCTGGATTCATTAATTTTTTGAAGTGTTTTCTGTGTCTCTATTTCCTTCAGTTCTGCTCTGATCTTAGTTATTTCTTGCCTTCTGCTAGCTTTTGAATGTGTTTGCTTTTGCTTCTCCAGTTCTTTTAATTGTGATGTTAGGGTGTGGATTTCAGATCTTTCCTCCTTTGTCTTGTAGGCATTTACTGCTATAAATTTCCCTCTACACACTGCTTTGAATGTGTCCCAGAGATTCTGGTGTGTTGTGTCTTTGTTCTCGTTGGTTTCAAAGAACATCTTTATTTCTGCCTTTGTTTCCTTATGTACCCAGTAGTCATTCAGGAGCAGGTTGTTCAGTTTCCATGTAGTTGAGCGGTTTTGAGTGAGTTTCTTAATCCTGAGTTCTAGTTTGATTGCACTGTGGTCTGAGAGACAGTTTGTTATAATTTCTGGTCTTTTACATTTGCTGAGGAGTGCTTTACTTCCAACTATGTGGTCAATTTTGGAATAGGTGTGGTGTGGTGCTGAAAAAAATGTATATTCTGTTGATTTGGGGTGGAGAGTTCTGTAGATGTCTATCAGGTCCACTTGGTGCAGAGCTGAGTTCAATTCCTGGGTATCCTTGTTAACTTTCCGTCTTGTTGATCTGTCTAATGTTGACAGTGGGGTGTTAAAGTCTCCCATTATTATTATGTGGGAGTCTAAGTCTCTTTGTAGGTCACTCAGGACTTGCTTTATGAACCTGGGTGCTCCTGTATTGGGTGCACATATATTTAGGATAGTTAGCACTTCTTGTTGAATTGATCCCTTTACCATTATGTAATGGCCTTCTTTGTCTCTTTTGATCTTTGTTGGTTTAAAGTCTGTTTTATCAGAGACTAAGATTGCAACCCCTGCCTTTTTTTGTTTTCCATTTCCTTGGTAGATCTTCCTCCATCACTTTATTTTGAGCCTATGCGTGTCTCTGCACGTGAGATGGGTTTCCTGAATACAGCACACTGATGGGTCTTGACTCTTTATCCAATTTGCCAGTCTGTGTCTTTTAATTGGAGCATTTAGTCCATTTACATTTAAAGTTAATATTGTTATGTGTGAAATTGATCCTGTCATTATGATGTTAGCTGGTTATTTTGCTCGTTAGTTGATGCAGTTTCTTCCTAGCCTTGATGGTCTTTACAATTTGGCATGATTTTGCAGTGGCTGGTACCGGTTTTTCCTTTCCATGTTTAGTGCTTCCTTCAGGAGGTCTTTTAGGGCAGGCCTGGTGGTGACAAACTCTCTCAGCATTTGCTTGTCTGTAAAGCATTTTATTTGTCCTTCACTTATGAAGCTTAGTTTGGCTGGATATGAAATTCTGGGTTGAAAATTCTTTTCTTTAAGAATGTTGAATATTGGCCCCCACTCTCTTCTGGCTTGTAGAGTTTCTGCCGAGAGATCCACTGTTAGTCTGATGGGCTTTCCTTTGTGGGTAACTCGACCTTTCTCTCTGGCTGCCCTTAACATTTTTTCCTTCATTACAACCTTGGTGAATCTGACAATTATGTGTCTTGGAGTTGCTCTTGTCGAGGAGTATCTTTGTGGTATTCTCTGTATTTCCTGAATCTGAATGTTGCCCTGCCTTGCTAGATTGGGGAAGCTCTCCTGGAAAATATCCTACAGAGTGTTTTCCAACTTGGTTCCATTCTCCCCATCACTTTCAGGTACACCAATCAGATGTAGATTTGGTCTTTTCACATAGTCCCATATTTCTTGGAGGCTTTGTTCGTTTCTTTTTATTCTTTTTTCTCTAAACTTCCCTTCTCACTTCATTTCATTCATTTCATCTTCCATCACTGATACCCTTTCTTCCAGTTGATCGCATCAGCTCCTGAGGCTTCTGCATTCTTCACGTAGTTCTTGAGCCTTGGCTTTCAGCTCCATCAGCTCCTTTAAGCACTTCTCTGTACTGGTTATTCTAGTTATACATTTGTCTAAATTTTTTTCAAAGTTTTCAACTTCTTTGCTTTTGGTTTGAATTTCCTCCTGTAGCTCAGAGCAGTTCGATCGTCTGAAGCCTTCTTCTCTCAACTCATCAAAGTCATTCTCTGTCGAGCTTTGTTCCATTGCTGGTGAGGAGCTGTGTTCCTTTGGAGGAGGAGAGGCACTCTGCTTTTTAGAGTTTCCAGTTTTTCTGCTCTGTTTTTTCCCCATCTTTGTGGTTTTATCTACTTTTGGTCTTTGATGATGGTGATGTATAGATGGGTTTTTGGTGTGGATGTCCTTTCTGTTTGTTAGTTTTCCTTCTAACAGACAGGACCCTCAGCTGCAGGTCTGTTGGAGTTTGCTAGAGGTCCACTTCAGACCCTGTTTGCCTGGGTACCAGCAGCAGTGGCTGCAGAACAGCAGATTTTCATGAACCGCGAATGCTGCTGTCTGATCGTTTCTCTGGAAGTTTTGTCTTAGGGGAGTACCTGGCCGTGTGAGGTGTCAGTCCGCCCCTACTGGGAGGTGCCTCCCAGTTAGGCTGCTAGGGGGTCGGGGGTCAGGGGTCAGGGACCCACTCGAGGAGGCAGTCCGCCCCTTCTCAGATCTCCAGCTGCGTGCTGGGAGAACCACTGCTCTCTTCAAAGCTGTCAGACAGGGACACTTAAGTCTGCAGAGGTTACTGCTGTCTTTTTGCTTGTGTGTGCCCTGTTCCCAGAGGTGGGGCCTACAGAGGCAGGCAGGCCTCCTTGAGCTGTGGTGGGCTCCACCCAGTTCAAGCTTCCTGGCTGCTTTGTTTACCTAAGGAAGCCTGGGCAACCCCCTAAATACCACCAATATTTGGGGGTTGATTACATGTTGCAAAGGTAATAATTTGGGTATATTAGGTTACATTTATTATAAATTAGTTTCATCTTTTTTCTTTATTTAATGTGGCTTCTGGAAAATCTGACATGCCTGTGTGGCTCATGCTATATTTCTAGGAGGTAGTGCTGCACGATTTGCATGAGGCTGCCATGTTGGGATGCTGTGGTAGATATTGACGAATGACCTTGCACCAACACCAGGGAAGCTTCAGTTAAAATTTCACTCTGGAAGCAGGAAGTTTCCTTGGTGGACTGTATTTCTTTGCTTTTTGTCGGTGTTTGAATGAGAATCAGAAGAGTCTTAAACTTGTGTTGTAAAGCAAGATGACACTCATGATCTCAGGAGGGTCACCACAGATTAAGCATTTACAAAGGGCTGGGCACTGTGCAAGGTATTTTAAATCTTATATAGCATTGTACAGAAACCAACCCTACAAGATAGATTCCATTATTATTCCATTTTACAGAAAGGGAAAGTGAGGCTCAGGGCAGTTAAGTGATTTGCCCAGGACTCAACGCATAATTTGAATGTATGTTTGTCTAACTCAAACCCTTCCTTCTCTGCTGCTCCCACTGGAAGAAGGATCCCTTTGAAAGAGGGAGATTAATCAAGTAACCTTATTTGGTGCTTTTTTCTGTTGTGATTCTAGCCATAGAAGCCCAGCTATTTCTTTTATGTCACTTATACCTTAGCCTTAGATCAGAGGTTTGGGGTGAGACTGAGTTGGGTTCAAATTACAGAAAGTTGTTTAGCCTTTTAATTTTCAGCTATGTCATGTTGTAAAAGGGCTCATCATAGCTACAGCTCTGAGGCAAGAGGGAGTGGATTCATGTGGTCTCTCCATCTCGGTCCTGGCTCATTGCTTTATAGACGAAGTTCTGCTGATTTACCTCTCATGAGGTCAAAAGATAATTCCCAGAATATAAGTGTATTTCTGTAATAGTCCTACTGTTAAATTTCCATCTCTTAGACTTTGAAGTTAATGGCCATGAGTGAATTTAAAAGAATATCTAGTTGCCTCAATGCTTAGGTTTTGGAACTTCAGAAGCCTTAGCTTTACTTCTGCCTTTAGCATTGAAACAATAAGAAAAACAACTCAGCTACTCAAAACCACACCGAGCAGCACTTCACCAACCCTCCCCCACAGCAGATGGAAGGAAGAGAAGACAGAGCTGGAGCTGAAAGGCAGCCATGTGGTGAGGTCAGGCACCCCCAGCTTTCCTGAACTCTGTTATCAAAGCAAAGTGAGAGACTCGTTTCAAGAGAAAAACCTAAACTCAACTCAACTCTCCTCTCCTCTCTTCTCCTCCCCTCCCCTCTTTTCTCTTCGCTCCCTCCTTTCCTTCCCTCCTTCCTTCCTTCCTCTCTCTCTCTTTTCTTTCCTTTCTTTCTTTCTGTCTTTCTCTCTCTCTCTTTCTTTCTCTTTTGTTCTTTTCTTTCTCTCTTTCTCCGTTTCTTTCTCTCTTCTTTCTTCTCTTTCTTTCTTTTTCTTTCTTTCTTTCTTTCTTTCTTTCCTTCCTTCCTTCTTTCCTTCCTTCTTTTTTTTTTCTTTCTTCTCTCTTTCTCTCTCTCTCCCTCCACCTCTTTCTTTTACCACATAAGCCTCAGTACTCACGACAGCTCCATGGAGACAGAAATCCATCCTTCTCCTATACACACATTTGGCATGTTTGAGGCAATTTTAGAGGTCACTTCTCCGATCCCACTTTCTACAAGAGGAAAACGAGGCACCACAAGGTTGATGACTGGCCCTGGTGCAGGCTCATAGGGGAAGTGCGACCAGAACTTGGGTCTCCTGATCCTCCTGTTGGTGCTCCTTCCTCTGCACCCTTCGGCCTGCATGCATGTGCAGGGATGTATGTGTGTGAGTGTGTGTGCATGTGCATATGTGTATGTGTGTGTGTTTATGTGAATTTTGAACCATTTGAAAGTGAGCTAAAGATATCATGCACTCTGCCCTGTAAATTCTTTCGTATATATTTTCAAAGAACAAGGATATCCCTTTCCATAACCATAATAGTTACCAAATCAGCACATTTAACATGGATAAAACACTATTATTCAATCCACAGACTGTATTGAAATTTTGCCATGTTGTTATACTTTATCGTTATGTTCTGTCTCTTCAGTCTGCTTTAACTTCGGCCACTTCCTCAGTATTTTTCGTCTAACTTAACCTTGGCATTTTTGAGGTGTGCAGACCACTTCATTTTACAGCATATTTGTCCATTTGGCTCTGGTCATTGGAGTATCTAAATAAATAATGAGAAGTCCTGGTCCCAGGTATAATGGAGTGAGCACATTTCACTCATCTCTCTCACTGGATGTGGCTATAAAACCTGAACATAAGGCACAGGGTGGCTGTGAGGACTCTGAAAAGCGACTCAAAAAACAACCAGAATTTAAAGTGCCAAAATTAGTGGTGAATTTACCACTTTTTCCTCTGTTCCTTCCACCCCTTGGCCTTGGATGAATAGTTACAGAAGTGCATGTCAGAACAGTGTTTTAGAAGACCTAAAACAGTACTTGAGGGAACTGGAAAATCATGGGAGATTATGGAGAGAGAGGCGCCCAGGAGAGTGGTCCACACAGTTGACATGGGTCTGATGTAATAAGCTGAGGGGGATGCTGAGAGCAGAGCAGGAGACAGATCACTGCCCAGGCCTGGACCAGCTGCTAGGGGCACATGCCTGTGATAGATGTAAAGAACACTGCCAAGGCTTTTTGTTTCTTTGGATTAAAAAAATTAATTAGTAGACTTTATTTGTTACAGCAGTTTTAAGTTTGCAGAAAATTGAGTAGATAATACTGAGTTTCCATATGACCCTGCTTCCCCCACTCATGGTTTCCATTATTTTTTTTTTATTTTTTTATTTTTTTGAGATGGAGTCTTGCTCTTTCGCCCAGGCCGGACTGCAGTGGCGCTATCTCGGCTCACTGCAAGCTCCGCCCCCTGGGTTCATGCCATTCTCCTGCCTCAGCCTCCCAAGTAGCTGGGACTACAGGGGCCCGCCACTGAGCCAGTATTTTTTTTGTATTTTTAGTAGAGACGGGATTTCACCGTGTTAGCCAGGATAGTCTCGATCTTCTGACCTCGTGATCCGCCCGCCGTGGCCTCCCAAAGGTTTCCATTATTATTATCATCTTGTATTGGTGTGGGACATTTGTTACAATTGATGAGCCAGTGATGATACATTATTATTAGCTAAGGGCCATGGTTTACACACATTAGGATTCATTTTTTGTGTTGTACATTCTACAGGTTTTGATAAATGCATGCTACATATCAAACATTACAGTTCCATACAGAATTCTTACGCTGCTCTAAAAATCCCTCTTGCTGCACTGTTCATCCCTCCTTGAATCTCAAAGTCCTGACAATCACTGATCTTTTTACTGTCTCTATAGTTTTATCTTTTCCAGAATGTTTCATAGTTGGAATCCTATAATATATAGTCTTTTCTTTTTGGCTTATTTTACATAACAACATTCATTTAAGGTTCTTTCTGTCTTTTTGTGGCTTTATAGCTCATTGATTTTAATTCCTGAATAATGTTCCATTATATGGATCTAGCACTGTTTGTTTATTCATTCTTCAGTTGAGAGACATCTTGCTTGATCCCAGCTTTTGGCAATAATGAATAAAGCTGATATAAACATGAATATGTAGATTTTTATGAATGTAAGTTTTCAACTCACTTTACAAAACAGGAAAGAAATTCCTGGATAGTATGGTAAGAATAAGTCTAATTTTATAAGAAATTGCCAAACTGTCTTCCGAAGTAGCTGTGCAATTTTGCATTCCCACCAGGAATGAAGGAGAAAGTTCTTGTTGCTCCACATCATCACCATCTTTTGGTATTGTTGTTTTTTTGTAATTTTTTGTCATTCTAATTAGTGTGTAGTGATATTTCATTGTTGATCTCATTGTTAATTCCTTAATGTCATGATGTTAAGCTTCTTTTCATATATTTACTTGCCATATGTATCTTCCTTGGTGAGCTGCCTATTCAGATCTTTTACCCATTTTTCAATTGGTTGTTCATTTCATTTCTTTTTTTTGAGTTTTAAGATTTCCTTATATATTTTGAATACAATTCCTTTATTGGATAAGTGTTTTGCAAGTATTTTCTATAAGTCTATGGCCTGTTTTTTAATTTTTAAATAGCAGAGCAGAAGTTTTAAATTTTAATGAAATTTAACATCAGTTTTTCATGGATTATGCTTTTGATGTTGTAGCTAAAAGCTCATCTACAAACCCAAGGTCAGCTATATTTTCTCCTATGTTATCTTCTAAAAGTTTTATAGTTTGGATTTCATATTTAGGTCTATGGTCCATTTTGAATCAATTTTGTGAAAGTTGTAAACTTTGTGTCTAGATTTTGTTGTATGTGAAATTACAGTTGATGCAGCTCCATTTGTTGAAAAACTGTCATTTCTCCATTGAATTGCACTGCAAAAAGCTTTGAAAAGTGAATTGACATTAGAACCACAGCTCTCAGGTGGTGAATTGGAACAGTTGCCTAATTTTATCAGGTCAATTTGCCACTAAAACAAAAATATTAACATTCTGTATGGAATTAAAGCAAGATCCTGAGTTTTGTAACACAAGAAATAAAGTGTCTAAGATTCACTTCAAAATTACTCATCATATGAAGAACGAGGAAAATCTGTGCTTGCAAGGGTAGACAGTCAACAGATGACAACACACAGATGCTGGAATTGACTGACAAAGGTTTTAAAGCAGCTACTATAAAAATGCCCCAAGAAGCAATTGTGAACACTGTTGAAATAAGGGGAAAAATAGAAAGTCTCAGCAAACAAATAGAAGCTATAAGAAGACCTAAACTCAATAAAAGGGCTTAATAGCAGTAAGGAGAAGAAAGACAAAAGTCAGTAAAACTGAAGATAGACAAAAAAAAAAAAATTATCTAATCTGAACAACACAGAAAATTTGAGAGAAGAAAAAAAGAGAGCCTCATGGGCTGTGGGACAATAATGAAAAGTCTAATATTCATGTCATCAGAGTAAAAAAAGACAGGAGAAAGAGTCTGGTGTAGAAAAGTATTTGAAGAAACAATGAGTGAAAACTTTTCACATTGGTAAAGAGAAAAATATAAAGATTGAAGAAGCTAAGCAAACCCAGCACATAATAAACCCAAATAAATCAATGCCCAGATACATTGTAATTAAAGTTCTAAATATAAAAGACAAAGAAAAACCTGGAAAACATCCAGGGGAAAATGATTAAGTACTGGGATATTTGAGAAACCATGAAGACCAGAAGGAAGTGACACAAGTTTTCAAATGCTGAAAGAAAAGTATTATCAAACCAGGATTTTATATTCAACAAAAAATTCCTTCAGGAATGAAGGATTAACAAAGATATAGTCAAATGGGGGTAAACTAAGAGAGTTTATTGCCATCAGATCTGTGCTAAAAGAATTGCTTAAAAAAATTCTTCAGACAGAAGGGAAATGATAAGAAATGGAACTTGGAACTTCAAAAATAAAAGAAGATCAACAGAAATAGCTACGTAAATAGAGTAGACTATTTTTCTCCTTTTGAGTTCTTTTTTCCTTTTTTCTATTTGTGTAAATTTAGGGAGTACAAGCACAGTTTTGTTACATGGATACTTTGCATGGTGGTAAAGCCTGAGCTTTTAATGTAACCACCACCCAAACAATGTCATTTGTACACCTTGAGTAATTTCTCATCCCTCACCCTCTTCCTACTCTTCCTCCCTTCCAAGTATTCAGCCTTTATTATTCCACACTCTATGTCCATGTGTACACCTTTTTAAGGCCCTATTTATAAGTGAGAACATGTGGTAGTATATAAGTATATTCCATGGAATGCTACTCAGCCATAAAAAAAGAGTGAAATCATGTCTTTTGCAGCAACATGGGTGGAACTAGAGACCATTATCTTAAATCAAATAACTCAGAAACAGAAAGCCAAATACTACCACATGTTCTCTCTTATAAGGAGAGTAGAGGAAGACAGATTACCCCAAGAATCTAGGATACGGGTGCAAAAGAAAGGATGGAATCTTCAACTCCAAAATGCAACATCACCCTGTTTTATCTAAGTTATCTAGTTTACCAGCCTGGAGTTATCTGTAGTATGTGATAGTATAGTATAGCATACATTTTCCCTCTTTTAGTATCTGCATGGTTTGTAATGATTTCCCCTCTTTCATTCTTGGGGTAATCTGTCTTCCTCTACTCTCCTGACACATACTTTGGGCAGATCCCACCTCTAGGTACAGAATGTGGATGGCAATTCCTGTGGACCAACCTGAGCATTGCTTTCACTTGGCTGTCCTGATGGCTTTGAATGGAGAGAGTAAGGCGCATCAGGCAGATACAAAGCATTTTGCTGAGATTGCTGGCACTATATAAACCCTGCACTCCCAGGGAGCAGTAGAAATCTTGAGAATGGATCAATTAGAGTGTAAGGCAGACGTTAAAGATGGAGAAACCAACTTCTAATGACAGCTTGGAGCATCTGGATCTAGTCCCAGACTTTTTAGTTATGTGAGTCAATACTGTCATTATTTTTTCTCTTTACTTTTTAATTAAATCAGTGAATTGGATTTTCAGTTAATAGCAACCACCAGTCTTAAATGATATGATAGCCTATGCTTTGTTAGGTTTTGTTGAATGTATAAGTCTCTCAGTGTTGGTATTAGAATCCATTATTTTCCACCTGTAGTGGTTAGATTGTACTAATGAAGTGTATTCCATAGTCTTACTTCTGCAACTATTTTTATAGATAAAAGGCTTTAAACGTTTTAAAAGAGTAGTATCCGTTTTCCGTTTTGTTTAAAAACGGAACAAAGACACAAAAACAGATAATGGTATGAGTACTACAGTTGAAATGCAATTAGGGATTCTTTAGCCTACTTGGTCTTTACACCTCTTCCCCTGTTCCCCATCCCTATGTGGCATCACAAGAAATCTTACAGCCTGAAAAATATGGAACATAAAACACTGTTCTGTCATTTATCATACAAACAGGGTCAATTTCGAGAATAAAAGAAGACATTCTTAATAAATTTATTCTGGGAAAAAGGCTTAAACGGGTGATACCAGGAAAATTGGGACATACGGTTATCCTGGTTCTATACCACAGGAGTTGAAATGAGAGGAAAGTATGGTTAAGTCAGAAGAAATGGATTCCAGCCCCATTTCTATCATCCACGAGCTGTGTATTCTTAAAAAGTTACTCAACCTCTCTGAGCTTCAGTTTTCTTCATTAGTGTGTCAGAGAGAATAGTAATTACTACCTCACTGGAGGTTGTTGTAGGGTCATAGTTATGAAAGGTCATAGTTATGAAAGATCATAGTTATGAAAGTGCTTTGTCAACCATAAGACACAATGTTACTAGTGGCTTTTGTTGTATGAATTAAGCAATCTAATTATGATGACTCTAACAATGTGGTTGTACTTAACTTTACACAATAGATGAATTCTCAGAAAAAAAGTTGAGTATGAATGGTTTTGTAAATTGTCTCTTACTTAAAAAGCTCACATGAAACAAAATTGTCTGAGAAATTCTTCTATAAAGTTCAGAATTATTTTGCAGAATAAAAAGTTACCCCATGCTTATATCTTATATATCAGAATTTGCTTTTAAGCAAAACATATCCTTAATGTCTTCAAGGATTTGTCTCTCCAGCTAAATGTGGAGAATGAGGCATTTCATAAATGTTAGATTACCTGGCCAGGATGCAAGCTGGGGCTAGGGTTGGAGCAGGAGGCCCTTTTCGGGGCCCAATATGGCTATGAAAAAAAAAAGACAACATAAATTCTTGCAAAGCAGGACCCTGTCGGTTTAATTTATTTCACATTTGCCCTGGAAGCACGAGGCTCCAGTGGGCTAATGAGTACGAGATGCTGTTACAGACGAGAGGCAACCTATGCATGCTGCTTGTATGACTGGCACCCAAATAGGCTTGCTCGGTTGGTGCACTGTCACGTTTCCAATTCTTTGGATGTGTCTGTAGCCTTGGTCTGGCCAGGCCTGCCTTGTCCTCCTGGATGGACATTTAGGAAATGCATCCTATCCCCATCAGCACAGTCATGCACTGGTCTTCTTTTCCCATATGTGTGTGCCGCCATCTGGGACAACTTAGCCATTGTCTGTTAGGGCCTTTGATGCTTGATTATAGGGAAAGAGGAAAACATCAGCTACAATAGAGCAATCTGTTCTGTTTGGGACATCTTACAATCTTTTTTCCTCTTTTTCTTTTTTTCAATGCACATATTTTTGATCATCTTCACATAGGGATGTGTATTGGTAATGGAATGTATTCTAGAATTCTTTCTCTTGAAAGGAATGAAGCTCTCCATTTACCCTGTGCTCATAAAATAGTTTTGCAAATATGATCTTGCTGATAAAATACTTATTCCAGTTCTCTTGTCCTCTTTTTGCTTACAGACTGCCAAAAGAATCTAAGATTTCAAAGCATAAATGCTGATAACATAGTTTTTTCATTGCTTTTGCTCTGTATTTCCGCAGAGCTTATTGTTTATTGTTTTCAGTGGTAAAACTTTCATCTTCAACAATAGTTAGATTAATTTAAAAACATCTTTACAATGGTATATTGTAATAGATATTAGCAAATTTCTTGCAGAAATGTTGTATTCAAATAGAACCCAATCTATACTGTACTGTTAAGTGTCTGTGTTAAGTAGGGGGTGACTAAGTTCCAAGGTCATATATACTTTGTAATTTTATTTTGGTAGAAAAATAATAAATAAAGTGATGTACACCAAATAATTACAAGTCATGGTCTCTGTGGGATAGAACCACAAAATGTTTTTCTTTCTTTCTCTTCTTCTTTTTTTGCTCTCTCTCTTTCCTCTCCTTCTGTTTGCTTATTTGCATTTTTGAATTATTTTATAATAAAATTGCATGACATTTATAATAAATCCCACTCTATAAAATAAGTTTAAAAACATAAAGGAAAGTTTGACAGTCTATGAACTTAATCTCCACCCAGAAATGGAGTGCTGTGGTAAGGCCCAGTCAAGATAACGATGGCAATGGGAAGCTGGAGTGACAGATGGCACACGATGGCAAACAGCCCATACACGTTAGTGCTTTCTGTGGAAAATAATTTTGTATATATATAAATATCTTTTATAATTTAGGAATTTCCACATTATTAAGTCAGGATCGCCAGTATAGCAGAGATACAGGTGTCCAATATCCCTTTCATCCTTCTTCCTTTAGTAATAGCTTATCTGAGTGTATACTGAGTGTGGTCCCTTGTCCAAAGGAACCTTTAAAGTGGTGGTGGCCACATGCTAAACTTATAGTCAAAGGTATGTGAGTGGCGATGGTGGATATCACCTCTCAGTCATGCTCATATCTTTCCTTCTGTCCCTTGTGCTCTGCACATGGCAGTGGGTGCTGAAGCAGCCACATGAGACCAGGAGGTGCAATCTAATCATTGAGGACAGCAAAGCGAGAACTAAGGAAGTTGAGTCCTTGATGCTGTTGAGCCACCACATCAGTTCAGAATTGCCTAAGCCTGTGTATTTAAGCAAGCAAGAAAGAAATCTTATCTTCTTTAAGTCACCATTGGTAGGGTTTTTTTTGTTATAACCATTGAATCTACATCCTAATAATAGTATATTACTATAATTTTACAGTATATAATAATATAATTGTATAACATAATATGTAGATAGACATAGATAAATATATGGATGGATGGATCTATAGATAGATTGATGAATGAAGGGAAAGGTGGATGGATAGATGAATGAATGGATGAATGGGTGAGTGGATGGATAGGTAGATGGATGACAGATGAATGAATGGTGGATGAATGGATGGATCGATGGATGCATGGATGGATGGATAGATGAATGTATGATTAGATAGATGGAAGAATGGACAGATGGATGGTGATATGGTTTGGCTGTGTCCCCACACAAATCTCAACTTGAATTGTTTCTCCTGGAATTCCCACATGTTGTGGGAGGAACCCAGGGGGAGGTAATTGAATCATGGGGCCAGTCTTTTCCTTGCTATTCTTGTGATAGTGAATACATCTCACGAGATCTTATGGATTTATCAGGGGTTTCCACTTTTGTTTCTTCCTCATTTTTCCTTGCCGCTGCCATGTAAGAAGTGCCTTTTGCCTCCTGCTATGATTCTGAGGCCTCCCCAGGCCTGTGGAACTGTAAGTCCAGTTAAAGCTCTTTTTGTTCCCAGTTTTGGGTATGTCTTTATCAGCAGTGTGAAAATGAACTAATACAGATGGATAGAAGGGTGGAGGGATAGATGGATAGAATGGGTGGACTCAATCTTGTTGCCCTTCCTTTTCTTCACCCCGTTTCTCTACCCTCTGCAGGAAGAGCCCACCTTACTTCTCAGTCTAAGAAAGTGGCAAGCACTGCTGGGCTCTTTCCACACCTGTAGTTCCTCAGTTTTCTGAAACATAGGTTGTGTGTTTCTAATCTGGCAAAGACTTGAAAGAAAAAAAATCCTTTTTAAAGTCATTGTAAACAGATATTACTTTTATTTCAGCCAGTTACCTTGGTAAAATTCGGGAATTGAAATGTAAATAACCGGTTATGTACAAATTTGACTGGTTTTGGGGCCAAACCTGTATAGCTGGTAGCCTGCACGGATTCCATGTGGGTTACTTCCTGTGCCAGTCCAAGTGCACAGCACAGGGCAGAGAATTATGAACACATAAAAACAAGGGAAAAGTCAGAGAGAGGGAAACTGAACAGTGAAGATGCAGAGGAGTAAGAGAGTCCTGGGAGCAAGTAACCAGAGAGGGAGTTGAGGCAGCATTCAGCCTAGAGGGCATGATAGGCCAAGGCATAGAGATAGGAAGTGTTGAACACTGGACGCTGTGACAGTGAGGGCAGCTGGCCTGGCTGAAGGAAGAGTTTATGTGGGAAGTGGAAGGAAAAGTCCCTAGAAGGCTGAAGGCAGGTATTGAGTCACCATGGATAGACAAAGGATGCCACCTGAATATTATTTCTTCTATATATCAGGACTGTAGCTCTGTTAAATAGATTCCAAAACTCTTGTTTTCATGCAGATATCTTTTTGGAATTGTGATAGAACATGAGGCTATAAAATTCCAAGCCAAGTGTTCTAAAATCCTCAAGACCATATACAGACTAAGCTTTGTGTACATGGTGTCAAAACAGGCAGGTCAAACCACTTTATTGCTTGCATAGCAGACCCAGCCAGGAAGCTTCCCAGCCAGGAAGTAAAAATCATAAGCTGTTTTCCTATTCCTTTTCCTGCATAGCATGGTGGCTGGAGTTCTAGCTCTGATTTAAGTTCCTCCTACTTAACTGGTGGAATCCAAGTAATTGATCCAGTATCATCTATCATCACCCTTCTTGTCCTTGTGGTCTGCCAGGTTGCTGAGGGAGTGTCACATCATCCCAAAGACTGTAGTCCCAGACCTGCTGTGCTCCAAAACCATGCTCTAACTGGGCTTTCACCTGATTGCCAAAGGGGCTTTCTCTCCCTCGCTGCAGAATGTGCTTCCTTTTTCCTCCTTCCTTCTGACCGACAAAGGAAGCCCCTTTCTGATCATTAAATGGCTCTGTTAAATTATACCCTTTAGGGCATTTTGTTTTTCCTGGGTGAGGGAGCAGGGGTAGTCTTTTTCTCTCTTTCCAAATAATGGCAAGGGCAGTTCCTCAATGTCCTGAAGCTTCTACTGACATTTGGACCCTAGGTCTCTTCTTTCTAGATTGAGCAACAAATGTGACCTATGTTTTGTAGGGTTTCACCATGCAGATAGTGTTCTAACCTTACTTACACAAAACCACATTTTTATTTGTGTAATTTTTGATTGGGTATCTCAGTAGGCATCAGATCACTTGTTGCGGGGTGTTGGGGGGAGCTTGTTGATGCACAGATAGTGGGGTTCCATCGCCAGGGTTTCTGGTTCAGAAGGTCTGGGGTGGAGACTGAGAATTTGCATTTCTAACAAGTTCCTGGGTGAACTGCAGAATTACATTTTAAGAACAACTGTTCTGGAGCACCCTTGCCTTAATAATGCTGCAGAGACTTTCTGGGCTGGTCCAGGTGTCTTGTGGCTCCGCTTCTGCTGTGCCAATTTTTGAACAGCATGTGGAGGAAAGATGCCCTCTCCAGGGTGTGGTGAGGAGTGAGGACAATGTGGGCATGTCTGAGCTGTAGTGGCCATGGGTGATTCAGCAAGGACTGACTGGACAACAGTGTCCCTTCTTGAGAGCATCCCAGCAGGCTAGGCAGCAGAGCTATTAAATAAAAATCCGTAGGAAACATTGACATTGGATCCCTCCTGAATGTTTGTTCTACAAATGTGGAATGTTTGTCTCATCCAGAAACCTCAAAATTACTTTGCCATTAACACCTGTGTGAGTGGCAGGGCTTGCATCATTAAGATTGCCGGAGGAAAACGCTGCCCCGCCTTTGCCGAAGGAAGCATTAAAAATTAATGAGGTATCAGTACTCACAGTCTGATAAACTACAAAACACCTCCTTATGCCTCCACTTTTTCAGTTGCCTAAGCCTCTGATACATCTATATAAGACATTTTAGAAGACCAAATGTCAGCTGTAGAGCTATGAATGTTAACAGAAAAATGAAAAAGAGAAAAAAAATTTGCATTTTTTTTTGCAGAGGATTGTGAAAATACTATGACATATTTTATATTTTTTATTTGAAGGGTCATGTGGTTCAGACCACACATGGGTATTTGCACTTGCTGCTTGTACCAAGTGAATCAGATGGGATGGTAAGAATAATTTCTTGGAATGTTTTAGCAACAGTGAGGGTTACAGGCAGATGACCTGGGAGCTAGTCTCTGCTGTTTACACCTCTGGCTCTGAGATGCCTTCAGGAAAGTTCTGTGTTGTGACATTCTAGAGACAGCTTGCCTCTAGAATACTGTGACATGCCACCTGGAAGTTTTGTAGGTCTGGAAATATTCACAACGTGTGCACATTCAGCATTAGACTGTATGTGGCCGTTCTCTCTGTCATAAGGGAGTATATGCAAAAACTCTCAGATGTCTTTGTTCTGCTCTGTGGTCTGGGCTGGGACAATTTTGATGAGCTGGCAGCCTAATGTTTTCTTGATTCTTATTTATAGCTGAAATCTCTTTATGGGTGCTCTTCAGGGGTATCTTTTCAGGGTTCTTGGTCAGTTGGTGTTACAATAATATCTCTTTTGAATATGTAACTATTATGCATTATATGTGGCTGCTATGAAGATGGATACTAATTATTGTTCTCAGATCTTTTCAAATATGAGCTCATTTACTCCTCAAGGCAATCCAGTGAAGTCAGTGCCATTTTTATCACCATTTTACAGATGAGGAAACTGAGGCACTATCTGTAACTTGCCCAAGGTCACACAGCTGGTAAGTGGCATACCCAAGGCTAGAACCCATGCTCTTAACTACTACATGAAACTACTGATTGCTTTTCTGATGAGCTTCAACTGGTAGAAGCCACTCGCGTCTACTCACAAGCTTGTTACTGAACCCATTGGGGTCAAAAGCACATGTGTGTTTCTGAACAGAGAGGTGAAGTGAGTGGGCTCATCTCAAAAGCTTGTTTTCATTGCTTTAGAATCAAGTACAAATGCTTTAGTAAAGCCTTCTAGGACTTTTCTCAACATTTCTGAGGTTCTCTCCCAAGCCTCCCTCCCTAACCACATAAGCTTGCCCAAAGCATGCTGGGGGCATGATGCTCTAGACCATTGCTCATAGGTCTCTTCATCTAGAGCTGGCTCCTGTCTCGCACTCTATTTGCACACCTTTGCTGGGGTGAATCATGTTCTAGAGTGTCCCAATTTGAATGTCAGATCTGGTTACAGATACATTGAGATAATGGTCCCTGAACCCTGGGCAACTGGGCATGTTCTGGGGTTGCTGGAGCCCTTGTTCTGGTCACTTCCAGCCATATAAACATACTTTTTTCTTTGCTGAGGAACTGATCTGTGCTGAGGAATGCCACATCTGGGCTCTGTTGAAGAAGGTCGGCAAACAGAAGAGAGAGATGGGGCATTTCTTCCTCCACTCCCTCCCTGCCTTGGGGTCACAATTCCAGCAGCAGTTGTACCCTTCCCTTCTGGTGGGCACTTCCCCTGCAGCCCTCTTCCTTAGCTCCTAGTATCTCCTAGGGCAGTAATAGCTCCAAACTGCTCCAAACTGCTGTTAGTCTTTGGGGGCCTCCCAACCCTTGTTGGTTTACTCTGCCTACATTCTGTCTGCCGCCCCTTGGACAGCATTTCTACATTTGAACCATATGGGTGAATTCCATATCCTTCTGGGACCCTGACCCATGAAACTCCTTCGTCCCAAACTATGTCTGAGCTTTGTCCTCCAACTCACAAATGGCCACTAGCAGATTTTCCTACTCAGCTCACACAGCCCATGTCCCCACTTATTGGATGGAACACAAGATACCCTTTAAATCATTTGAATCACAATGCAGACTTAAGAGTCCATCAAATTCTTGGGAAGGGGCAATGTTGGATTCTTTCTCCTCCACTTTCCCACCATACTCCCTTTGTGGCAGATCACAGGCATGTGTACAGTATAGTGCAGATTCTCCCTTTATCCAGAACACAACCCAGGGGCCTGGGTCTTGTTTTACTTCCCTTAATGTCCATGTGGTTATTGATGCCGCTGTCTTCCCTGGTAATCTATCAGCTCCACTAGAGGAGAATGGGTATCTCTAGGACTAGTTCAAAATAAGTACTTCTTAAGTGAACGAAGGAAGGAAGGAAGGTAGGTAGGAAGGAAGGAACAAATGAATGAAATGCAGCTGGCACAAGTTGGGGTCCATCGTTTAGTCACAGAACAAACAACCACAAGTTGTTCCCACCCTGATCCTCAAAAACTTCAAAATGGAGCTGTCCTCCTTTTATGGGCCCTGAAGCAATTCAGAGGCCTCGTTCTCTCTTTGATATACTTCCCTCATTGCCAGGTGACAGTCCGGAGGACAACGAGGCATTGAGTGCCTTGCCCCAGCTGGGCAAGCTGCTGAGCAGAGAAGTCAGCATTCCCGACATCCTGCCCGGCTCTCTCTTGACTAAACCGCATGGGCTGTTTTTCTTTGCTCTTGCTTGGACCACTGGGCTCTTCTTGACTCAGACGCCACTGATCCCTTTCCCGGGATACACACCCACCTGCTCCCTGGAGCCAAGTTTTGTGAGGCGTGTGGCTTTTTTTTGGAATGCTTGGTCACCTTGGAGCTCCTGCCTCATTCCAGGACGGGAGGATTTGTGTAGATAAATTATCACCATGGGAGACCAGTGTGTGTCCCCAAGCCTTCAGTGCAGTTCAGACACAGTGGGTTTCCTGCAACTCACTTTTGTTATGGCGACTTTTGTTATGCACAGTGAACAGGAAGTAGAAATTTGCAGAATATAAGCCTTCTTCACAGGAAACGTATTTTGGAGCTCACCACACCATACAGGCTGCTGATTTAATACAACCAGGATATGTGCAAATCTCCGAGGAATGGCAAATGCCATCCACCTTCACTTTTTTCACCTTCCTTCTCCTCCTCCTCCTCACCTTCATTTTTCAATAACCCAATTATTTGCTGGTGCATATAAAAGTAAACAGAAAATGAATAAGCTGTGGACTTTGAAGGATAGTTTTTGAGTTAGAAATCTGAAGGGGGAGAAAAGGCCACAGAAACAGGGTAAACAGTTAAGGCAAACATTTTGACCAAAATAGCCAGTAGACAGCAGCTGAGAATGGACCTCACTGCTGGTAAAGAGGCCCAAGTGGATTAAATTGATCAAAACAGTGCTTGGGAGATAGCAAGGAATTTTATTTTTCATTATTTCTCTTCAAAAAGGCATGATGGAAGATTAGACTTCTGTAAGAACAAACGTTTGAAACTTTTCTATCTATTGCTACGGTTTCTGTGCTTTGCATTTGATGTTGGTTATGAAACGTGTTTTTCTCAGTATAGATATATATGTATATTTTTATACATACACATACATATATATATATTTATACATACACATACATATATATATATATATTTTCCTTTTCTTGTTGAACCATGATAGTAAAAATGATTAGTGGAGTTGAAATCTGCAGCAATGCACAGAACACTTTTTCCAGTGTTTAGGATAGCTGAAATATGCAATAATTGATTTTAACATGTGCTGTAATTGGTTCCATATGCATTGCTGTCAACTATGATGCATCATAATTAAACTGACATGTTCAAAACCTGGCCACTGAAATGAGCACTCCCTGCATTTTCCAACTGTGCACAGCTTGCTGCTTCTCCACTCCCTAGCTTCTCAATCAGGAACCACATTGCTGGGTTTTATTTTGCTGCTGGTCTCCTCTATGTTTTATCTATTTTTCCCCCTCAGATTTTAAATGACCTCCTGGAGTGGATTCAGGGTCTTTCCCCACCTTCATTTTCAGATGGTCACATTATTTCAGCAGTGATGGATCTATATGCAATTTCCTAAGTCATCATAAATCAGATCTAAACTCATGAGAATGGTCAAGAATTTGATATAAAATAAGACACAGGAGCAGATCCATAAAAGTTCCATATTTTAGTCCCTCCACCCCCAATTGAACCACGCTTGAACTCTAATTAGAAAATTCACTTGGAGGAAGAAAGCATAGTATATGACACATGTTCACCTCCGGTTCCCTCTCATATAAATGACAATATTCATATATTTGACCACCTTTCTGCTTATTTCTGTGGTCATCAGAATGTTTATGAGTGTCCAGGATGGTCTTACCTTGATGGCCTGATTATCTTTCTCTTTTCTTTTGTAAAAGCCATCTGATATCATTGTAAGGGCATTGAATTAGGATCTGGGGCAGCTCTGTTACTATTAATAGTGTTAGTAAAGTTCTCTGGGTGTTAGCTTTCTCCTTGGTAAGATGGAAAGGATAATACTCTTTCTACTGTCATCTCAAGGTTTAGCCCAATAGAATGAGATACAAGCAAGATTGGATAATGCGGCCTTTGGTTCCTGAATCTCTGTTCTGAATTAGCATGAGTCATGTCTGTGTTTGGACTTTGAGTTACCATAATCTGCTGTTTTAATTTCACCAAGAACTGCATCCCCCTCAAATCTCACAGTGTTACACCTTCTCCAATCTGTTAACCACATAAATGGGTCCTGCAATGGCAAAATATTTAATAACAAAAGTCAGTTTATCATCATCCATAGTTGATCAGACGAATCATTACTGTGAGACTCCATAAGGCCAATGCTGGGAGAAGGGACATAGCAGCCATCTTTCCACTATTTCCACTGGGAACACCAATCTTCCACTCATTTTTGCCATGGTTCACTGGTGGGGATCCCCAATTTCAGTGACCTTTTCCTTGCTTAGAGCATAGTCTTGTAACACAGACCTGGTTAATCATGGTGTCTCTTCTGTCTGTCCGTGGAACATAGTCCACGCTGTAGCAGAATGACCAAGCTGGACCCACAAGGGTTTTCTCATGCACTTTGAAAGCCAAAAGCTATGAGGCAAGATTCCCCCATCTCCTCGGAAATGAGCTATGAAGACATAAGCCTGGTGACACTGGACCGCAGGAAGAAAGCCATGCTCTCCACCGTGTAAAGGAAGGAGAGATTGAGCCCCACATATGGGAGGAGTGGAATTGAAAATGCTGATTAACGACTTTGGAAACTGTCAGGTGATTTGTAGAAGAAAGAACTTACTCCACTTCCTACTGAGATCTTATTTCCTGATTAAATTCCTTAAGAGGCAAACTTTCTGGAGCTAAGAAAGTGATTGGGAAAGGAAAGTGGTTCTTTATCTTCCTCCTTCCTCTCATGTTTTATTTTCTGAAAGGGAAGAGTCACTATTTCATAGCCAAGGATAAGCAGGGATCTTGCTGCTACTTTAATAGGCATTCCAACTGGAGTCCTGAGCCTACTTTTCCTTCTTATTTTGCATCTTTATTCTTATTGGATCGCCTCTCCTTTGGCTATCAGAATATTTCTCTCCACCCCACTCCCTGGTCAACATGATCTTCGAGTCAGAAGACTTGCCCATTACTTTTGAGCAACCTTTGGATGGTATGTAGTGCATCTGCAGTGGCTCTCAAACCGAGGGTGCATCTGAACACCCTGGAGAGCCAGTGAAAACACAGATTGCTGGGCCTGACCACCAGAGGCCCTGATCCAATAGGTCTGGATGGGGTGGAAAGTCTGCATTTCTAAGTCCTGAGGTTATACTGAGGCTACTGCTCTGTGGAGCGCACTTTGAGAACTACTGCTGAGATGAATGCCAGATTAGATTAAATGTGAGACTCAAGTCTTGGCCTTTGGACAATCCCCAAAGCCTCTGTGGGCTTCACTTTACCTATTTATAAAATGGATGATTTGATCTAGGTGATCTTAAAATTTTCTTTAAGATGCCTCCAAGTCAATGAACTGATCATGAAGTTCTATTTGGAAGGACTGCACTGTCATGTCAGCTTTTCTTTTTCCCTTTGAGACAATTATAGCTTAAAAAGACAATATCTAATTTCTGCAGAAATTGTGGAAGTGGTCAGAGATCAGCAATGGAATAGTGTAAATATTATATGCTATTAATTCTAAGGTCCTGACGTAATACTCTGCAATTAAGCTTTTCATCTGGAGGTTGCATATTGTTTTGTAATTATTTGCTAATTAATCAGGCACTAGTTCTAGAATTTAGGAAACACCAGCTCAGTAGCTTCTCAACCATGATGAAGAGTAGACAGTATTAGAAAAACACAGTAGTGGGAGAGTAGAAGATTGGGGGAAGGAAAATAGAGTCCCTAAGCACAAAGTGTGCTTCTCCACCCCTCCTCCTTCTCCGTTCTGTGCTTCCCTGGCAGATCTTCTGGGTGAGGAGCCAAGAGAAGTTTTGAAAGTTTGTCTGCAGCTAGATAAACATCTTTAGTGGAGAGATGGATTTTGGCGTCACCTAGGAGGTCCCACCTAATTTTGAAAAGAGAGGGAGAAAAAGGAATATCTGAAGACATCTTCTGGAGTGGAAAGGACCAAAAAATCATTGAGTCTGGCTTTCCTCTATCACCCCAAGTTCCTGCACAAACCACCTACATCCCAACAGCAACATAAAATGACTATTTTATGAGTGAGAATAGGAAACTGTGGCTATAACAAGGCTTCTTTCCCCTTTTCTTTTGAGGAGGAATAAGTGATGGATGTAAAGACAAATATGAAACAGTAATTTAGAAAATAATTTCTTTTCATGTAAGAGCCACTTTTTGACAACCCGGTGGTATTTAAGAATACTGGTCAATGAGTATCATAGAATACTGATGAGTTGATTAGATACATAAGTATTGGGCATCTAACATATCCTAGCAGTATGTGAGGCACAAATTAACCAAACAAAATTATTTCTATGTTTTAGGAGATAACAGTTGAGATAGGAAGAGGACAAGAAAAGAGATAATTTTATCAGTTCCAACAGGAGTGAACACAGGCTACCACAAGAGAGCCTTGCATGTGTGAATATCAGCAAAAACTCCCTGTGGAAAGTAGTGGCCTCGAGCATGAGTAGAGGTTGGGTCAGATAGGAAAAAGGTGCTCTTTTCAGACTTAGCATCAGACACAAAGGCTCAAAGAGGTGAGTTCATGAAACTTGGATTGTTGAGTATGACTGGTGGCTAGAATTGAAGCTACAAGGGAAAGCATGGGTACCTATTGACTTTACTTTGATCCACTATTTCAGTACTAGTCCCAGTTCCCAAAGAGTTTGGTTTTTATTGGTGAGATGGGGGTGGTTGATCATGGAATTAACTGATGTCTATCTGTAGCTAAGTAACTGGGTGGGTTCAGAGCCCTTCCTCTCATGGACTGCTTAACTTCTCTCCTCTACACTGTTGCTGTCCTTTTATGATGCTTTTCCTTGCTTCCTAGGCATGGTTTCTCCATTACATCCATCCTCAACCCCTTCTCTTCCTGGCTTTACTTTGAGGCTTGCTCTAGGTATAAATTCATTTTCCAAATAGATACATTACATACGACTAATGTCTATAGGGAAATATGACATTTTAAAGGAGGAGAGAGCAGGATTTGCTGCAGGTTGGAGAACTGTTTTTCTAAGCGTCTGCCTTTCTAATGTGCTCCCAGATGGTGCTGATGCTGCTGATGCCTGGCTACATTTTGGAGAACCTGGAGCCTTCTTTCAAATGATGGTTGATGAAATTATATTAAACCCAAAATTTAGGTTCTCCAATGGTCTCCTTTCTTTTTCTTTTTTTGAGACAGAGTCTTGCTCTGCCACCCAGGCTAGAGTGCAGAGGCATGATGTCAGCTCACTGCAACCTCCACCTCCCAGGTTCAAGTGATTCCCCTGGCTCAGCCTCCAAAGTAGCGGGGATTACAGGTGCACACCAACATGCCCGGCTAATTTTTGTATTTTTAGTGGAGACAGGGTTTCACCACGTTGGCCAGGCTGGTCTCGAACTCCCAACCCCAAGTGATCCTCTCGCCTCGGCCTCCCGAAGTGCTGGGATTACAGATGTGAGCCACTGTGCCTGGCCCCATGCTCTCCTTTCTAAAGGGGAAGAACCTTTTTGTAGCAGAGGAATCATTCTTGAAGGACCCAAGATCCTTTCTGCTAGACTTCCTATTCTTATAGTTGTTTCTAAACTTAATTCTTTCTGGAAAACAGAATAACTGCAAGAAAAAATCTACATCCTGAAAGGGTTGAACCTATCTTGAAAATGGCAAAATCTCCATCCTGGTGATCACTGGCACCATCACTCCCAGTATAGCCATCACTCTGTGGGATCCTGGGCACTGCTTAGCACTAGGAAGGCGAATGGCTTTAAATTATGATTCCTGTCCTCAAGAGACAAGTCACATTGTTGAAAACCCGACATCAACGTACAAAGATTCATAATCATAAAAGGTAACTCTTGGTAAGTCATTATAATCTTATTAATTGCTTCTAATGGTAAGTCACATCAATGCTGTATTTTTTCAGGTTTCAGAATTTAGCAGGCAACTGAATATGTCACTGATTGGGTATTACTAATGGGAGTAGTGAAGTTTCCTTTTTAACTGTGATTAGTATTTTGCTTTTGGCTCCAGAAATGTCATAGAAACAACCTGACTTGGGCATATTTCTAGAGACTATCAAGTTACATATAAAGTTTAGTATGTTATTTAGACTAATATTTTATAAATCATGTTCTGGAATTAAGCTGAGTAAGGCCAGGAAGAAAGAGGGTTGAGGATGGACGTAATGTAGGAACCATGCCTAGGAAGTGAGGAAAAGTATCATAAAAGGACAGCAACAATGTAGAGGAGAGAAGTTAAGCAGTCAGTGAGAGGAAGGCCTCTGAACCCACCCAGTTACTTAGCTGCAGATGGACATCAGTTAATTCGATGATCCACCACCCCATCTCACCAATAAAAACCAAACTCTTTGGGAACTGGGACCAGTACTGAACTAGTGGGTCAAAGTAAAGTCAAAAAGAAGCCCACTTCAAGAAATACTCCTCTAAATAACTTCAGAGAAAAGGAAATTTTGAGAAACAAGCAATCACACAGACACACCATGTGCTGTTGTCTTTTCAGCACCAGCTCTGTGTTATGGTACAGTTAGGGAGAGGATGAGGAGGGCTCTTCTCTGAGCACATTTCCAACAGTCTTTTCATGGTATGCAGCAGTTGCTTACAACAATGTTTCTCACTTTAATGTGCACACAAATCATGCAGGATCTTTTGAAATTCACATTCAGACTCAGTGGGACCAGGTGGGGCATGAGCCTTGCAGAGGTGATGAGCTCACAGGCATGCCAATGGCCTGTGGTCCTTGGATTGCACTCTTAAGTAGCAATGGTTTAGAATACGGTGGAAATATGTTAGAAGGGGCATTGTGAATGTATGGGGGTTCATCTGTTCAAGAAACAACAATGAAAAAAAAATGGTGATTAAATGCAACCACACCTAAATAAGGTAGCCGGGAGGTAGAACCAGCTTCTCCATGAACAGGCCACATACCATCTCCCAGGGCTGCCTCCAGTGTCCAGCCTGGCTGTGCTCAGGCCCTCAGGGCTTGCTGGACTCTCCTGGCAGTGTGGGGTCAGGACTCGAGTAGGTTGGATGCTGATAGCAGAGAGTGTGATTCTCCAGCCTGATGACCCAGAATCACTCCCAGGACTGGAATCCCAGCTCTCCCAGGAGGAAGGAGTCGTCCCTGGTCTCCGCATCCCCCAAATGCTGATTCTGGGTCTGCATGTGGAGGGGTAACAAACAAACAACAAAGGACCATCTCAATTAACCTGCCACACAGAGCAGAATCCCATAAAAAGTTCCAACTCTCTGTTTGGATGAAGCTTCTTTTTTTTTTTTTTTTTTTTTTTTTTTTTGAGACGGAGTCTTGCTCTGTCACCCAGGCTGGAGTGCAGTGGTGAGATCTCAGCTCACTGCAACCTCCGCCTCCTGGGTTCAAGCGATTCTCTTGCCTCAGCCTCCCAAATAGCTGGGACTACAGGTGCATGCCACCACACCTGGCTAATTTTTGTATTTTTAGTAGAGACGGGGTTTCATCATGTTGGCTAGGCTGAACTGCGGACCTCAGGTGATCTGCCCGTCTTGGCCTGCCAAAGCGCTGGGATTACAGGCGTGAGCCACCATGCCCAGCCTGGATGCCACTTCTTATGATGCTTAGAATGTGGTCCCCTTTCAGAAAACTGAAGCCTTGAAGTACCTAAAGTTGCTACATTGTTCTCTCTCCCAAAGAGGAAAGCAAAGGGAAGGTCTAGGCCAGCACTTTCCAAAATTCAATGTGCATAGGAACCACCTGCGGAGTTGTTAATACGCAGATTGAGATTTGGTAGGTCTGCGTGGGGTGGGGCCCAAGAGTCTGCCAGGTGCTCCTAGCTGGTGCTGATGCTGCTGGTGCCTGGCTACATTGTGAGGAGCAAGGGCAAGCAAACTAAGTGACCCTCTTTGGTGATCTGCAGAGTCGAGGATGAGGCATCTTTCAGGCCTGAGTCAGACTCTCTGAACTCTAGGGGCCCAGGAGCTGCACAGCTGTGTAAGATTAGAAATCTCAGCGCTGAGCAGGATGGGGCTGGGGCCAGTTAATGGCATCATTTCATTGTAGTAACTACAGCAGGCCAGAGCCAATTGCTGTTTAGTCAGCTTTCCCGTGTTTGTTGATTTTGGTATTACTGACTTATTAAAGGAAGAGGAACTGTGTTGGATATCAGAAAAGTGTTAGAAAGAGGGAAGTAGAGTAAATCCAAACCTCTCTCTCTACACTCTCCAAACCTGTCCCCCACGCCCACCCCACCCCCTTGTTGCCAAGTTATGAGATCTTGGGCTGACTTCCAAGTTCCCAAAGTTCAAGTGTGGAAAAAGCCAACTAATCTCCTGGAAAATCTCCTGATGTGTATTTTTCTTTAACAATCTGGGCTGATTTTAAACTTAGCCCACAGTAAACTGTGCTCAACAGGCATTTTCATTATGGACACTTGCTGCTGTATTTTCCAAGGATCTCCCCTCCCCCGCTGGTATTGCTACCAGATACAGAATGGAATTTGTCAGGACAAGCCATGTATTACTACTAAACCATTAATTCAGTTAGTGCATTAGGAGTAGGAAGACTGATTCTTTGCATTATATTTTGGCTGTCAGGCCTGATTTGAGCTTATTTCTCATTGAGTATTCCATATCAAAGGCTGGGATAATAGAATTACAGGACATTAGGACTTTCAATCTGGAAGAGACCCTGGAGATCATTTAGTGCTGCCTGCTCACTTTACAGATGAGGAAACTATATTTTTCAGTCTTAAGAGCTTGAGCAAGTACTCGGCTTTTGATATGCGCATGTAGTTGCCATTCCCATGTATGGGAGTTATGTGTGTGCTTGAAGGGAGTCAATAATGAATCTTTCCTATTTAGTTTTCCTTGATCTTGGCTTTAGCTTCATCAAAGTCTGTCATACACTCCCTCTGGGCAGCATACATTTTGCAATAATATGTTGTCTTGGTTCCTGATAATAGTGGAAAAGAAATGTGATGTTTTTACTTAAAAGACACTTTATACAATTTAATAGCAACTGCATCTCTGGCATCTATAACAGATGTTATCCAGTGTAGGCAACTTTTTCTAAGTAATCTTAAGCTGAATTTTAGCTGCTGAAATTTTCTGTATCATTTGGTGATCATATTTCATTTCAGACTTTTGAACACGACAGATTGTCCACCTGGATCTCATTTTGCCACATTTTATTGATGGCCCGACTCAGATCTTTCAAGTTCTCACTAACCGACCTTGAAGGAGTAGCTTGTTTTTTAAATTTTATGACACAGAGATGTAAACTGCCTGCAAATTATGCAACTCAGTGGTGATGAACAAAGAGAACTTTTTATTACTATTTATTACCTACAGTTAAGGAATTAGCAAGAGCTGTTACTTTGCACCCATTCCTGGGACAAAATCCCGAATTAACTTTATATCAAGCACATGTGTAACAAGTGAGAACTACATTTTTTGTTTGCAAATCTAAGCTCAGTGTAGTGCTATTGCACTTATGCCTTCCTGTGGCTGCCCTGGTTCCATAAATAATGACAGGCTTCTCCCTCCTGGCCTTGTTATTCTGAGTTGGATGGCCCATCACCTGAGGATCTGAATGACATTGGATGGAAACTACAGAGAGAAGACAAATAAAAAATACTACCCGTCACCCTAGTCTGGCCATGAGAAAAACATCTAACAAATTCAAACTGAAGGACATTTATTCTACGAAATTCCTGGCCAGTGCTCCTCAAGGCTGTCCAGATTATGAAAAACAAGAGGAGTGTCAAATGGCCAGGGTCTCCCAGAGGCTCACAATATAAGATGACTAAATGTGATGGGGGACTCTACGTGGGATCCTAGGACAGAGTGAAGACACTTGAGGCAGTCTTCATGAAGTGTGGACTTTAGTTAATAATGATGTGTCCATATTAGTTCATTGATTGAGTCACTTGTGCCACACTAACATAAGCTGTGAACAATAGACGAAACTGGGTGCAGGGTATAGGTGAATTCTGTGCTATGTTTGCAACTTTTCTATAAATCTAAAATTATTCTAAATTCAAACATTTACTAAAAATAATGCTTATGCCCACTCAGCCTCTGCTGACACCAAGCAAGCGTCTGTGATAGGTCAAGTTTCAGCTCCATTATTTCATTAAATCTTCAGAACAACTTTATGAGGTATTTATTGTTATTCCCATTTTATCACTTTGAAAACAGAGAAACTGAAGTTCAGGGAGAATAATCTTTTCTATGTTGATTGAGTTCCCTTGGCTTAAAAATGGCAGAGTTATGATTTTAACCCTCATTTATCTGACTCTAAAGCACACACTTATTTCAGTTCCCCATTTGGTTCTCAGAATCCTGTTCTCAAGAGATGGGGCAGAGGATGGGGAAATGGGATGGGAATGGCGGGAATGGCCTGCATGTAGTTCAGCAGGACTGTGTCTGGTTTTCTGAGCCATTGAAGTTTCCCAAGGAGGATCACGCAGCCTCTATTTTCCCTAAAGGCTAAGGTCCAGGCTAGCTTTAGGTGAGTTTTCCCATTTCCTTGGATTTCATTGAACAAATATTAAAAAAGAAATTCCCCCTACAGTGGCCATGGGTGCAGTGTCTGCCATGCAGAGGAGAAGCCACTGGTTGTAGCAGCGACACTCCAGCTTACCTGGAGCAAAGTAAGTATGGTCATGCTGCATCCTTTTCCAGAATCCCTACCACTGTCTGTGCATCTGGGTCACTGGCGAGCCTAAGGACATCCAGAGCCCTGGTTTCTTAAGATTCTGACTCAGTAGATGAGAGGAGAGCCCAGAAATCTGCATTCAAAATTATTTATTGATGATTTGGCCATGAATCTGTATTCGAATTCTGAATCTCAGAGAATCAACTCTTGTTCTCACCTGAAGAAAATGTAAAACCACCCTCAACATGGTTGTCTCTTGAGTAGGTAGCATTAATAGACTGTCTAGGCCAGGAGTCTACAAACTATACCTCTGGTTAAATGGCCCACAGCCCCGCCGGCCTGTTTTGTAAATAAAATTTGATTGAACAGAGACATGCTCTTCGTTTATTTGTTGTCTATGGTTGCTTTTTGCTACTATGGCACAGTTGAGACTGTATGGCCCTGAAAGTCTAAAACAATAATCTGACCCTTTACAGAAAAAAGTTTTCCAACCCATAGTGTAAAAGACAGAAAGGGTCTGGAATAACAATTAGTCGCAGTTAAAGGGAAATGGAGTCTAGTTGCTCTCAGGCTTCAGTGTACCCAATAATCTCCTGTGATACTTATTTAAAAATGCCACCCCTTGAGATTCCGATTTAGTAGCCTGGGCTGAGGCTAAGAAATATGAATTTTTAGCAGGGTTTTGAGACACATGGTCCTACTCACCAAGAATACGGACCCTGACAATAGCTTGACCTGGGTCCATAATCCTCTCTAGAGGTCTGTGTATGTTTAGTTATTACTGTGTGTTATATTTGGACAAAGATTTAAAAAATAAAACTAAATATCACTTTTATGAACTAAATCATGCCCCCCCAAAAAATTCATATATTGGAGCACTAACCCGCATATGACTGCATTGACAGAGAGAGTCTTTAAAGAGGTAATTAAAGCTAAATGAAGTCATAAGTGTAGGGCTCTAATCTGATTGGACTGGTGTTCTTATAAGCAGAAAAAGAGACACTAGAGATCTCTCTTTCTTCTCTGCAGGTGCACAAAGGAAAGGCCATGTGAGGACACAGCAAGAAGGTGGCCATCTGCAACCTGACCAGAAAGATCTCACCAGAAACCAACCCTGCTTGCACCGTGATCTTGGACTTCTAGCCTCTAGAACTGTGAAACAATAAACTGTTGTTTAAGCCACTTGGCCTGTGGTATTTTGTTACAGCAGCCTGAACTGACTAATACAATCACTAAATTATCAAAACGTGGAATTAAAAGTGTTATATCTGTTTCACTCAAGATATGAGTAGGAAACAGAGAAGAGTTAGACAAAAGAAAAAAACAACAAAAAACAGATAAACAGAAGTTTAGTAAATGTTTGCTGAGTAATGAATTTAGACATTTTGCTTTTTGATATGCTTTCAAGAACTTCAATGAGGTATAACTGACATTCAATAAACCACAATTATTAAAATGTACAATTTGATGTGCTTTGCCATATGAAACCATCATCAAAAATCAAGATCATAAACACGACTATCACCTTCCAAATCTCCTTGGATACCTATAATTCCTCCATCTGCCCCTTCCTAATCTGCCCCCTGCCATCCTACAAGAGGAAACCTCTGATCTGTTTTCTGGCACTATAGATCTGTAGGTTAATGATAATTTTCTAGAATTTTATATAAATAGAATCATATGGGATGTAATCTTTTTTTGATTTTTTTCCACTCACCATCATTATTCTGAGATTCATCCATGTTGTTGCTTATATCAGTGTTTTATTCCTTTTGATTACTGAGTGATATTCTGTTGTGTATACTGTCATTCGTTTATTCATTTATATGTTGATGGACTTTTGGCTTGTTTCCAGTTTTAGGCTATTACCAAATAAAGTGCAAATCTTTCTATGGATAGTTTCATTTTTATTGGATCAACTAGGAGGTGTATATTTAACTGTTAAAGAAACTGCCAATTTTTTTCCAAAGTGGCTGTACCATTTCACTTCCTGCCAGCAGTGCATGAGAGTCCTAGTTCCTCCAAATCCTAGCCAACACCTGACGGTCATTTTAATCTGAGCCATTGAAACAGGAGTGTAGTGGTATATCATTGTGGTTTTAATCTGCATTTCCCTAGTGACTAACAATGTTGATTATCTTTTCATGTGCTTATTTATCATTCATATATCTTCTCTGGTGAAGTGTCTGTTTTGCCTATTAAAATATTTTTTAAAGTTATTGAGTTTTGGGGGCTCTGTATTCAGAATGTAAGTCCTTTATCAGACTTATGCTTTGCAAATATACCTTTCCAGGCTGTAACTTGCCTTTTCATTCTTTTATGAATGAAACAATGTTGGTCCAAAAACAAAGGTTTCTAATTTGTGGAAATACAGTTTACCAATTTGTTCTTAATGGACCATGACTTTGCTGTCATAGCAAAGAAGTTTTTGCCTAACTCAAGGCCACAAAGATTTTGTCCTGTTTCCTTCTACAAGTTTTATAGTCTTAGATTTTACATTTCATTCTACAATCCATTTGAGTTAATTTTTGTATATGGTACAAGGTGTGGATTGAAGTTCATTTTTTGTATATGAATATCTAATTGTTCCAGCATTAGTTGTTGAAAAGACTACCCTTTCCCCCATGGAATTACTTATGCACCTTTGTAGAAAATCAGTTATTTACATACATGTGGGTCTATTTCTGTATTCTCTATTTTTTCCCATTGATTTATTTGTCTGTGTTTTGTACCAATCACACCTGTCTTGATTACAGTAGCTTTATAATAAGTCTTAAGATTAGTGAGTTTTGGTCTTCCAACTATTTTCTTCCTTCCAAAAAAAGTTATTTTGGCTATTCTAGGTCCCTTGCACTTCCATATTAATTTTAGAATCAGTTTGTCAATTTCCAAAATAAAAATGCTGGGATTTTGATGTCTTAGTGACAATAATGAGACTTCTTCCAAGGGTAAGTGACTCAATCCAGTTACCATTTCATGACAATGGAAGGTATGCAAACATATACACAAACAAAATCAGCAGAACATGATCACACTAATTTTGCTGTCATTACCAGGAAACAATGAAACAAAATTAATTTCCCATCTTAATACTCTAGCTTTATTTCAGCTGTCTGCAGACATGTATGCACTAGCTTCCCTTTGGACACTCTTTTTTAAAAAAAATGAGGTGACATGGACATAATTTAAAAGTAACCATTTTAATGTGAACAATTCAGTGGCATTTTGTACATTCATAATGATGTGCAACAACCACCCTTACTAATTTTAAAACATTTTCCTCACCCTAAAAGGAAAACCTGTACCCATTAAGCAATTGCTCCCTATTTCTCCCACCTCTGGCACCACCAATTTTATGTTCTGTATCCTGGATTTACCTATTCTGGCCACTTCACATAAATATAACTACACAATACATAACCTTTTGTGTCTGGCTTTTTTTACTTAGCATAATATTTTCAAGACTCATCCACATTGTATCAGGCATCAGTACTTTGACTGAATAATATTCCATTGTATGTATATACCACAAGTGGTTTATCCATTCATATACTGATGAACATTTGGGCTGTTTCCACTTTTTGGCTATTGTTAACAGTGCTGTTATAAATGTACATGTGCACGTATTTGTTTGAGTACTTGTTTTCATTTCTAGAAGTAGAATTGATGAATCATATGGTAATTCTACATTTAACTCTTTGAGAAACTACCCAAGTCACTGTCAGAATGGCTGAACCATTTTACATGCTCACCAGCAATGCACAAGGCTTCCATTTTCTCCACATCCATGCTGAAATTCATTCTTTTCTTTTCTTTTTTTTGAATTATAGCCATTCTGGTGAGTGTGAAGCAGTAACTCATCATGGTTTTGATTTCTCTTGTGACTTATGCTGCTGAACATCTTCTCATGTGCCTATTGCCCATTTGTGTATCTACTTTGTCTTGTCAATCCTTTGTCCATTTTAAAATTGGATTGTTTGTATTTTGGTTATCAAAATGTAAAAGTTTTTATACAGTCTAAATACTAGAACCTTACCGGATATATAATTTGAAGGTATTTCTCCCATTCTGTAGGCTATCTTTTCACTTTCTTATTAATTTCCTTTGACCCAAAAAAGTTTTAAATTTTGATATAGTTTAATTAATTTATTTATTTTACTTTTTTTGCTTTGGCTTTCAGCATTTTATCTAAGAATCTATTCCCAAATCAAAGTCATGGAAATTTACCCCTATGTTTTTCTCTATCTATTTAGATTTTTGATCTATTTTTGAGTGAATTTTTGCCTATGGTGTGAGGTAGGGATCCAACTTTACTTTTCTGTAGGTGGTTGTCCAGTTGTTTCATCGTTATTTTTTGAAGAGACTATTATTTCCCCACTTATTAGTCATGGCACTCTTGTCAAAAATCAATTGGCCATAGACATATGGATTACTTTGGACTCTCTATTTTATTCCATTGGTCTACATGTCTATCCTCATGCTAGTGTCACTGTTCTGATTTCTGTTGTTTTGCAATAACTTTAGACATTAGGAAGTGTGAGTCTTCCAACTTTGTTCTCCTTTACTAAGATTGTTTTCACTATTTAGGACACTTTACAATTCCATACATATTTAAAGGTAAGCTTTTTCATTTCTCTAGTAAAGACCATTTAAATTTTGATATCAATTTTTGTGTTGGATATATAGATCAATTTATGAAGTTTAAAAATATCTATTTAAAAAACAAGTTTCTAATTCATGAACATGGGGTACTTTCCATTTCTTTTTATTATTACTATTATACTTTAAGTCCTAGGGTACATGTGCACAATGTGCACATCTGTTACATATGTATACATGTGTCATGTTGCTGTGCTGCACCCATTGACTCGTCATTTACATTATGTATTCCTGCTAATGCTATCCCTCCCCCATATCCCCCACCCCATGACAGGTCCTGGTGTGTGATGTTCCCCACCCTGTGTCCAAGTGTTCTCATTGTTCAATTCTCACCTATGAGTGAGAACATGCTGTGTTTGGTTTTCTGTCCTTGCGATAGTTTGCTCAGAATGATGGTTTCCAGCTTCATCCATGTCCCTACAAAGGACATGAACTCATCCTTTTTTATGGCTGCATAGTATTTTGTGGTGTACATGTGCCACATTTTCTTAAACCAGTTTATCATTGATAGACATTTGGGTTGGCTCCAAGTCTTTGCTATTGTGAATAGTGCTGCAATAAACATACATGTGCATGTGTATTTATAGTAGCATGATTTATAATCCTTTGGGTATATACCCAGTAATGGGATCTCTGGGTCAAATGGTATTTCTAGTTCTAGATCCTTGAGGAATCACCACTCTGTTTTCCACAATGGTTGAACTAGTTTACACTCCCACCAACAGTGTAAAAGTGTTCCTAATTCTCCACATCCTCTCCAGCACCTGTTGTTTCCTGACTTTTGAATGATTGCCATTCTAACTGGTGTGAGATGTTATCTCATTGTGGTTTTGATTTGCGTTTCTCTGATGACCAGTGATGATGAGCATTTTTTCATGTGTCTGTTGGCTGCATAAATGTCTTCTTTTGAGAAGTGTCTCTTCATATCCTTTGCCCACTTTTTGATGGGGTTGTTTGATTTTTTTCTTGTAAATTTGTTTAAGTCCTTTGTAGATTCTGGATAAACTGAAACTGGATCCCTTCCTTACACCTTACACAAAAATTAATTCAAGATGGATTCAAGACTTAAATGTTAGACCTAAAACTGTAAAATTCCTAGAAGAAAACCTAGGCAATACCATTCAGGACATAGGCATGGGCAAGGACTTCATGACTAAAACACCAAAAGCAATGGCAACAAAAGCCAAAATAGACAAATGGGATCTAATTTAACTAAAGAGCTTCTGCACAGCAGAAGAAACTACCATCAGAATGAACAGGCAATCTACAGAATGGGAGAAAGTTTTTGTAATCCATTTCTTTAGATCTCTAATTTCTAGTTTTGGGGAGAGTTTTTTAAATGTTCAGTAAAATTCATCTGTAAAGGCATCTGATCCTTGGCTTTTCACTGTTGGAAGTTTTTGTTGTTGTTATTTGTTTATTTTAAATTACTAATTCAATCTCTTTACTTATCGATCTGTTCAGATTTTTTGTTTTTTTTTTAATCAGCTTTGGTAATTTGTGTTTCTAAGAATTTGTCCATTTCAGACTGGTTATCTAATTTGTTGATGTATAACTGTTCTCAGTATTATCTTACAGTTTATTTCTGTTAGATTAGTGGCAATGTCCCCCTTTTCACTTCTGATTTTATTTATTTGTTCTTTTTTTCTTTTTTGCCAGTCTAGCGAAAGTTTTGTCAATGTCGTCGATGTTTTAAAAAAATCAACTTGGTTTCATTAATTCTTTCTATTGTTTTCCTATTCGTTATTTCATTTGCTGCAACTCTACTCTGATTATTTCCTTCTTTCTAGTATCTTTCAGTTTAATTTTCTCTTCTTGTTCTAGTTTCTTAAGGTGTAAGTTTAGGTACTGATTTAGATCTTTCTTCTTTTTTAATGTGGGCATTTACTGCAATAAATTTCCCTCTTAAATACTGTGTGGGATATATTCTATTAGTTTTGTTATATTTTGTTTTGATTCATCTTCAAGTGTTTTTATGGCCCTTGTTATATCTTCTTTGACTCACTGGTTGTTTAAGAGTATATTGTTTAGTATCCACATGTTTGCGAATTTCCCAGTTTTCCTTCTGCTGTTGATTTTAACTTCATTCCATTATGGTCAAAAAAGATATTTTGTAGGCCGGGTGTGGTGGCTCATGCCTGTAATCCCAGCACTTTGGGAGGCTGAGGCAGGCGGATCACGAGGTCAGGGTTTCGAGACCAACCTGTCCAACATGGTGAAACCCCGTCTCTACTAAAGATACAAAAAAAAAAAAATTAGTCTGGGGTGGTGACTTGAACCTGTAATCTCAGCTACTCAGGAGGCTGAGGCAGGAGAATCGCTTGAACCTGGAAGGCAGAGGTTGCCGTGAGCCAAGATCGTGCCATTGCACTCCAGCCTGGGTGACAGGGCGAGACTTCATCTCAAAAGAAAAAAAAAAAGATATTTTGTATAATGTCAACTCTTTTAACATTATTGAGACTTGTTTTGTGACCTAACCTATAATTTGTCCTAAAGAATACCATGTACAAATATGAATAATACATATTTTGTTGTTAGAATAGGTATTGGGTGGAGTATTCTGTATGTGTTAGGTCTAGTTGTTCAAGTCTTCTATTTTCTTATTCGTTTTCTGTTTATATTTTATCCATGATTTAAAGTGGGGTATTGAAGTCTCTATTACTGCAGAACTATCTATTTCTCCTTCAATTTTGTCAGTGTTTGCTTCATATACTTGAGGTGTTCTGTGAAAGGGCTGTATATACAACATGATCTCCAAATGCAGATTGAGCCAAGAAATGGAAAAATGAGTCAGACAAATCCAGTTTGTCAGTAAATGGTGATTTATTAGAGGACTTACAGACAGAAATGTGGTCTTTGGTGGCTGCAAGCCAGGAAAAATTCTGCAGTGCAACCCTCTAGGCCCAGGGCTTATATATCTTGGGTGGGGGGTAAGTACATATCCCTGGAAGAAATGTGTAGGTGACTTAAAGAATACTACTGGCATCACAACCTATAATGCATCCAACATCAAGGGCTGTTTTGGAGGAAAGGTGAAACTTACAATAAATAGGTATTTCTACATAGGGAATAATATATCAATGAGACATCTTGGAGGAATTCCCAGATTCAAAGTTAGTAAGGAGTCACATGGCAGATTAGCATCTAAAATAGAATCACTCTTGTCCCCATATGGAGGCTCTGTTGTTTTGTGCATACATGTTTATAATTGTAACTTCTTGATGAATTGACTCTTTTACTGCTATATAATGTCCTTTTATCTTCTAACAATTTTTCACTTAGTGTCAAATTTGTTTATTAGTATAGCCACTCTAGCTCCCTTTTTTCTGCTTTTTTTAGAAAAAAATTATTTCAATAGTTTTTGGGAAACAGGTGGTTTTTCGTTACATGGTTAAGTTCTTTAGTGGTTATTTCTGAGATTTTGGTGCACCTGTCACACAAGCAGTGTACACTGTACCCAATATGCAGTCTTTTTTCCCTTACACCCATCTGAACCCTTCCCCCCAGGTCCTTAAAGCCCATTATATCATTCTTATGCCTTTGCATCTTCATAGCTTAGCTCCCACATTAAGTGAGAACCTAAGATACTTGGTTTACCATCGATGAGTTACTTCACATAGAATAATGGTCTCCAACTCTGTCCAGGTTTCTGCGAATGCCAGTAAATTTGTTCCTTCTTATGGCTGAGTAGTATTTCATGATGTATATATACCATATTTTCTTTATCCACTCATTGGTTGTGGGCATTTAGGATGGTTCCATATTTTTGCAGTTGTGAATTTTGCTGCTATAAACATGTGTGTGCAGGTGTCTTTTTCATATAACAACTTCTTTTCCTTTGGGTAGGTTTACAAAAACTATCTTTTTCCTGTTCTTTTACTTATATATGCTTATTTATATATATTATATATATACCTTTAACATATACTTATTAATATATCTTATTATAATAATATAATATAATATATGTATATTATATGTATAATATATGTATATATAATATATGTATATATTATGCATGTGTATATTATAAGTATATATTATACACGCATGTATTATGTGTATATATTATACTTGTATATATTATATATGTATATATTACTCATGTACATATATGTATATATTATACACGTATATATTATTTATTATACATGACTATATTATATAGGTATGTACAATATATGCATATACCATATAGGTATGTATGACATATGCATATATCATGTAGGTATATATGATATATGCACATATATCATATAGGTATATATATATATAGGTATACATATATAGGTATATATGATATATGCACATATATCATATAGGTATATATGATATATGTGCATATATCATATAGGTATATGTGTATATATCATATAGGTATAAGTATAGGTACATATATGATATATGTGCATATATCATATAGGTGCATATGATATATGATAGGCATATATGATATATGATAGGTATATATGATATATACATATATCATATCAGTATATATGATATATATCATATAGGTATATATAGGTATATATCATAGGTATATATAGGTATATATCACATAGGTATATATAGGTATATATCATAGGTATATATAGGTATATATCACATAGGTATATATAGGTATATATCATATAGGTGTATATAATATATGCATTTATATTATATAGGTATATATTACATAGGTATATGTAATATGTGCATATATATTATATAGGTATATATATTATACAGGCATATATAATACATATATATATTATATAGGCATATATATGTGTATATATTATATATGTAGTAGGAAGCAGGAATGAACGCACAGAAGACCTTAGAGTTTAAGGCATTATTTGTATACTGAGAAATATTATATATACGTATATTAATATAGATGTATATATAATATATAAATATATAATATATACATGTATACATACACATGTATACATATAATATACATATATAATATATACTATGTATACATATATGCTATACATACATATATTATATACATGTGTATTATATACATGTGCGTACATATATACTATATATACATATATTATATATACATACATTATACATGTGTATTATATATGTATATATTATGTATGTATATATTATATATACGTATATATTAATATACATATATATGTCTCATTATACCAATAATGCCTTAAACTCTAAGGTCTTCTGTGCATTCATTCCTGCTTCCTATTACATATGTATTATATAGATACATATATACTATATACATATATACTATATAATATATGTATATATAATATATACATATGTTGTATATGTATTATATATGTATATATTACATATTATATATACATATGTATATATATTATATATTATATATATATCTTGGGCAAACTTTCATTGCTCATTTTTATTAAACCCTGATAACTTTCACTTTACTCCAATTCTAAGTTTGATATTCTGGTAGAATTAAAGTAAGAGTTTTCTTTCTTTCATCTCCTTTTAATCTCTCTCATATTGATTTCTTTTAATGGAAAATTTTTTTATTTATTATTTTATCCTTCCGATAGACTTTGCCGAGCATCTCTCCTCAAATCTGTATCCAGATTATTTCCTCAATTGTCTTGAGTTGGCTGTGCTATATCATTAGTTTATGTCTTTTTATCTCCCCATGTAAATACTTTACTAATTCTGGGACCAGAATAGACATCTTTGTATGTGTTTTAGTTAGCTATTGCTGTATAATTCCAGCATCCATCTATGTTTCAATTATCTACTGCTAAGTAAGAAACTATCCAAAAATACTATGGCTTAATGCAGCATCTCAGTATCTGAGCATTAACAGTATCTCATGATACTGAAGTCTGAGCTTGGCTCAGTGGGCTGGCTTTGCTGCTTAACATGGCAGTGGCTGAGGCTAGAACATCTGAGATAGCTTATTCACTTACTGTCACCTGCTTTCTGTGGGGTGGCTCGAACATCTGGAAACTAGCCAAGCATTTTTCTTTCTCTGCATGGCTTCTCTTGGGCTTCCTCACAGTATGGTGGTCCTAGGACAATGGCTGGTTTCCAAAGGGAAAAAAAAGTAGAAGCTGACAGTTTTCATTAAAGAAGCTCAAACTGTCATAGTGTCACATTTGCCATATTCTATTTATTAAAACAAGTCACAAGAATATTCAATGAGGAAAGGAAATAGGTTCTACTTTCTGATGGGTGAAGTGTTGTGTTTGGACTGTGAAAGAAAGGAAGATAGTAGCCATCTTTGTAGATTATCTGCCACAGGAGCCTATCTACCTTTTTGTAAAAGTGTGAGTAAGGATTCTTTGCCTATGGCTTTACATGCTCTCTTGGCACCTAATATACTATAAAAGTATATAGGAATTGTTAGATAAACACCAGGGAGTCAGCTTGGAGTCATATTGTGAGATTTCACAGAGCACTCATGATTTTTTAATTACAAAATAATTTATTTAAATAACCTGTTTTAGTTGAAAAACAATGCGTATGCAATTTTATGTGAAACAGCACTAACGTTTTCTAGGGAAACAGTCTCCCTGTCCAACCCCTGCACCCTCCACCATTCCTCCACCCAGGTTCCTACTATATATTCCCCAAAATGGTTGCCTCTTAGAGGCATGGTCAGAGCTCTCAGCCCTTATATACACTTTTGTTGAGCTGTTCCCTCTGTCTGATCCTTTGCTTTCATTTTAGCCACCTGAACTGTCTACCTGTCTGTATTGCAGGTGTTTGACCTGGGTACCTAACACTCTTCCTCATTGCATCTTTACCATGGAGACAATTGGGCTCAAAATTGTTGGACATACAGTTTTTATTGTATCTGCTTTGGCCTCTTTCTGCTACCAGAAGGTTGTGACACTGAACTTTTTGGTTTCTAAATGTTCTGCTTGTTGGCCTACAGATATTGTTCTGCCATAGAAAGTGATACAGTAATAAATCACAGACCCTCAGGAGCACCCAACACTCTTTGAAACTACTACATGTATAATTCTAAATTCCCATTCTCAATTGTTATTACTAGTTTTCACAGTAATTAATACAGTATTTTTGTCTTTTCTATAGCTTGTCATAGAAAAGGGATATATTATCCATTTGCTGAAGTTCTGATATACATGCATTATTTTCCTCCCATGTATCACTCTATTCAGTATCTGATTTGATTGCTTTTGTTATATTTTAATGTCTATTTCCCTATAGTTTTATATCAACTTTAGTGGCTATTTCATGACTAAGTTCAACTTTTTCATGAGCAATTGATAAGTGCATGGTGCATATTATATGTACTCAGAAAGCACCAGGGATTGTCCCTTGTTTTGGAAGCTTGAGGTCAAATTGCGGGAGAATATGTATATGTTTATAAAGTTAGAAAACAAGGATCACAGAGAGAATGAAGATGTGTAAGTTATCTCACCTTCAATGAAGAGTCAGTCTTTACAATGGGTAGCACAGTCGAGAGGGGGTTTTCAGAGGGAAGGAGATTTGAACTCGAGTTTGAAGACGAAGTAGAAGGGACATAAAAGCTGGGAGGGAGGTGGAGATGAAGCACACAGAGAAAATCAGAAGAAGAATCGAAGAAAACATTTGTTGAGTATCTATTAGAAGTCAAGTATTTTCCTAATCATTATATAGACATTACCTTAGTGGATCCTTAAAATATCCATGTGTGGTAGGTGCAATTATTATCCCCCCTTTACATATGAAAAAACTGAGGCACCTAGGTTGTGAACTAGGATTTGAAACATGACCTAGCTGACTCTATATCCTTTGAATCCATCAGGATTCTTCTTGAGAAGGAAGAAAATATTCCTTTTCTATACTGATTGTACAGGACAAGTCGTGGTCTTCGTGTAAAAAAAAAATCCAGATAATGCAGAGTGTTTTCACGACTATCCACTTGAATAATAATGAGATTGGCATAGTCTTAAACAACATGCTGTCCTCAAGTGAAAACATTTTTTATTGTCTCTTATAGAAGCTGATGCTGCTGTACTTTGTCAGCTTACAAACAGTACCAGGATAATAAACACTCAGTCCTCACAGGGGGAGAGATGTCACTTCTGCAAGCTAACATACATAGAGAAATGGACCAGAAAGGTGGATCTACATGAATGAAGTTGTGCCAAAATAGAGAAATAGTTTTTCTGTTCAGCCTGTTTATGTTTCGACCACGGAAATCAGCAAACACTACAAGTTAGGGCTTTCCCCCAGTGGCCTCCCCACCCCCAGACAGCCACTTGTTAAACATTTGCCAGCATATGACTAGATTGAGTAAGTGCAGGAATATATATATATATATATAGTCTCAATCCTAAAGCTTCGTTCATGTGTTTTCATTCCTGATCAGTTTCTTAAATTATGCCCAGGCATTGAGATGTCAAAGTTTCCAGGGCATAATCCCCGTTCAGGCATTTCCTGATGTGCTATTGGCCCTTCACTGCCAAGGACCTGCTCTTGGACTCTGTAACCAGTTGCTTTCTTCTCAGAAGTCTTCTTCCTTGTTTCCTCTTGACTTCATGGGAAACAGTAGACTCCTACTAGGACAGCATTTGATGTTTCTCTTTCAGTGAGCTGGAGATCCTCCTGTCTTAAAAAGCCTTTTCTGGCTATTTTCTCTTCTTAATTCTTATACCAATTCTGTATTTGATGCTCGTTGGCTCTTGTGGGGGCAAATAGACTGCTCATTCTGTTTACTCTCACCTGGGGTTTCTATTTATTTATTTCCAGAAACATTCTAGAAAACATTTAACTGGCTCTGCAGAGGGTAGGGGAAGCTCTGATCTGCAGTGTTTGCCAATTTTCCTGGCATGAATACTCCCACTGTTGCTGATTTAGAGCTGCCAAGGTGATGTAATAGAAGGTAGAATCGGCAAGAAATATACAATGGCATGCCATTATATTGTTTTTCCACCATACAATAAAATAGACATAAATAAGTACAAAAGCATACATAATAACAAAATTTAATAAAATATTTAGGAATGATGAAGTTTAAATATTTATTTCCCTGGTTTTGAATATGTTACTTAATCTTAAATTTACATAACATATATATATTTTTTGAGACAGAGTCTCACTCTGTTGCCCAGGCTGGTGTGCAGTGGCGCGATCTCAGCTCACCTGCAACCTCTGCCTCCCAGGTTCAACTGATTCTCCTGCCTCAGCCTCTCAAGTAGCTGGAACTAAAGGCACGCGTCACCATGCCCGGCTAATTTTTGTATTTTTAGTAGAGACAGGGTTTCGCCATGTTGGCCAGGCTTGTCTTGAACTCCTCACCTCATGTGATCTGCCTGCCTTGGCCTCCCAAAGTGGCATGCACCACCACTCCTAGACAATGTAATTTTTAATAAGAACTATATTTACCAGCTCGTGAAACTACTGGAAATTTAACCATCATCTTCTAGGAATGGGTAGAAACTGGCCTAGCACACCACACACAGCACCACAGCCCTCTTCTGTGCCCACAACTAGTTTTGCTACATTTTCAGTCTCTTTTGCCCCAGTCCATTTTCTCAAGATTTTTTTAAAGAGCAATTATTTTTGCGTTAATTACAATAATCTTATTTTTAAATAATCAGTTTCTTATAAGGGGTTCAATTAGAGACAAAATTTCTCATCTTGTGGATTATGAAAATTATTCAAAAATTTTAATTACCTATTCAACATCACATCTGAAAGGAGAACCCAGCTCTTTGGATATAGGTTCTTTTGACTGACCAATAGAATTCCAAAGTGAGAACACTCTATTAATGATCTTCTATTGCTTCATAATCACCCCAAAACTTAGCAGCTCAAAATAACATTTATCGTCTCGCACAGTTTCTGAGGGTCAGAAACCCAGGAATGAGTTAGCTGGGTGGTTTTGCACCCCAGCCTCTCAAAAGACTGCATTTGAGCTGCCGACCATTTCTGCAATCCCCTCAAGGCTTGACAGGGGCTTCAGAATCCACTCTTAAGTTCACACACATTTGTCCGCGGCCTCCTTGCTTTCTTGGCTGTTAGCCAGAGGCTTCAGCATCTTGTCTACTAGGTATTTCCACAGCGCTGCCCACAAAAGGGCAGCTTGCTTCTCAGATCAAGATCTGAGAGAGACAGAGAGAGGAGCACAATCCTCTACAACATTATTTGTTTCAGAAATGACATCCCATGACTTCTGCCATATGCATTAGTCACGTAGACCAAGCCCGAAACAATGGGGAAGGGGATGGAACAAGGCTGTGAATTCTAAGAGGCAGGGATCACTGGGCACCATCTCAGAGGCTGCTACCACAAAAATGCCATGATATGACTGAGCTAGCAAGGACTGTGAAGGTCAACTACAAAAATGTGAACTCATGAAGAAAGAGAATGTGTGCTATTCACCTCTTCATTCCCAGCATCTCATGATTGTCACACTGTGGCAGCAGCTGAATAAATTTGGGGTGACAACAGATCTTGTGTTCTATCTCATCATTTCACTGGGAAACCACAGGCGCACTTTGTTAAAGAGTGGCTCATCCGTCTATGGTCACATGAAAGGAAGGACAATTCAGGGTTCTTCTAACCATCCCTGTCCCACAGATCTTCCAAGGAGACAATGTGGTCTCATCATGTCTTCACAATCATTAGTGTAATGATTTCCATATTTCACAGAAAACCCAAAGCAAGGCAAAAGAGCTTGGTTGAGTCACCCCAAGTGACAAAGTCAGCCTTAGGCTTCTGGTTTCAGTCAGTCATCTTTGCTGAGAGGTTGGAGAGCACATACTAGTTAAGACAAATAAATAGCAATTTAAACTTTGAACATGCTTTCTTCTCTTAGCTATGGGAGGGACACATCTTTGGAGAAAAATCAAAGCATGTCAGGAGGGATGTAAAACATTTTTATTTCTAATAAGCAAGTTTATAATGCTTTAAATGCTTTTGGTTTGTAACAAGTTAAAAATGAACGTCTATTTGTTTTTTTTTTTAAATCTGTCTTCTTTGCAGTATGATTTCCTTGGTGTTAGAAGAAAAAAAACTGTGCCTTATGAAAATATAGATTAAAAATGTCTAAAGATGTAGTTATTAGACATTTTTCTTCAAATGCAACAATATGTAGTTAATCAAAAGATAATTACGTTTCCTGAAAAATTACTTTTCCTATTAATTCTGTGTTTTTAAAAAGACTTTGTATAGTATGGCCTGATTAAAACAATATACACAGTCTTGCTAGGTGCTTTGCCAGAGTCATTTCATTGAAGTGGTGACATTTCTATTCAGCTATCATTAGCAGGACTGAGGGGCATCTAGAGTCATTTCACTTTTCCGATTCTAGCGAAGTCTGAAACTAATTTAGGGTTAAACGAAAAAAGCTTCAAAAAAGGCCAAGAACAAGTATAAGCAGCTATGGGCACAGTGGAGCCAGGTTAGAAGGGAGTCCTAAATTTCAGGACAATAATTAGGAACAACCATTTGTCTTCTAGAGATGTTTTGGGAAACCAAGCTCCTACAGCAGAAAAATTTCTTAGGATTCAGATAAAATCCTGAGTCATCTAGGAACAGAATATTCACACCAGCTTTTCTTATAAAAATGAACACTCCCTCCCTATTGCACTCCCACAGCCTCATGCCCACATCAACAGTTGTCCCAAGTATGCCTGTGTCAGCTCAGTTCCTGGGTTCTGGTTGTAGGGCTCCCTGAGTCAAATTATAACTCAGTGGGCTTTACTGATTATTGACTCTCCACAATTTGTGGCCTCAGGTGAGGCCTAACTTGAACTAGAGTCACCACCAGCATATTTTTTAAACAGTCCAAGAAGAGGCTAAAAGCTACAGTATGGGGTGACAAATGGAGGTCTTCTTTAATGACCTTCTAGAGTTTCATTTAACTAGGGGATTTCTCAGTCAGTGGCATGAGATCAGAGAGATTTTTGAAGACAAAGTGTAATTAATAGAGTGGGCCATGGACATAAGAGAGAAAGCAACTTCCCAATTTTGTATACTGTGCACTATTTCTGCATATTTATGATGCTTAAGTTAGAGTGCTGAGTGTCAAATTCATATGTAAAAATTTAAACCACATGACCTGTGAATTGGCAAGTTTTTGAAAGAATTCTGTTTAATGTATTTGAATCTCATATATACTTCAGTTTGAAACTCCTGTTGAGTGTTTATTAGTTCTGTTCAGTAAAGTGTTACATGAAGATAAGTATTAATTTTCCCTGCAAAGAAGTAGCAAAATATAAACTATAGATGAAATACTGGCCAATTTGTCAAAAACATTTTTGTGTAAAAGAACATTAAAGCTTAATAGATGAATTGAACAATATAATTGGTTGAATAGTTTCCTTCAAAATAACATAAACACATATGTTGGTAGGAATCACATGAATAACCAAATATCACATAAAAGCCTTTATAAGATGGGCAAGGTTATGCTATAAATAGTTTAAGATGAGTTTTCCTTTGACGACTCTGTTTTGTTATCTGGTATTAAATAGTTTTTATTCTGTAACTTTGGGTCTGCTCCCTATTACCAAATATTTATTGTGTTTTCACTTAAAGTAAACTTGACTTTAAAAAGAAATCATAAGAAGAAAATTTTGTTTTTGTTGGTTTCTTTTTGTAAATGAATATTTACCCAAAGCATAGATTCTCTCTTTGAACTACAGAGGCTTCAAATGGGAGAAATCCTCCAAGCCATGGCATATTTTCATGGTGTAACTACTCACTCAAATGTCTTTCCAAAGTATGTATTATAATAATCATTCACAAATAAATGAATAAATAAACACAAATGCATGCTCATGTAACATGTGTGTATATATTTTGTCCAAGTGTGTGGGACATCTTTTTAAAAAGATTCATGGTTGACTAAGAATGCTGACATTTTTAGAGCAACTAAAGTTGTGGGCATTTTCTGAGATATAATTTGATTGTCTGACATTCATGATTGCTTCTTTGATGTATTAAATTTGGTTATTTATCTGAAAAATTTAAAACGACAATAGAATGCTATTCATGAGATGCTCTAATTATGACACATTTACTCAAATGTTTATTAAGCTTATTAAACTAAAATAATTACTGATTACTGTAATACAGCCCACACTAAAATTTCGTGTTTCCTTTAACTCAGCAAATAATTTCTAGAATATTATCCCATGAATACTTGTAGAACTTTGATGGTAACACTGTTTATCTCATCCCTAATTATGGAAGCAAAAAGTGAAAATATAAAGGTCCAAAAATAGAGAATTAGTTAGATATTATGTGATAAAAGATAATATTCACAATGCCATATTAAGTAAAAAGTTGGTCGTATATGCATCAAATAACCAAAAGTAGGTTATTTGCAATTCTTGGAATTGATGTATTCAACGTCCATCTAAATCCCAAATGTAAAGAATTGTACCTGCATGTCTATGTGGATATATATGTATACATATATATGGGTAATTATGTGCATTATATACATATATATTTAAAAGTAGTATTTATTGTTAATATTGTAAATATTCCATAACAAAAATGCAAGTATTGCTAATAATGTGAAAATCCATGAATACTTCTGGTAGCACACAGAAAACAAGAAAATGAATGGTTGGCACCACTGGAAAATGATGTTTTGTTACCCAAGAACTTGCTGTCATTATGTTTTCTGAGAGAAAATTAATTTTTGTCTTGTACTTACTTATTTTGACTAAATGCTTCCACTGCTTAAAACTCTCTGTGTTCTGAAGTTATGTCTATCTCTAACGTTGACAGAAGCACAGCATGCAGATCTTCATTGCCTTTCCATGCAGTCACCCTTTGCTTTGAAGACATAAGGCAAAAAATGGAGAGAAGCATTTACCTGGGGTCTCAACTACATTAGTCCTAAGGTGGCTGCTTAGGGTCATGTTCTGATTAAGGTGCCCTATATTCATTAACTTGGGTTTTTTTGGTGTGATATTTGGGGCGTATACTTTAAAGTATACGCATATGGCAGAAGTCTCTTTTGCCCAGGCAGAAGGGTATGCTGTTTATATGTAATACTTAAGCCCATTGGCTAGAGACATTGTTCTTTAATATTTTTCCATATCTTTTTATGTCTTCTTTCATCCTTTTATTTTCAATGGACTTTTATCTCTGAATATAAAGTGTGTCTCTTATAGATAGCATACAGATGGATCATTTTTTAAAGTATTGTGTGACAAAATCTAACTTTTGATTGTTTACTCCATTCACATTTAGTTCTATTATTGACATAGTAGGATTTTTATGTGCCATTTTAGTTTTTGTTTTCTATGTCTCATGCAATTTTTATTCCTTTATTCTTCCTTCACTGCTTATTTTTGCATTAAGTGGATGTTTTCTAATGTAGCATTTTAGTTTATCTAATATTTTTTTCATTAAAGTTTTGAGGTTTTCTTTAAAATAGTTCCTCTAGGGTTTACCACATGTATCTTAATTTATCAGAATCACCTTCAGATTTGCACTTTCTTAATTGCAGTTATATATGGAAACATTAAATGGAATAATGATTCCATTAGAGCTTTATTTCATTTTCCCCTTTTTTGGTATTATTTTTATATATATCATTACCTCTATTGATATTACAAACCAACAATGCATTGTTATAGTTATTGATTTACCATCTATCCTAACACAGTTTTGCTCCCTGTCACCTCTGTTGTGCTAGTATCGGCAAATATATTATCCATATGTCGCATATTTATATGTGATAAGCCCAAAATTACATTGCACATATACATATTATTTTATACAATTGATTTTAAATAACATACAAGAAATGATAAAATGTGCTTTTATGCTGTTTTATAAAATTACAAAATTATCTTTACCAACGTTCTTTGTTTGTATGTGTGTGTGAATTCAAATTAGTGTCTAGGGTTACTTACTTTTTGTCTGAAGGACTTTCTTCAGTATGTCTTGTAAGATTAATCTGGTAGCAACAAATGACCAGTTTTTATTTATTTTAGAAAGTCTTACTTTACTCTCATTTTCGAAAGATAATGAAACGTAGCTTTGCCGGATGTAGAATTATTGGTTGAATTTTTTGTTTTTGGCCCTTTGACCGTTTCATCCCACTGCTTTCTGTCTTTCACTGTTTCTGTTGAGAAGTCAGCTGTTAATATTATTGGGGTTCCATCGTAAGTGATGAGCTTTTCTCCTTCTGCATTCAGGGTTTTCTTCTTGCCTTTGACTTTCAGCATTTTTACTATGATGTATCTGTTTGTTGATCTCTTGTGTTTGTCCTAGTTGAATATTCTAGATGTGTGAGTTAGTGTTTCTCAATAAATTTGAGAAGTTTTCTGACAGTGTTTTCTTGAATTTTTTTCTTCTTCTTTTTCTCTCTACACCTTCAGGTATGCCTACATTGTACAGGTGACATTGTCCCATATTTTTCTCAGTCTGCCATCATTTTTCTTTATTCCTTTTTATCTCTGTTCTTCAGCTTGTATAATCTCTATAAATTTATCCTCAAGTTCACCAATTTTCTCTTTTGTCAGTTTAAATCTCTGTTGAATCATCTAGTGAATTTTAAAATTTCAGTTATTATATTTTTCAACTCCAGAATTTCCATTTCATTCTCTTTTATAATTTATTTCTATTTATTAACACAGGTTGAATATCCCTTATCTGAAATGCTTAAGAGCAGAAGTATTTCAGATTTCAGATTTGGGTTGGGTGGATTTTGGAATATTTGCATTATCTGTTGACTGGTTCAGCATTCTTAATCAAAAAATTCAAAATTGAAAATGCCCCAGTGAAGCATTCCTTTGAGCATCATATCAGTGTTCAAAACACTTTGGATTTTAAAGCATTTTAGATTTCAGATTTTCAGATTAGGGATACTCAACGTGTATTATCTTTGATGCAATGTTATCATTATACTTTATGCCTTTCATCATGCTTTCTCTTAGTTCTTTGAACATAATTATAATGGCTATTTTGAAGTCTTTTTCTCTTAAATCTGATGTTTTGTCATTCTCACACACAAATTTATGTTTTCTGCTTTTTTCTGGTATATGGCTCATATTTTTCTGTTTCATTGCATGCCTCATCACTTTCTTTTGGAAGTTGGACAATTTAGATCATATGTATTGCAGCAACTGTGGGTAGTAGCCCTTCCCCAACCCTTAGCTTGTATTGTTATTTGCTTCTTTATGTTTTAGTGAGTGGCTGGATTATTTTAGTGATGTCTGTTTACCTCCAACAGTGGTAAACCTCTGTGCCTGTGGTAGAGCCTCTTTTCTTTAAGTGGGGCCTGGGCAGATAAGGGGAACCTCCACCTCTTGCCATTACTTGCCTGGAAATTAGCCTCAACAACAAGTAGCTGAGAATAGGATGAGAAATGCTGAAGTCCTAATCATTTTGGGAAATAGGAAGCTCTGTGTTCTTGGCTGTAGCATTTTGGAGAAGGGTCTCTGCCTTGTTAAATTGAGAGGGGAGGAAAGAGGGCAAGGTATTGGTTCATAAACCACATGGCCTCACCTTTGTTACTGAATTTTTTTTTTTTTTTTGAAACAGATTCTCAATCTGTTGCCCAGGCTGGAGTGCAACGGCACAGTGGCATGATCTTGGATCACTGCAACCTCTGCCTCCTGGATTCAAGCGATTTTCCTACCTCAGCCTCCTGAGTAGCTGGGACTACAGGCACGTGCCACCATGCCCAGCCAATTTTTTTTTTTATTTTTTAGTAGAGACGGGGTTTCATTGTGTTAGCCAGGATGGTCTCGATCTCCTAACCTCATGATCTGCGTGCCTCAGCCTCCCAAAGTGCTGGGATTACAGGCATGAGCCACCACGCTTAGCCTGCTACTGAATTTTTATAGGTTTTCTTCAATAGATGTTTATTAATTTACCATTTGTCTTTAGGGTTATTTCCAAAATGTTGTTTTAAAATATTTTTTATTAATTTCCCTGGGGAGTAAATCAGCAGACCTACTCATGCTGTCATGCTAGGCATCAGTTTTCCCTTGCCTTCATTTTTGAAAGATAGTTTAGTTTTGCTGAATATAGGATTTTTGGTTGACAGATTTTTTTCTTCTGGTACTTTCAGTACATTGTCCCACAGCCTTTTTTCTTCCTCATTTCTCATGAGAAGTCATTTTTTAAGCCCACTCAGGTTCCATTGTATGTGACTAAAGACAAGTTTTTTTCTCTCCTGTTGTGTTCAAGATTTTCTCTTTGTCTTTGTCCTGAAACATTTTGACTGTAATATATCTATGTTTGGATCTCTTTGTGTTTCTCCTACTTGAAGTTTAGATTTGGTGGTGAGCAATTAAAAAAGGCTATTAACTCAGTGAAAATAATGACAACAAACAAAATAGATGATTACCCAGGAGTTTAACAGAAAGAACCAAAGAAAAATATTTTAAAATAAAAAATAAAAGCCTAGTAAGACTACATTCAGTCCTGGGAATCTGAAGGCTATGTACATGTGCCAGACTGCACTCACCCAGGAGTGAAATGGGACGGTTCCCTGGTTCCCTTCACAGGACTTTGAGACAGGGGTGTTGCCTGCTTGGTCACCCCAGAGCTCAAACCCCTAAGGGGACCATGCAGACAGGCAGGTGTAGAGGCTAGTGTGAGCACTTTTGGGCTCTGGCCCAATGGCAGCATTTAGCGGTGGGGGTCTGCTACTCTGGAAGCCCAAGTGGGCATGTGTTACAGTGTGCTCTTTCAGCTTTGCTGTCTGCAGATGGCTTGTGTTAATCAACTCAATAGACCCTCTGCCTTATCTCAAGGGCAGGGGGTCAGTTTGACAGCCTTCTACATCCCAAATCCTTGCCCAGTGTACCAGAAGAATCGGACCACACATGGGCTTGAAGGATGAGTGCAAGATTTTATTAAATGGTGGAGGTGGCTCTCAGTGAGATGGATGGGGAGCCAGAAATGGGGAATGGAGTGGAAGGTGGTCTTCCCCTAGAATCAGGCTGCCCGGCAGCCAGACACTTCTCTGACTGCTCCTGGCTGAACTCCCCTTGGTGCCAGACATCCTTCCTCTTCTCTCTTTCTCTGCTGTGTTGTTTCACTGTAGCTGATCTGCTGGTCCTGATGTTCAGCCACTTGTTTGTGTGCCTGCTGAGGTCTCAGGTTTATATGGGGGCAGGATGGAGGGGGCATGGCAGGCCAAAAGGCAACTTTTTGGGTGCAAAACCAGAAAATCCTGTCTTTATTTGGGGCTGCAGATTTTCAGGCTTGAGGGTGGGGCCTTTGCTGGGGATCCACCCTCTTCTACCCAATATTTCCCTGTCTTCTGTCTGTATTAGGGGCAACCAGATTCAGCACTAGAAGGCTGCCATTCTCTGGCTAAATGTGGAGTGGACTTGAAAGCATTCCCCAAACTATACACAGATTTATCAACAAAGGGCCGAGGTCTTACAAACTTAAAGGGCAACTCTGACCAATAAGTATCTCAAGTCTTTGTTGTGTAGATTAATGTTTTTCATCATACATTAGACATTTTCAATCATTACTTCCTCAAACATACTTTCTATCTTATTTTGCTCCTCCCTCTCCTTCTGATACTCCCATTATGTGTCTGTTGGTATGCTTAATGATTTTCATAGCTCTCTGAAGAGTTTTGCATTTTTCATCATTCTCTCATTCTGTTATTCAGATTGTAAATCTCTAATCATCTGTCTTCAAGTTTGCTGATTCCCTTTTTTGCCAGTTGAAATGTACTGTTGAGCACCTCTAGTAAACTTTTCATATCAGATATTGTGTTTCTCAATTCCAGGATTCCTGTTTGTTTTGGAAGTAGTTTCTATTCTCTACTGGTATTCTCTATTTGATAAATCATTGCATCAAACCACCATTAATCCTCTAAAAATAGCTTCTAAACAAACCTTTGATCTTATTTATAATAGCTGCTTTAAAATTTTTGTTTGCCACATCCAATATCTGGATTCTCTGAAAGGCGGCTTTTATTACTCACTTTTTTTCTTCTGTATACTGATCACACTGTCTTGCGTCTTTAGCATGTCTCATTTGTTGTTGTTTTTGTTGTTGAAAACTAGACTTTTTAGATAATACATTGTGGCAACTCTGGATCTTAATTAATTAGTGCCTCCTTCTGTCAGAGGCATGTTGATGTTGGTGGGTTTTGTTAGTTTATTTGTATAGTGGTTTGCCTGAACTAAATTTGTAAATTCTACTTCCTCCAAAGGGTTGCCTCTGATGTCACTGCTCAATCTTTTCTTCTTTGTTTTTATTATTTATTTATTTATTTATTTTGAGATATTTTCTTTTTTTTTGTTATACTTTAAGTTCTAGGGTACAGGTGCACAACGTGCAGGTGTGTTACATATGTATACATGTGCCATGTTGCTGTGCTGCACCCACTAACTCGTCATTTACATTAGGTATTCCCCCTAATGCTATCCCTCCCCCCTACCCCCACTCCATGACAAACCCCGGTGTGTGATGTTCCCCTTCCTGTGTCCAAGTGTTCTCATTGTTCATTTCCCACCTGTGAGTGAGAACATGTGGTGTTTGGTTTTTTGTCCTTGTGATAGTTTGCTGAGAATGATGGCTTTCAGCTTCACCCATGTCCCTACAAAGGACATGAACTCATCGTTTTTTATGGCTGCATAGTTTTCCATGGTGTACATGTGCCACATTTTGTTTGTTTTTATTTTTTAAGCTTGCCTCCTGGAAGCCACCATTTGCCCAGCATAGTTTAGTGTTCATTCAAAGATTGGTCAGAATTAGTGCCCTTTAAGTTGGTACAACTTTGGCCCTTTGTTGATGAATATGTGTATAGTTTCAAGTTCACCCCACATTTTAACAGAGGCTAGTAGCTTTCAAGTGCTCCATCTGGCTGCTCCTGGGTGAGTGCAGCCTAGCGCATATACACAGCTTTCAGAATCCCAGGGCTCAATATAGTCTTAGCAGTCTTTTTATTTCTTTTTTTAATTTTTTTTTCCCACTCTGTTTCTTTCTGTTAAACTTCCGGCTGGTCAGCTATTTTCTTAGAACTCTATTGATGAGTTTTTAGACTTTTCTTAATTGCTCACCGTTAAGATCTCTATTATTTTCCACAATGCCTTGAGACCTGAGTTTCTCCAGATAATATCAGCCCTTCTCTCAGATCTGTAGAGCTTCCAGTGTTCCCATCTTGCCCCTCCCTCTGGGAAGAATCTCTAGCGCTCTACTGTACCAGAACTGGAGGTGGAGATGGCGGTCTTCCTCCAGATTTATACCTTTACCTTATAAGTGGGAGCTGGGAGTAAGTATAGTAGCTTGTGGTATTCTCAGCTTGCCCTTCTCTGAGGGGAGCCTATAACATACAAGTAGAAACTGTGGACAGGCAGTAATCAGGGCCTGGTATTCTTGGCCTAAAAAGCCTTAGATAGACCCTCCACCAAATAAGTGGAAGTGGGTGGGGGAAATGAGGCCCAGTTCTTGACTGCACCTCCCAGAACAGAGAGGAAAAGAGGTGCCAGCAGCTTGCCCCTCTTGGGGTGAAGCCATAGCCTTAGGACTGTGTCCTGGGAGTAAAAGGATCTGCCATCCTCTCGGCCACACTGTTCTTTCCAAGGTTTCATAGATTTTATTTAATAAATGCTTCTCAATTTGCTGTATGCCCTTAGGTCCATTTCCAAAGACTTCAAATGGTTGTGTTTTATAATAATCGACACTTGATCATTGTTTCACTGGGGAGAGAAGTTGCTGAATTCCTTATAGTTGATCCAGAAGTCCTAATTGCATCCTTGTTTTTTTCCTATAATAATGTGTCTCAAGTTCATTTTGTACAATTCCTTTCCAGTCTTGCATTCATTTTCCAAAGGAGAACCTGTTCCTTTCAATGGGAAATGATATTTAAAGATCACAGCTTGGGTGACATTGTTTCTAGTTCTTTTCACTATAAAGTAAAATGCTTTTTTCACTTTACATTTTCACCACTAGGAAATGATTTTTTAAAAAAGATAAAATACATCATGAGGTCATACTGGAAAACCTTATTCTCACAAACGCCAACATAACAACTTGTTTTATCCTACAAAACACACACAGCACCATTGTTACTACATATAATAAGATAATGGAAAAACCTATATACAAATGAAAAAGAGCCTTAAACGTTGTTTTACAGTTCTTCTTGTCCTTAGGACATGCCCAACTAGTAATGTACAGTCAAATAATGTATCTTAAAGTAGCTAGAAATAGTTCCTCTGAGTGTGTTTACACCACAAACGACATACATAGTTGCTTTTTATTTTTATTTTTAGAAATTGTTTTATGTATTTGTTTATTCAAATTATATACAAATATTTACATGCTTTCAAAATTAAGCATGCAAAATAAGATGTATTTTAAAAAGTTTAATGTCTATTTCTGTCTTCTCTATCTTAGTCTCTCTTTCTGCCATAAGTCAACATTTAAAATATTTTAATTTTACTTTTCTAATACATTTTAAAAAGAAAATTTACAGAAGCTTGTATTCATATCACTTTCCTTTCCTGAATAGTGCTAGAGTACAATACATTTTTTCCTACACTTTGCTTGTTTCTTTTTTAACAATTTAACTTAGAAAACATTCTGCAGTAATATATTAAAATATCTCTATTTTTTGTTTATTTGCTAGTATTTTATTTGGGATTTTTGCTTCCATGTTGATGGAGGATCTTGAAAATAACTGACCTGTGCGTTTGTTTGTATTTAGAGTATGGTGTCTTTGGTCCACAGCTAGTGGGGCATGAACTCTAGTTTCTGGGATCCTGCTTCGGCCTTGCAGCTTCACATTGATCTCTTTCATGTGTTGAATATTGTGTAATATTCCAGTCAAAGAAGATCCTGAAAATGTTTAAAAATCACTGCTTCAGAGTGACTCAGTTGAATGAATATATTTTTCCTTGCTAAAGGAAAACATTGTAATTTAAGAATTTCTTTTGAAATTTTTATTTTCCTCTGCCAGTTAATTCAGTGTTATTTTATTTTACCAGTTGGGATCAATAAATCTTTGTTACAGTCATCAACCATCACTATGATAAATTTTGAATTTCATGAGCTACTCACTCAATATTTTTAAAATTATTTCAAAATTGGACACTTAAGTTCATCTATGAGCTGGGTATAGGAAACAGTTAAGAACGTGTAGGTATCAGTGCAAACTGTGTCTTCCTGTACCTAGAAAATCCCCTGAATCTTTCTCCCATTCCAAGGACAGAATTTCTTTGTCCTACTTTGCACTTTTTCCTTCTCCTTTATTTCCATTAAAATGAAGTTGCAATCTCTAGATGGCAGATATTTCTTAAGCACAAAAACTGCATAAATTTCAAATAATTTAATTCATTTTTTCATTAGTCAAATACACTTTAAAAACTTAAAGTGTATTTGAAAAATTTAAAGTGTATTTAGATTAATGCTTTTATCTATATAAAAAGTAAACATGAGGCTGGGGGCAGTGGCTCACGCCTGTAATCCCAGCACTTTGGGAGGCTGAGGCGGGCGGATCACAAGGTCAGGAGATCGAGACCATCCTGGCTAACACAGTGAAACCCCGTCTCTACTAAAAATACAAAAAAATCAGCCAGGTGTGGTGGCGGGTGCCTGTAGACCCAGCTATAGGGAGGCTGAGGCAGGAGCATGGCATGAACCTGGGAGGTGGAGCTTGCAGTGAGCCAAGATCACGCCACTGCAGCCCAGCCTGGGCAACAGAGTGAGACTCCGTCTTAAAAAAAAAAAAAAAGGTAAACATGAAATATCTAACTATGCACTTGAGAAGTTTCTCATGCTATGGAAATTTGTTGCCCCAGAATTCAACTAAAAACAACTGAGAGACTCGATACATTGACTTTTCAAAGGAAAATTTTTTAAAAATTAGATGGATGTGGCTGAGACTGAACCTCCAGCAGAAGTGGGAATTGATATGGGTTGTTTGGTTAGGTTTGTGTGAGACTGCTAAGTATTACAATGAGAGTCCATTAAAAAGTGTTCTGACAAAAACAAACAAACAAAAAAAAAAAAAACGTGTTTCTGGCAGCCTTAGTTTGTTCTATAACACTAGGCATTTTCTTTCTTTCTTTTTTTTTTTTTGAAGTGTGTACTTCCATTTAATTCTACTTCCTCTGGAAATGAGTTATCCATCACTTCTCTCTGTTTCCTTTTCTTTTATGTGTAAGACATCTCTGAGTAATGTGGAGTTCTTGTACCCTCCAAAGTGAAGATGCCTTTTGTCATTGGACCTTTCAGCTGCAGAGCAGGTTGTGTGAGGGGAGAGGTCATTGGCTCTGTTACTTATGTTAAAGACAGAAAAATTAGGGAACAAACAGCTGAAGTCATTTTCCCAGTATATCTCCTTGAGTTTTCAAGCTTTATCTGGTGTGGAGGGAAGGGTGTTTGCGAAGCAGTGTAGAGAAGCTACATAAGGGTGAAGCTATCCCAGGATGGAATCATAGCTGTGGGTCACTTTTTCACATCAGAGGCTCCGCTGGTAGATGTTGGCCCTTGGTCTTGGACTTTCATGGCTCTTAAGAATTTCATTTATCTTTGGAAGACCAGATATCATGTTTCTTTTTCAATCACTTTTATTTCTTCTCATCCTAGGGTTGTTTCAATGTAAAATAAACGAGAAAGACTCTTTGCTTTGTATCTAATTGCAGTTGATTTTATTGTGAGATCTTTAAACCCATCTGCCAATACTGATCATCTCCTCTGCTGGCTGAAGATGATAAACTCTGAAACATCTTCAGAGTCTGCATAAGGACAGGAAATTGTGTTACTGGCCCCAGGAGGTCAACTTCCCCATCCTCTACATTTTTTTCCTAACTCTGGCTTTAGTTTTCAACAAACCTTAGCTGGTAGCCAAGAAAAATACTTTTAAAAACACCCCTTCAAAACTGAAAGAGACAAGAGTCATAAATTTAAAAATAATTATAATGAAGCAGGAAGCTTGGCTTTCTATGCCCATCTTCCCCGTCCTTTCTATGAAAGAGTTTGTGGGAAGGAGTCTGCTCATTTCCTTGATGCTCTGAACACATGAAACCCCTGTGCTGCTCTTCCCCTCCACCAGAGGGATGTTCCTGGACATTGGGCATGTGGCATTTTTCAGGGGAGGAAAAAAAATCCTGGTTTTGACTTAAGACCTCTCACTCAAATCTGAGAGGAAAATCTGTACATAAGTCTTGGTTCCCCAAAGGAGAGAAAATGAGAAAGCACTTCCTATCCATTAAAATATCCAAAACATTGCCGAGGGAAAGTTAAGCCAGTCCAGATGCTAAGCACGTTAAGTCTAAAGAAGCTCAGAAACCCTGTATGCTGCCAAAAAACAGTTAGGGTCATACTTCATCTAGACCATTTCCTTGAGGAAGCTCATGGCTTTCCAGTTGGTTCCGTGAGTAGGTAACACACTTACCTGTAGAGATCAAAAGCTAAACGTAGGCCCAGGGAGAGTGATCTTTTCTCATGTTTCTGCTTCACACATGCATACTCTGGAAATGATATGAGTGAGGGTTGACGGGCTCCAGAGGCCTCCTCCAGAAGGAACAGGATTACAGTCCGAGGAAACAGCTCACCATCCCGCTTCACAGAGGCTTTTCAGAGTTCTGCATGCTGCCCTTGAAGACAGTGCCATGAGGAGAAAAAGCTGCTGAAGCTATAAATCAGTGCAAATCATGTTTGCTATTTTAGTAAATGAAAGTTTTAAAATACAAACATATGTATGAATAATAACAGAGGCACTTCTTGAGTCCATTAGTATAATACATGAATTAGATATTTAAAAGTTGGCCAGTATGGTTGAGAAAGTACCATAATACATTTTTTTGTTTTTATTATATTTTAGTTATGCAACTGTACTGCAAGTCCTATGATCATGCAGCAAGAAAGAAAAGGAACTGAAACATGCTGTAGATGTGTGCTATGGTTTGGATATTGTTTGTTTGTCCCCACCAAAGCTCATGTTGAAACTTAATCCCCAGTGTGGTGGCATTGGGAGCTGGGGCCAGGTGAGAGGAGTTTCAGTCATGGATGTGGTCACTCATGAAGACATTAATGCCCTCACTCAGGGGCGAGTGACCAAAGACAAAGAATCTGGCTTCATTTGTTTGTCTCTCTTGCTTCCTCCCACAGCGTGTGATCTCTTTGCACATGCTCACCCCCACTTAAACTTTCCGTCATTAGTGAAAACAGCATGAGGCCATTACCAGATGCAGCTGCCTAATCTTGGACTTTTCAGCCACCAGAACCATGAGCCAAATATACCTCTTTTCTTTATATATTACCCAGCTTCAGGTATTCTGTTGTAGCAACACAAAATAGACTGAGACAGTGTGTGAATGTGGAAAAGTCTGGGAATGTGCAAGTAGGCAGTAAGATGCTGTCTAACCAAAGCCTGAACTGAAACGGCAGTGATGGGTATTTCTGTTTTCCCAAAGATTTTTCATATCATAGTGTAATTATATCAACAAGCACCCAAAGTTTTCAGAAGTTTCACAATATGCCTACGTTAAGGCATACCAGATTATATAGATTCATTTTTAACAATAAATAACCCCTTAAATAATATTATTTTCCTGAATCTAATAGAGCAGGTTGTTGATAGAAACCTTAATTTTTAGTTTTATTTTAAGATGAATGTTCAGATTTTCCTCTTTTAAAAAAGTCGAAATTTGCATATTCTCAGAAGAAGAATGATTTTTTTTCTTTTCTTTTTTTTTTTTTTAACTATAGAGTAATGTTGGAGCTAGTGAAGTCTGCATTGACAAGGTTTACTGCAGTGGCAATCTTAAAAAGATGTGGTAGAATCCATGCAACCATACAAGGTATCCATTTTCTTTACAGCATGCTGCATTCCTACACCTCTTAATTAATGCTTTTCATTGGAAAAACAACAACCTTGGATTCCTGCCTTCATTGAATTCTGACAGAGAGTGTGTGGTTATAGTGGACTGTATCAGTTCAAAGACCCAAAGATTAGCTATTTGTTTGTGCTTGGGTTTTAAAGTGGAGTTTTCTGAGCTTTCTTTGTTCAGTATTCACTACAGTTGAGTAGATTTTGGGGAAAAAATCTGTACTGTATTTGTGTAAAATTACAAAATAACACTGGTTTATGTCTGATGTTATATGTTTTCCCCAATTTTCTTTTTATTATCCTTTGTATAATTGCAAGGCAATACAGCCTTCCAATTACAGGGACCACTGACAAACGTAAACAGCCATCAAGTACCAGTTGGCACACATCTCCTGTAGTGCATGCCATTGCCATCGCACCACTCCTCAAAAATGCACCCACAAGCTTATTCACAATTACGGATGCCACGGGAACAGGGAAAACAGATCCCGAGGGAAGCCAATGGTGACTGAAACTACTGGCTGACCTGGGAAACATGAGCCCATATGGCAAAAATTAGAAAAAAAGTATTCATGGTCGAATCTATTGGCCACATCGCTAAGGTCAAAAATCTAACCAACCAGGATCAGATTCAATAAAAATTGTCTGACTTTTATGCCAAGCCATGCAGGCCTGGAAAAATCAATTTTCTGGAACTTGTAAAGTCTTACCTAGTCGAGGCAAAGTTAGCATTCCTCTCCATTCTTAGTCTCAGAGCTGGCTTAGGAGGCCCGGAGAGACCTGGGTCAGCCACAGCCTTGGCTGCCCTAAGCAGGTTGTAATGGAAACGGGTAACCGGAAGAAAGAGTGAAAAGCATGAATGTCGACCATTGTCAAACTATATGTTTCCATGCCATGCACTATCAGTGTCATTTATTTATTCATTTTCATTTATTCATCAAACATTTAGGGGACTTCAACTCTTAGCCAAATGCTGTGCTCCAAGTTGGGAAAATCAAGATGGAAACACATGGTCCCTGTTCTCAGTGAGAACACAGTTAAGCAATCACAAGGTAGTGCCACAAAGATTCTTCAAAGGAACCTAGAGGATCCCATGAGAACATCCAAAAAAGTCGTCTAATGAATTAAAGACTGAGAGAGTAAGAGTCTGTTACCAAGGAGATGACAGCTTAGATTAGCCTTGAGTTCTGTATAGAGACCAATAGCCTGAGAGAGGAAGAACATATTTGTGTAAGCATCAGGGGTAATGATGTGGAGATGTCTGTGTGTCTGTGTTTGTGTGTGGGTGTGTGTAAGAGGATAGCGAGAGAGAAGACAGAGAGAGACAGAGAGACAAAGAGAGACTGAGAGAGAGAGGCAGGGAGAGACAGAATGTGTGTGTGTAAGAGAGAGAGTCAGAGAGAGGAGAGAGAGGGAGAGAGACAGAGGCAGAGAGAGACAAAGTGTGCATGTGTGTGTGTGTGAGAGAGAGAGAGAGAAAAAAAAAGAGGGAGAGAGACAGAGACAAAGACCAAGATAAAGACAGAGACAGAGAGAGAATGGAAAGAGAAAGCGAGAGAGAAGATGATGAACTGGAGGTGGCCCTGTGTCAGGCTGAGGAATTTGAATTAATCCTGACGGCTTTGGAAAGCCAAAGCCACCAACATTTTTGAGCAGAGGAGACACATGTTAACATTACATTTTAGAAAGAGCCTGGACGTATGTGGAAGATGAATTGGAGCAAAGCTGAAGCCAGAGACATTGTATGTTTAAAGAAGTCACTGTAGTAATCAAAGAGAGTTGAGTTGGTTGGGGGGATGTATTAAAAAGTTTATGGTGGTGAAGGCATGGGAATCAGAACTGGGATGGTTGGTGTAGAGATGGAGGCATGTAGGACGATGACCTACTCTCTGCCTTTGTTGACTGAATGAAGAATAGGGGTATGCATCAGGCTAGGCACACAGAGGGAAGGGGCAGATGTAAAGGGTGAGGCAATAAAATGGGTGTGTACTGGTATTGGGGGTAAGTAGGCAGCTGGGAGCATAATTCTGGGTTAAGGATAAAGTGGGCATCATCAGTCTGTGGGTTATGGTTATATATTTGGGGTATAATGGAGGAAAGCTGACCAAACAGAGAAATATCAAGTAAAAAGAGATTATGGCTTAGGACAAAGTCCTAAAGGGTAGTAAGGTGAGGTTAAGACAGCAGAGAAACTCAAAATCACTGAGTAGCCATTGAGAGAGGAAGGCCACCAGAGAATAATGACTTTTAATGCAAGGAAAAAAGGTTCTAAAAAAGAGGGCCAGTTTCATTTTCTGCAGAAAGGTCAGCAAGATAAAAAGTGTGGAGCAGTCTTAAGAGGGCTGGGCTTGAGGCTTGATGACAAGCAGCCCTGTGACACACAAAGTTTGTGGAGGCTGCATGCTGTGTTGTAAGCACGCAGCAGAAATGATCAGGACAGGGTGCCAGGAGATATTGCCCTGAGCCAGTTCAGAGAGTATGGCTTCTAGGATCTTCCAGTTACTCATGGGAGAGGGTCTTGTTTGGAATGTGATGACAATCTGCCTGTTGAAGATAGGATCCTGCCAGGTCAAGAGAAGCCCTGAGTGGGGGATTATTAACCTTGTAAATCTCCAAACCCCACTCCTTTTTAATGTAAAAATGGTCTTTTCATGTTACTGGAATCAGGTTCCAAGTACCATATTTTATTGTGCCACCCTCCCTTCTGTCTACACAGTCCACTGGTGGTATAAAATGGCTTGATAAGACAATGCAAAGTGGACTGGGGTTTGCTATCTTGCTGGAGATTTCTTTTAGTTCATTTTGCCATATTGAATCTAACGATGGGAAGAAAACCAAACCTGGAGTAAACTACTGGTCTGACATTCAGGGATTCTTTGATTCTAGCTTTGGGCTTCCTGGGGTAGATGCTGTCAGTGCCCCATCCCCACCCCTTTGGCACCTGCTCTTTTTGCATCATTGTTGGCTTTCTATCTCAGGCACCCAGAACTATGCCTGAGAGCTTTTTATGTCCTAGCAAGGTGTCCTCAGCCCAGGCACAGGGTAGCCCATTAATGCTGGGGAGTTCATGTCCATCTGCAAGGAGCAGCCCTTACATGAATGCTGATGAGAATTGGTGGATAAATGTTGCAGCTTCCTTGCCCCTGGAAACAAGGAAGAATTATCATGGGGCAACTCCGATGCACTGTCCCTGGAGGTTCTCAGCAGGGTTGCTTAATGCCTGCAATGGAAACATGCTTGATCCACACCTTTTAAATTTTTTGCTGCCTTCTCTTTCTTGTCTCATTTCCCTATTCTCTTAGGGGTGGTTCCCGGGATCACCGCCAAAATAAGTACTTGCTTGTGAATCCTTGTTTCAGGGTCCACTAGTGGAGAAATCCAACCTAATCGCCAACCAAATCCAAACTCAAAAAGCTCAAATGTACTTGGTATCATAAATTCAGGGCTAAAGAGAGGACTAGGTATCGTAGGAATGAATCCATCAGTCCCCAAACCCAGAAAAATAAAGGTAGCTTTATTTTTCTCTTACTATGCTTAGTTTCAATCTGGTCATCTGCCCTATGGGGTTGCCTGTCCTCTTCCTTTTGGTCCTTTCTTGGCTTGCATTGAAAAGAGGAAGAGAACATTAGCATCTCCACCTGGGACGGTGGTGATGAGGCAAGTGGCCAGGGCAGGCCCCTTGCACTGGTGCTCTTGCCACCCAAGTGGGCTTGCTTCAATTCACTGTAGAGGTGCAAGGCTGGTAACTCACCACTAAGTCCGCAGAGCTGAGAAAATATTTGCCTAAAGATTAGCAGGGGAGGCCCCTTCTGATTCCCAATGTGCTGGACCTGACGAGCTCCAGGCTTTTAACCGCCTCAGGCTAGAGTTAGGGAAATATAGCTCTGGCCTGTGAGTGTGTGTGGGTTTGGTGGGGGGGGGGGGGGGGGGGCGGGGGGCTGGGGCTGGGGGACACTGTTCTAGGGGTTGGTTGTGGGCATTTCCCACACACAGCCAGCTGTTCTGGAAGGGCCCTTGCTTCTCCCCCTGGTCACACAGCACCTAAGGATGCCAGGCATTTAGTATCTCTAATAGCTGACAACTGTGTTTTGGTCTGCAGGGTGACCTACACTTTGCTGGTATAGAGGAAATTCAGCGAATTACCAAATTCTCTTGTGCGGAAGAGCTGTGCAGATTGAGTTGTCAGCTGAACTCGCTTTCCTGTTGGTTGGTTAAGTTGTCCCAGGGCCTCTCTGCCGTTTCTAACTAAGAACTTTTACTATGGAGTAGAAAAAATGGCCTTCTACTCCTAGAGTGCCTGAGGGTACAGTCCAAAGCAACCCTGACAAGTGTCAATTACTTTTTAAGTCTGCTGTTTTTAAGTTTGAAAATTTGAGTAAATTTTGCATATGTTTTTATTTTAGTTTTATAGGATATTTTAAATTTCTTGTCACAACACAGGAGCTACATTGTGTTATTTTGTGGCTTCATGTCTTTAGCATCTGACCTTATCTTCTATATTTCTCCAGTGAGAAGCAAAGTGAGGGATGGAGTACTGGAGGCAGGACAGAAATTAGGGGCATTTTACCTGGTTCTGCACGTAAGTGACCATGTACACTTGGGTAAGTCATGGCAGCTCTATTGTCTTCTGTTTCTTCTCCCAGAAGGTGAGGTGGAGGGTGGGATGGGACAGTATTTGCACGATGACTTCTAAAATTCCTTTTGCTCTTACATTCTAAGATGTATCCTGTGATTTTAGGTATTCTGATGATGTTTTGGTTTTTTTTTTTTTTTTTGGAGATGGAGTCTCGCTCTTTTCATCCAGGCTGGAGTGCAGTAGCACGATCTTGGCTCATTGCAACCTCTGCCTCTCGAGTTCAAGAGATTCTCCTGCCTTAGCCTCCCAAATAGCTGGGATTACAGGCATGCACCACCGCACCCTGGTAATTTTTTGTATTTTTAGTAGAGATGGGGTTTCACCATGTTGGCTAGGAGGGTTTCTATCCCCTGACCTCCTGATCTACCTGCCTCAGCCTCCCAAAGTCCTGGGATTACAGGCATGAACCACTGCGCCTGGCCTCTGATCATGTTTTCTAAACATGTTCTCATGTTTAAGTAAATGAACATACACTGCTTATTGGAAATGAATCTACAAAACATATTTGAAGGATAGATGATCTGAAAGTAGATGACATTAGACCAAACCATATCTCAGAGGCTGTCCTTAAAGGTATTGAAGACTTGCGAGCTCAAAGAGAAACAGGAAGTAACTTAAAACAATTTATGAACTTTTGAAAGATTGATGGGAGGATGTTCTCAATCAAGTTGGGTACCAGCATGCATATTTTATTAGCTGGAAGGAGAAGTTAAGGCTCTGGGAAAATGTAACATTGGGGGTTTTTATTTTTATTTTGACATAATTTCAGTATATACAAAATATACAATATATGCAAAGCATATTTTTTTCTTAAACATATGAGAATACTTTGAAGACATGATTTCATCATACCCTTTATCTCTAGGTAGTTCCAGTTGCATTTCCTAAGATCCAGGGCATTCTCTTACATAACCACAGCATAAAATCAGGAAAGCCGATACTGATACAATACTACTACCTAATCTATAATGCACATTTAAATTTTGTAAATTGTTTCAATAATGTCCTGTCCAGGGTAAAAATTCTTGGTTTAGGATCCAATCATGGATTATGTATAACATTTAGTTATTATGTCTCTTTTCTGTTATTTAATCTGGAATGATTCCTTAACCATTCTCTGTCTTCCTAAATTTCATATTTTTGAAGAGTACTGGTCAATTATTTAGTAGAATGTCCTTCACTTTAGATTTGTCTGATGTTTCTTCAGGGTTAGATTCAGGTCATGCATTTTTGGCAAAAACACCACATAAGGTGGCATGTCCTCAGTGCAACACATGAAATTGGTTTGTCCTATTACAGGTGAAAATAATTTCATCACTTGTTAAGGTAATTTAAAAAAATCTGATCCTTGAATTAAATATACTGTAAGGTTGAAATTTGCTGATTCTTCTTGACGCTGACTTCACTAGAAGAAACAGCCTCATTGCAATAGTGCCACCTGCTGAAAAAAAGAAATGACTGTCTTAGAATTTAAGTCCCCAGATACAGCTTGTATTTTGATGGCTTCCAAATATTATATAACTTAAGATAAAATCTAAACTTTCCAGAGGTGGGATTGGTTAGAGAGCAAAGCTTGGTCAAGAGTTTAAGGCAGTTGAAAAGGAAAATGTAGAGCAGAAGGTAATTGTATGAAGAACAGGGTTAAACAGGTTCTAGTGCCTCCTGGGGGTTTAACCTCTCAGAGCACCTTAGGAAGGCACCACTCATCATGAGAGGCTCCCATTCCTAATTCAGAAACAGAAGGACCCAGACCTGCGGGTGGGCTTCACCTTCTCAGGTAATACCTGGTAGTCCACCAGGCAGATAGGGGTTGGCGATGCTTCCAGCACTGAGCACTCTCTGGGTTTGCTAGAACTACCCAGGCCAACACCTCACCACTTTTTTTTCCTCTCATTTTTGTAATGTGGCTTCTTATAAATTTAAACTTGTTTCAGCATTTGCCTTGTTGCCTGTCTCGAAATAACAAGTTGTTTGTTTTGCTTTATAATTTGAGAAACAGGCTACCATTCCCTTCCCATCATGGAAAACATTCTGCAATGATCTGTATCATCTTCCAATCATGGCAATCACTGACTAACCTGTTTTCACCAAAGAGGTTTTTTATCTAATTGGAAGTTTGAGCCTGAAACTCGGAGAAGATAAATGGACAATTTTGGTCTCACGTGTTCTGTTTAATCACTCATTTCTGCGTAAACACCATTTCTTGAGGTATGGAAGGATATAAGATCTGTTGATGATATTTGAATTTGGGACAAGTTATTTTTGTCTTGTTGTTGGCCATTCTTGACCATCAAGAGCCAAAAAATTGATCTGGAATTGAAGGAGAAGTGGGAAAACATGAAAGATGATTTTGGTTCTGTAGTTAAGAGATGGAAGAGTTAATAGCACAATCTGAATGCCAAATACAAGAATATCTGATGAGATCATCTCAGTCTTTATTATTTAGATCTGGTATCTAGGTGGATGAGTGGAGGGAACAATCGACTGCTCAGACCACAGCCGAGATTGCAGAGATGGCACTTAACTGTGGACTAACACAAAGAGGAACCCATCACAGGAGAGCAAGCAAGATGAAAAAGAAAGCAAATGTCAGGCCACATGATGAAGAATTGGGAACTGGGGAAACACTGGACTTGGGAAACAACAAAGGAGGACAGAATAGCTAAGTGCAACTATTTACACATCTAATAAGTTCCACACTTTACTTCTTTTGACCCAAGAAAGAATTGCTACTAGTGAAATGAAGTTGCAGAGAAATACATGCCACCTTATGATGAGGAATACAACCAAATCTAACAATTGGAAGTATCCAAGGATGGTTTAGGATGATCTGGAGAGGGAAGTTGTAGGAAAGGTATGTGTGACCAAATTATATGACCTTAATGTCCCATTTATCTTGAGATTCTATGATTTAAAGATGCCTTTAGTATTTAGTCCATGGCTTGACCCAATCCATAGTCAACTTTTTAATCTATAACATTTTAAAAGATAAGCAAATAAAGCCAAGATGGTTAGATTCTCCCACCCAAATCCAAGCCTAAGCTTATGTAATTGACGTTGGATTTATTAGTCGCAAAAATTATGTAACACATGGGAAATATATATTTGTAAAAAAAAATGAGAGTTTTTTAAGGTCAACTCTTTGTTAAAAGAATTTGGCATTAAGTAAATGTTACATCTACTAAATATTTAAGCTTAATCACTATGTGAACAAATATAATTATTCCTGGAAATAATCAAGGAATATTTCCAGAAATATTTATGACATGGAGGAAGACGTGGAAATACTCCATGTCTTCATTAGTTATTTAGTTTATAAAATTGGGCTCTCTGTATTACCATTTCATAACATTTGGAAAAATCCACAAAGAGGAAAAAAACTCATTTGTTTCTGAACATTTTTGAATGCTATTAGGTTGAATCATGTCAAATTTTTATTTGGCCATTTTAAATTAAAATATTTATTGAAAAATTATAGGTTGACATGCAGTTGTGAGAAATAATACATAAAGAATTTATGTGCCATTTACCCAGTTTCCTCCAATGGTAACATTGCAAAACTATGGAACATTTTTGATCTATAAAAGAGTAGTTTTATATGGTTAAACCTAATATAGATGGAGGACAAAAATCACAATTTTTGCTGGGTTAGGCTGCGTGAATAATCATAAACTCAAAAACTGAAGTAACTTTGACGGCATTGAAATATGGGCCATTACAATGGGTTTATGTTGTGGGAGAGGAGAGGTTTCAAGGGAGATTCTAGTGGTAGGCGAGTGGGGCTAATGGTTGGATTTTAAGAAATGCTGTGAAGATTTCAGGATAATGAACACTGGGAAATAGATAAGATGCCTTTGACGAGGACACACAGGGTGGTGGCAAACGCAACTCAAAAACCAGTAAGCAAGGGATGGTGAAGTGAAGGCAGCCTGGGCTGGTGCCAGGTTAGCATGGGCTATTCTGTTTGTAGATTAAGGGGAAGATGTTCACTGAGAGAAATAAATTGCAAGCTGGGTGATGTGGCATGTACCTGTAATTCCAGCTACTTGGGAAGCCAAGACAGGAAGATCCTTTGAGCCAAGGAGTTTGAGGCCAGCCTGGGCAACATAGCAAGACCTCGTCTCAAAAAAAAAAGAAAAAATTGGAGATGCAGGAGAGTTTGGAGGGCATGTGGCTGAGCTGGAGAATCAAGAGCTTTACCTCAGTGAAAAGAAGAAAGACCTTTTTTCCTGCCTATATGGAAAGGATAATGGGTAGGATGACTTTGACATTCAGATGTCAACAGGAGGGAATGCTTTGTAAAAGTCGCCGGTTTTCAAATGTTTTAAAAATAGTGTACTCCATTGTCTTTTATACACTCTTTCATGACGAATGCAGAAATACGAAAGAGATGATATCAGGGCCGGTCTTGTTGAAATGAAGGTGAAGCCCAACTTCCACTTCACCTTTAAAAAGCCCAGAAGTTCTGTAAATTCATTATGAAATGAATAGAATCCACGGTGGAATGAAACTGGTAAAGTATTCAAGCTGCGTAAGTCCTGGTTTTATCAGGTCACAAAAATTAATTCTCATATCATTCTGTTGTTTTGCAAACAAACTGCAAGATTGCAGAGGGTTTTATTTATTTTAGACAGCCTGAAAACAGCAAGGTGTACAATAACAGGAATAACCAGGTCATTTGAACAGGATCGTGACAGCTATTGATGCTCCCTGTCCAGCCTGGACATGATTTGGCCTGACCAAGCACCCAAGAAGGCTCAGTGGGTTGTGAGCACACACTGAGCCAAAAGCATTATGGGCTGCTCCAAACCAAGTGTACTTTTAACGTGGATTAATAAAGACCTAATATTTGGGTTCAGAAATATGACTGTTGCATTGTACTGGCTGTGGGGCTACATCTAGAGTAGTGCCTTTCTTCTGGGCTCCACATTTAGAAAGGACAGGGACGAAGTAAAGAATTTCACATGAAGAGGAACAAAATGGGAAAGGCCATGGAATTGATTTGTTATACATATTTGTTCAGGGAAAGAAAGGACAGAGGCAGAGTGATAAGAGGAGCAAGGAACACAGGACAGAGGGAAGGGATGAGGAAGGCACATAAAGTGATGACATGTGGTTATGATTTAAAGAGGTTTTTTCGGAAATGAATATGAATAAGCTTAAAAGGGGAGAAGCAGATTTATGAAAGGGGATAAGAAGATGCAGGACAGGAGTATCAGATATGGCTTGCCACCTTCCACCACTGTAAATGTCATCTGGGGTAATTTGCAGTTGTCAAGATTTAAAGCTTTAACTCCTACCACTACTCAAGATGCTTAAGTAAGAATTCCAATACTCTGAAATCTAGTTCTGTATACCCACTCCAAATTCATTTGGGTGTTAAACACATGTGAGCGTTCCAACATAAATATTTATAGGGCAAAGACCTTAGAAAGCACAGCCTATGTTTTCCATATTGTATTCCACAGAAAAACCCAACCCCCTTGCCTGCTCTTTCCCCTGCCTCTCACTCCCCCACCCTCCTTCTAGATCTTCCTTCTCTCCCTCCTCCTCTTCCTCTTTCCTACCTATTTTTTTTTCTTCTTTCAACTCATTCTTATAAAGCACCACTGCCTTCCGTGCACCACATGTACTTTGTTGACCAAAAACAGGTTTGGCCGGTGTTCTCACGGAGCTCATACTAAGTGGGGGAAGACAGACATTGACTAAACTGTTGTCACCTTCATAAATTGTACATTGTATTTCTTTTATTACTACAGAAGTGGAACATTTTGTCTCATATCTGTAGTTTGTATGATGCTCATACACCTTTTAACCCAGGTGTGAAAGCCAACTTTATTTTATATATCTGAACTTAATTTACTTCTGTAGTCCCTGTATTGCCCAATTAGAGAGTTGATCTATTTCTTTCCAAGTTTAAAAAGTAGTCCCTTTAATACCTAGTTTATTGAAAGTTTTTAACATGAAGGGATGTCGAATTTTATCGAAGGCCTTTTCTGCATCTATTGAGATAATCATGTGGTTTTTGTCTTTAGTTCTGTTTATGTGATAAATCCCATATATTGATTTGCATATGTTGAAGCAGCTTTGCATCCCAGGGATGAAACCAACTTGATCGTGGTGGATAAGCTTTTTGATTTGCTGCTGGATTCAGATTGCCAGTATTTTATTAAGGATTTTTGCGTCGATATTCATGAAAGATATTGGCCTGAAGTTTTCTTATTTGTGTTGTATCTCTGCCAGGTTTGGTATCTGGATGATGCTGGCCTCATAGAATGAGTTAGGGAGGAGTCTATCCTTTTCAATTTTTTGGAGTAGTTTCAGTAGAAATAGTACTGACTCTTCTTTGTAACACTGTTAGTAGAATTCTGCTGTGAATTGTCTGGTCCTGGGCTTTTTTGTTTGGTAGGCTACTTATTACCGCCTGTGTTAATCCGTTCTCACACTGCTATAAAAAATACCTAAGACTGAGTAATTTGTAAAGGAAAGAGGTTTAACTGACTCACAGTTCCACTCACACTTACAGTCATGGCAGAAGGGAAACCAGGCACCTTCTTCACAAGGTGGCAGGAGAAAGAGTGAGTGTTTAGGAGGAACTGCCAAACTTATATGCCCATCAGATCTCATGAGAACTCACTCACTATCATGAGAACAGGATAAGGGAAACCTCCCCAATGATCCAATCACCTCCCACCAGGTCCCGCTCTCAGCATGTGGATATTATGGGGATTACAATTTGAGATGAGATTTGGGTGGGGACACAGAGCCAAACCATATCACTGCCTCAATTTCAGAACTTATTATTGGTCCATTCAGGGATTCAACTTCTTCCTGGTTCAGTCTTTGGAGGCTGTAGTTCAATCCTGGGACCCATGTCCAGGAATTTACCCATTTCTTCTAGATTTTCTTGTTTATTTAAATAGAGGTATTTATAGTATTCTCTGATGGTTGTTTGTATTTCTGTGGGGTCAGTAATGATATCCCTTTTATCATTTCTGATTATGTTTATTTGATTCTTCTCTCTTTTCTTCCTTATTAGTCTAGCTAGCAGTCTATCTATTTTATTAATTTTTTCAAAAAAATCTCCTGGATTTGTGGATTTTTTAAGGGTTTTTTATGTCTCGATTTCTTTCAGTTTACCTCTGATCTTGGTTTTTTCCTTGTCTTCTGCTAGCTTTGGGGTTTGTTTTCTCTCAGTTCTGTAGTTCTTTTAGTTGAGATGTTAGGTTGTTAACTTGAGATCTTTCTAGCTTTTTGAGGTGGGGATTTAGTGCTATAAATTTATCTCTTGACATTGCTTCAGCTGCATCCCAGAGATTCTGGTATGTTGTCTCTTTGTTCTCATTAGTTTCAAAGAACTTCTAGATTTCTGCCTTAATTTCATTATTTACCTAACAGTAATTCAGGAGCAGGTTATTCAATTTCCATGTAGTTGTGTGGTTTTGAGTGAATTTCTTAATGTTGAGTTCTAATTTGATTGTGCTGTGGTCCGAGAGACTGTAATGATTTCAGGTACGATGTTTGGCAAACCCACAGCCAACATCATACTTAATGGGCAAAAATGGAAACATTCCCCTTGAAAACTAGCACAAGACAAGGATGCCCTCTCTCACCACTCCTATTCTACGTATTACTGGAAGTTCTGGTCAGGACAATCAGGCAAGAGAAAGAAATAAAGGGTATTCGAATAGGAAGTGAGGAAGCCAAACAATCTTTGTTTGAGGATGACATGTTTCTATGTCTGGAAAACCCCATTCTCTCAGCCCCAAAGCTTCTTAAGCTGATAAGCAACTTCAGCAGTCTGAGGATACAAAATCAACTTGCAAAACCCACTAACAGTTCTATATACTAAGAAGAGGCAAGCAATGAGCCAAATCATGAATGAACTCCCATTCACAATTGCTACAGAAAGAATAAAATACTTGGAAATACAGCTAACAGGGGAAGTGAAGGCCTTCCTCAAGGAGAACTACAGACCCCTGCTCAAAGAAATCAGAGAGGACACAAAGAAAAGGAAAAATATTCCATGTACATAAATAAGAAGAATCAATATCGTGAAAATGGCCATACTGCCTAAAGTAATTTATAGATTCAATGCTATTTCCATTAAACTACCAGTGACATTATTCACAGAATTAGAAAAAAACTATTTTAAATTTTAAATGGAATTCAGGCTCTGAAAACAGAGCTGAAATAGCCAAGACAATCCTAAGCAAAAAGAACAAAGCTGGAGGTATCACACTACCCAACTTCAAACTATACTACAAGGCTATGATAACCAAAACAACATAGTACTGGTACAAGAACAGACACATAAACCAATGTAACAGAATAGAGAACTCTAGAAACAAGACCACTTGCCTACAACCATCTGATCTTCAATAAACCTGACAAAACAAAGCAATGGGGAAAGGATTTCCTATTTAATAAATGGTGTTGGGAGAACTGGCTGGCCACATGAAGGCAATTGAAACTGGACTCCTTCCGTACACCATGTACAAAAGTTAACCCAAGATGGATTAAAGACTTACATGTAAAACCCCGAACTATTAAAAAAAAACCCTAAAAGAAAATCTAGGCAATACCATTCAGGACGCAGGCACAGGCAAGGATTTCATGATGAAAATGCCAAAAGCAATTGCAACAAAAGCAAAAATTGACAAATGGGATCTGATTAAACTAAAGAGCTTCTGCATAGCAAAAGAAACTATCATCACAGTGAACAGACAACCTACAGAATGGGGGAAATTTCTGCAATCTATCCATCTGATGAAGGTCTAATATCTAGAGTTTACTAGGAACTTAAACAAATTTACAAGAAAAAAAAACCCTATTAAAAAGTGGGCAAAGGACATGAACAGACCCTTCTCAAAAAAAGACATACATGTGGCCAAAAAACATAAGAAAAATGCTCAACATCACTAATCATTAAAGAAATGTAAACCAAAATCACAATGAGATACCATCTCACATCAGTCAGAATGGCAATTATTAAAAAGCCAAAACACAACAGATGCTGATAAGGTTGTGGATAAAAAAAAATTTACTATTGGTGGGAATGTAAATTAGTTCAACCATTGTGGAAGACAATGTGGCAATTCCTCAAAGACCTAGAGGCAGAAATACCATGCAACCCAGAAATCCCATTTCTGGGTATTTACCTGAAAAAAAAATAAATCTTTCTATTATAAAGATACATGACACATATGCTCATTGCAGCACTATTCACAATAGCAAAGACATGGAATCAACCTAAATGCCCATCAATGATAGACTGGATAAAGAAAATGTGGTACGTATACACCATGGAATACTGTGCAGCCATAAGGGGACATGGATGGAGTTGGACGCCATTATCCTTAGCAAACTAACACAGGAACAGAAAGCAAAACGCTACATGCCCTCATTTATAAGTGGGAACTGAATGCTGAGAACACATGAACACATAGTGGGAAACAGTACCCACTGGGACCTCTTGGATGGGGGCTGGAGGGAAGGAGAGTATCAAAAAGATTAGCTAATGATCAAAACTCGGGAAAAGTCCTGGAGCCAAGATGGCCGAATAGGAACAGCTCCAGTCTACAGCTCCCAGCATGAGCGATGCAGAAGACAAATGATTTCTGCATTTCCAACTGAGGTACCAGGTTCATCTTACTGGGGATTGTTGGACAGTGGGTGCAGGACAGTGGGTGCAGTGCACCGAGTGTGAGCTGAAGCAGGTTGAGGCATCACCTCACCCAGAAAGTGCAAGGGGTCAGGGAATTCCCTTTCCTAGCCAAGGAAAGGGGTGACAGATGGCACCTGGAAAATCGGGTCACTCCCACCCTAATACTGCACTTTTCCAATGGTCTTAGTAAACAGCAAACCAGGAGATTGTATCCTGTGCCTGTCCCGCAGGGTCCTATGCCCACAGAGACTCACTCATTGCTAGCCCAGCAGTCTGAGATCAAACTGCAAGGCAGCGGCGAGGCTGGGGGAGGGGCATCTGCCATTGCTGAGGCTTGAGTTGGTAAACAAAGCGGCCAGGAAGCTCGAACTGGGTGGAGCCCACCACAGCTCAAGAAGGCCTGTCTGCCTCTGTGGACTCCACCTCTGGGGGCAGGGCATAGCCAAACAAAAGGCAGCAGAAAACTCTGCAGACTTAAATGTCCCTGTCTGACAGCTTTGAAGAGAGTAGTGGTTCTCCCAGCATGCAGCTTGAGATCTGAGAATGGACAGACTGCCTCCTCAAGTGGGTCCCTGACTACCAAGTAGCCTAACTGGGAGCCACCCCCCAGTAGGGGCAGACTGACACCTCACACGGCTGGGTACTCCTCTGAGACAAAACTTCCAGAGGAACAATCAGGCAGCAACATTTGCTGTTCACCAATACCTGCTGTTCTGCAGCCTCCGCTGCTGATACCCAGGCAAACAGGGTCTGGAGTGGACCTCCAGCAAACTCCAACAGACCTGCAGCTGAGGGTCCTGATGTTAGAAGGAAAACTAACAGAAAGGACATCCACACCAAAACCCCATCGGTAAGTCACCATCATCAAAGACCAAAGGTAGATAAAACCACAAAGATGGGGGAAAAACAGAGCAGAAAACTGAAAATTCTAAAAATCAGAGCACTTCTCCTCCTCCAAAGGAATGCAGCTCCTCACCAGCAATGGAACAAAGCTGGACAAAGAATGACTTTGATGAGTTGAGAGAAGAAGGCTTAAGACGATCAAACTACTCCTAGCTAAAAGAGGAAGTTCAAACCCATGGCAAAGAAGTTAATAACCTTGAAAAAAGATTAGATGAATGGCTAACTAGAATAACCAATGCAGAGAAGTCCTTAAAGGACATGATGGAGCTGAAAACCATGGCACGAGAACTATGTGATGAATGCAGAAGCCTCAGTAGCTGATTCAATCAACTGGAAGAAAGGGTATCAGTGATGGAAGATCAAATGAATGAAATGGAGTGAGAAGAGAAGTTTAGAGAAAAATGAATAAAAAGAAACGAACAAAGCCTCCAAGAAATATGGGACTATGTGAAAAGACAAATCTATGTCTGATTGGTGTACCTGACAGTGATGGGGAGAATGGAACCAAGTTGGAAAACACACTGCAGAATATTATCCAGGAGAACTTCCCCAATCTAGCAAGGCAGGCCAACATTCAGATTCAGGAAATACAGAGAATGCCACAAAGATACTCCTCAAGAAGAGCAACTCCAAGACACATAATTATCAGATTCACCAAAGTTGAAATGAAGGAAAACATGTTAAGGGCAGCCAGAGAGAAAGGTCGGGTTACCCACAAAAGGAAGCCCATCAGACTAACAGCGGATCTCTCGGCAGAAACTCTACAAGCCAGAAGAGAGTGGGGGCCGATATTCAACATTCTTAAAGAAAAGAATTTTCAACCCAGAATTTCATATCCAGCCAAACTAAGCTTCATAAGTGAAGGACAAATAAAATACTTTACAGACAAGCAAATGCTGAGAGAGTTTGTTACCACCAGGACTGCCCTAAAAGAGCTCCTGAAGGAAGCACTAAACACGAAAAGGAACAACCAGTACTAGCTACTGCAAAAACATGCCAAATTGTAAAGACCATCAAGGCTAGGAAGAAACTGCATCAACTAACGAGCAAAATAACCAGCTAACATCATAATGACAGGATCAATTTCACACATAACAATATTAACTTTAAATGTAAATGGGCTAAGTTCTCCAATTAAAAGATGCAGACTGGCAAATTGGATAAAGAGTGAAGGCCCATCAGTGTGCTGTATTCAGGAAACCCATCTCACGTGCAGAGACACACATAGGCTCAAAATAAAGGGATGGAGGAAGATCTACCAAGCAAATGGAAAACAAAAAAAGGCGGGGATTGCAATCCCAGTCTCTGATAAAACAGACTTTAAACCAACAAAGATCAAAAGAGACAAAGAAGGCCATTACATAATGGTAAAGGGATCAATACAACAAGAAGAGCTAACTATCCTAAATATATATGCACACAATACAGGAGCATCCAGATTCATAAAGCAAGTCCTTGGAGACCTAGAAAGAGGCCTAGACTCCCACACAATAATAATGGGAGACTTTAACCCCCCACTGTCAACATTAGACAGATCAACGAGACAGAAAGTTAACAAGGATATCCAGGAATTGAACTCAGCTCTGCACCAAGTGGACCTAACAGATATCTACAGAACTCTCCACCCCAAATCAACAGAATATACATTCTTTTCAGTACCACACCACACCTATTCCAAAATTGACCACATAGTTGGAAGTAAAGCACTCCTTAGCAAATGTAAAAGAACAGAAATTATAACAAACTGTCTCTCAGACCACAGTGCAATCAAACTAGAACTCAGGACTAAGAAACTCACTCAAAACCACTCAACTACATGGAAACTGAACAACCTGCTCCTGAATGACTACTGGGTACATAACAAAATAAAGGCACAAATAAAGATGTTCTTTGAAACCAATGAGAACAAAGACACAACATACCAGAATCTCTGGGACACATTCAAAGCAGTGTGTAGAGGGAAATTTATAGCACTAAATGCCCACAAGAGAAAGCAGGAAAGATCTAAAATTGACACCCTAACATCACAATTAAAAGAACTAGAGAAGCAAGAGCAAACACATTCAAAAGCTAGCAGAAGGCAAGAAATAACTAAGACCAGAGCAGAACTGAAGAAGATAGAGACACAAAAAACCCTTCAAAAAATCAATGAATCCAGGAACTGGTTTTTTGAAAAGACCAACAAAATTGATAGACCACTGGCAAGACTAATAAAGAAGAAAAGAGAGAAGAATCAAATAGACGCAATAAAAAAAGATGAAGGGGCTATCACCACCGATCCCACAGAAATACAAACTACTATCAGAGAATACTATAAACACCTCTACACAAAGAAACTAGAAAATCTAGAAGAAATGGATAAATTCCTGGACACATACAACCTCCCAAGACTAAACCAGGAAGAAGTTGAATTGCTGACTAGACCAATAACAGGCTCTGAAATTGAGGCAATAATTAATAGCTTACCAACCAAAAAAAGTCCAGGACCAGATGGTTACACAGCCGAATTCTACTAGAGGTACAAGGAGGAGCTGGTACCATTCCTTCTGAAACTATTCCAATCAATAGAAAAAGAGGGAATCCTCCCCAACTCATTTTATGAGGCGAGCATCATCCTGATACCAAAGCCTGGCAGAGACACAACAAAAAAAGAGAATTTTAGACCAACATCCCTGATGAACATCGATGCAAAAATCCTCAATAAAATACTGGCAAACCGAATCTAGCAGCACATCAAACAGCTTATCCACCATGATCAAGCGTGCTTCATCCCTGGGATGCAAGGCTGGTTCAACATATGAAAATCAATATACATAATCCATCATATAAACAGAACCAACAACAAAAACCACATGATTATCTCAATAGATGCAGAAAAAGCCTTTGACAAAATTCAACAACCCTTTATGCTAAAAACTCTCAATAAATTAGGTATTGATGGGACATATCTCAAAATAATAAGAGTTATCTATGACAAACCAATGGCCAATATCATATTGAATGGACAAAAACTGGAAGCATTCCCTTTGAAAACTGGCACAAGACAGGGGTGCCCTCTCCCACCACTCCTATTCAACATAGTGTTGGAAGTTCTGGCCAGGGCAATCAGTCAGGAGAAGGAAATAAAAGGCATTCAATTAGGAAAAGAGGAAGTCAAATTGTCCCCGTTTGCAGATGACATGATTGTATGTCTAGAAAACCCCATCGTCTCAGCCCAAAATCTCCTTAAGCTGATAAGAAACTTCAGCAAAGTCTCAGGATATAAAATCAATGTGCAAAAATCACAAGCATTCTTATATAGCAATAACAGACAAACAGAGAGCCAAATCATGAGTGAACTCCCATTCACAATTGCTTCAAAGAGAATAAAATACCTAGGAATACAACTTACAAGGGATGCGAAGGACCTCTTCAACAAGAACTACAAACCACTGCTCAATGAAACAAAAGAGGATACAAAGAAATGGAAGAACATTCCATGCTCACGGGTAGGAAGAATCAATATCGTGAAAATGGCCATACTGCCCAAGGTAATTTATAGATTCAATGCCATCCCCATCAAGCTACCAATGACTTTCTTCACAGAATTGGAAAAAAGTACTTTAAAGTTCATATGGAACCAAAAAAGAGCCTGCATTGCCAAGTCAATTCTAAGCCAAGAGAACAAAGCTGGAGGCATCATGCTACCTGACTTCAAACTATACTACAAGGCTACAGTTACAAAAACGGCATGGTGCTGGTACCAAAACAGAGATATAGATCAATGGAACAGAACAGAGGCCTCAGAAAGAATGCCACTTATCTACAACTATCTGATCTTTGACAAACCTGAGAAAAACAAGCAATGGGAAAAGGATTCCTTATTTAATAAATGGTGCTGGGAAAACTGGCTAGCCATATGTAGAAAGCTGAAACTGAATCCCTTCCTTACACCTTATACAAAAATTAATTCAAGATGGATTAAAGACTTAAATGTTAGACCTAAAATCATAAAAACCCTAGAAGAAAACCTAGGCAATACCATTCAGGACATGGGCATGTGCAAGGACTTCATGTCTAAAACACCAAAAGCAATGGCAACAAAAGCCAAAATTGATAAATGGGATCTAATTAAACTAAAGAGCTTCTGCACAGCAAAAGAAACTACCATCAGAGTGAACAGGCAACCTACAGAATGGGAGAAAATTTTTGCAATCTACTCATCTGACAAAGGGCTAATATCCAGAATCTACAATGAACTCCAATAAATTTACAAGAAAAAAAACAAACAACCCCATCAACAAGTGGGCAAAGGATATGAACAGACACTTCTCAAAAGAAGACATTTATGCAGCCAAAAAACACATGAAAAAATGCTCATCATCACTGGCCATCAGAGAAATGCAAATCAAAACCACAATGAGATACCATCTCACACCAGTTAGAATGGTGATCATTCAAAAGTCAGGAAACAACAGGTGCTGGAGAGGATGTGGAGAAATAGGAACACTTTTACACTGTTGGTGGGACTGTAAACTAGTTCAACCATTGTGGAAGTCAGTGTGGCAATTCCTCAGGGATCTAGAACTAGAAATACCATTTGACCGAGCCATCCCATTACTGGGTATATACCCAAAGGATTATAAGTCATGCTGCTATAAAGACACATGCACACATATGTTTATTGTGGCACTATTCCCAATAGCAAAGACTTGGAACCAACCCAAATGTCCAACAATGATAGACTGGATTAAGAAAAAGTGGCACATATACACTATGGAATGCTATGCAGCCATAAAAAATGATGAGTTCATGTCCTTTGTTGGGACATGGATGAAGCTGGAAACCATTATTCTCAGCAAAGTACCACAAAGACAAAAAATCAAACATCGTATGTTCTCACTCATAGGTAGGAATTGACCAATGAGAACACATGGACACAGGAAAGGGACCATCACACACTGGGGACTGTTGTGGGGTGGAGGTAAGGGGGAGGGATAGCATTAGGAGATATACCTAATGCTAAATGCGAGTTAATGGGTGCAGCACAGCAACATGGCACATGTATACATATGTAACAAACCTGCACATTGTGCACATGTACCCTAAAACTTAAAGTATAATAATAATAAAATGAAATAAAAAAAGAAAATGTTGTGTATATATGAGATGGTATATATATGCGATCTCATATATATATAGATATGTGAGATATATGTGTGTGTGTATATATATACATATATATATAGTGAAATATTATTCAGCCTTTAGAAAAAGAAAGTCTTGCCATTTGCAACCATAAGGATGAACTTTGGGGATATTATGGACACTATCCTAAGTGAAGTAAGCCAAATAGTGCATAATATTTTTATATGTGGAATCTAAAAAAAAAAAGAACTCATAGCAACAAAGAATAAAATGAGTAGAATGGTGGTTACCAGGGGATGGGCAGAAAAGTTGAGATATTGATTAATGGGTGTAAATCTTCAGCTATAAGATGAATAAGCACTAGATAGCTAATATATAGCATAGTGACTATAGTTAATAATGTGTTGTATACTTAAAATTTGTTAGGAGAATAGATATCACATTTTCTCACCACAGAAAGGTAATTATGTTATGTAGTGAATATGCTAATTTCCCTGATTATAATAATCATTTCACAATGTAGACATATATCATAGCATCACATTGTGCACCCTAAATATATGAAATTTTTATTCATCAATCACACCTCAATAAAGCTGAAAAAAAGTTTTTTTTTCTTTTTTTTTTTTAAAGCAGGCAGGGGAAGGCTCAGCAGGCTCTAACTTCATCACATGATCCAAAACAGTATCAGGTGGCACTCTAATTTCAAAGAAAACTCAGGTAGCTTTCTGTACTTTAGAGTAACATTTTATATTTTATTTTTTATATATTTTTATATTTTATTATTTTATATTTTTTATATTGCTATATAAAACTTTTGTTTCCCTTTCTTTCAAGTAGGAGTTTCATATGTTTACACCTCTTGGCTCAACTGCTTATAATAAGTAAAACATTAATGAATCATATTTCTAAACATAAAGACTAAACCCATAAAACTTCAGGAGGAAAATTTGGAAAAATGCCTTCCACAACTTGGTTGTGCAGTGACTTCTTGAAAAGGATGCAAACGCACTAACCAAAAAAGATCACAAATTGGTAAATTTGGCTTCATCACATTTAAAAATTCCTGGTAATTAAAATACACTTTTAAAAGGTGAAAGGCACACCACAGGCTGGACAAAATATTTTCCGTATTTATATTAGACAAAAAAAAATTCAAGAATAGCTAAAGAAATATAAATCAATAAGGAAAGACATACAGCCTAATTTTTAAGAAAAAGAAAAAGACTGGAACAAATATTTAACAAGAAAATATCTAAATGACTAATAAGCCTATGAAAAGGTATTCAAATATTTTGCTTATCAGGAAAATGCAAATTAAAACATATCGAGGAGCAGCTGAAAAAGAGATAACACTACTTGTTTGCAAAGATGTGGAGCAACTGGAAATATCATGGGTTGCTTGTTGGGAGTTTAAAATGGAAACAATGCTTTGAAAACCTGTATTGCAGTTTCTAACAAAGAAAAATATATATGTACCCTATATTCCAAGGAAAGCTAGCCATTTGACTTTTATGTATTACTCCAGAGAAATGAAACAAAAATATATCCGCAAAAAGACAGTATTAGTATGTTTTCACATTGCTGACAAAGACATACCCAAGACTGGGCAATTTACAAAAGAAAGATATTTAAGGGACTTATAGTTCCACATGGGTAGGGAGGTCTCACAATCATGGCAGAAGGCAAGGAGGAACAAGTCATGTTTTCCATGGATGGTGGCAGTCAAAGAGAGAGCTGTGCAAGGAGACTCCCATTTTTAAAGCCATCAGATCTCATGAGACTCATTAACTATGAGGGGAACAGTGCAGGAAAAACCCAACCCCGTAATTCAATCACCTCCCACCGGGTTCTTCCCATCATATGTGGGAATTGTGGGAGTTACACTTCAAGATGAGATTTCAGTGGTGACACAGTGAAACCATATCATTCCACCCCAGACCCCTCCCAAATCTCATGTCTTCACATTTCAAAATCAATCATGCCTTACCAACAGTCCCCCAGTCTTAATTCAGCATTAACTCAAAAGTCCACAGTCCAAAGTCTCATCTAAGACAAGGCAAGTCCCTTCCACCTATAAGCCTGTAAAATCAAAAGCAAGTTAGTTACTTCCTACAGACATTGGGTAAATACAGCCATTCCCAATGGGAGAAATTGCTCAAAACAAAGGGGTTACAAGCCCCATGCAAGTCCAAAATCCAGCAGGGCAGTCAAATCTTAAAGCTCCAAAATGATATCCTTTGACTCCATGTCTCACATCCAGGTCAGGCTTATGCAAGAGGTGGGTTCCCATTGTCTTGGGCAGGTCCGCCCCTCTGGGTTTGCAGGATGCAGCCTCCCTCCCAGCTGCTTTCACAGGCTGGTGTTGAATACCTGTGGCATTTCCAGGCACATGGTGCAAGCTGTCAGTGGATATAACATTCTGGGGTCTGGAGGACAGTGGGCCTCTTCTCATAGCTCCACTAGATGGTGTCCCAGTAAGGACTCTGTGTGGAGGCTCCATCCACATTTCCCTTCTGCACTGCCCTAGCAGAGGTTCTCCATAAGAACCCTGCCTCTGCAGCAAACTTCTGCCAGGACATCCAGGCATTTCCATACATCCTTTAAAATCTAGGCAGAAGGGACTTGCCTTGTTTCAGATGAGATGTTGAACTGTGGGCTTTTGAGTTAATGCTGAAATGAGTTAAGACTGTGGGGGACTATTGGGAAGGCATAATTGGTTTTGGAATGTGAGGACATGAGATTTGGGTGGTGACACAGCCAAACTATATCAAAGGAGTACATAAAACAATCTGTGTTATTTTTATACAATTGATAGTAGACAACTATAAAAATGAACAAACTGAGACCACCCTGACCAACATGGAGAAACACTGTCTCTACTAAAAATATAAAATTAGCCAAGCTTGGTGGAACATGCCTGTAATCCCAGCTAAATTGAAGACTGAGACAGGAGAATCACTTGAATCCGGGAGGCAGAGGTTGCGGTGAGCTGAGATTGCGTCATTGCACTCCAGCCTGGGCAACAAGAGTGAAACTCCATCAAAGAAAGAAAGAGAGAGAGAGAGAGAAGGAGAGAAGGAGGGAAGGAGGGAGGAAGAAAGAACAAACTGATTATGTATAAAATATGAATGAATCTCAAAAATATTATGAAAAGAAGTGAGACAGAGAAAACCATACAGACCAGAGTGAAACGCAGTTAAAGCTAATCCGTGGTGGTAGAGGTCAGAATATAGATACCTTGAAGACTGGCTGGTTAAGGAACCCAAGGAAAGCTTTTGAATGTTTCTTGACACGGTTGCAGATTACATGAGTATATACGTAAGTAAAAATTCATTATGCGTTTTACCGTATGTAAACTACACCTCAGTTTAATTGAAAAATAGATCTTATATATCTTTTATTATGTTTATTGACTTGATTTGTTAACCAAAAGGGTGTGTTAAGATTCTCATCACTGAGAATCTTGTGACTGGGAATTAAAGGTCTGTTTCTTTCCATTTCTCCTTGTGATTTCTGCAGCTTTTACTTCTATATTTTGATGCCAAATTACTTGGTGCATAGAAATTCCTATACTTTCCTCTTCACAGTAGAGGACTATCAGCATAATGATGCATAATGATGATAAAGCAGCCTTTTCTGTCCAATTTAAATATTTTTTAAAAATTTGCCTGACATTCATTCTTTGGCCCTAGCTTTGTTTTTACTTCTAATTTACAAAATATATCTTTTCCCTTCTTTAAAAAAACTTCATAGTAAATTATGCATAAAGCTTACCATCATAACATTTTTAAGTGTACAGTTTACTGGTGTTAAGTACATTCATGTCCATCACTGCCACTGATCTCCAGAACTCTCTTCATCTTGCAAAACTGAAACTCTATACCTCATTCCCCCCTCCATTTATGCCACAGCAAACCACCATTTTATTTTCTGTCTGTATGAATTTGACTATTCTAGGTATCTTATATAAGGTACCTTATATAAGGTACCTTATATCTTATATAATATCATCTATATTATATAAGTGGTATCTTATATAAGATTCCACTTATGTGGAATCATATAGTATTTGTCCTTTTGTGACTGGCTTAATTCACATAGCATAATGCTCTCAAGGTTCTTTCATGTTGTATCACGTGTCAGAATTTCCTTCCTTTAAAAGGCCGAGTAATTTTCCATTATTTGTATGCCACATTTTGATGATTTACTCATCTGTCAATGAACAGTTGAGTTGCTTCCATTTCTTGACTGTTTAAATGCTGCTGCTAAGAACATATGTGTATGAAGATCTCTTAAAGTCTCTTCTTTCAATTCTTTTGGGTATATACCCAGAAATAGAAATGTTGGATCCTATGGTAATTCTATTTTTGATTTGTTAAGAATCTGCCATACTGTTTTCCACAAGTGCTGTACCATTTTACATTCTCACCAACAATGCACAAGAATTCCAACTTCTCTATATCTCTGCAAATACTTGTTATTTTCCATTTTTTTACAGTTTCCATCCTTAAGGGTGTGAGGTGGTATCTCATCGTACTTTTGATTTGCATTTCCCTGGTAATTAGTAATGTTGAGCATCTTTTCATATGCTTATTGGACTTTTGTGTATCTTCTCTGGAGAAATGTCCTTTCACGTTCATTGTCCATTTTTGAATCAGGTTGTTTGTTTTTAATGTCGCGTTTTAGGCATCCTTTATAGTATGAATATTCTCCACTTATTTTATATCTACTTATAGATATTTTCTCCCATTCCATGGGTTGGCTTTTTGCTCTGTTGATTGCATCCTTTGATGTCCAGAAGTTTTACATTTTGATGTAGTCCTATTATCTATTTTTTTTTTGTTTTCAAAAGAACGCATTGCCACATCCAGTGTTTTGAAGATTTTCTCATTTTTTCTTGTGAGTTTTATAGTTTTAGATGATACATTTAGGTCTTTGATCTCTTATATTTTCTCTTGCAATCTTTTCTAATCATTTAGTTTCAAGTGTGTTGGGGTTTGGCTTGGTTTTATCTTGAGAGTTATTTTTCGTTTCAATTAATTTATTTTTTTAAATTTACTAGGATGAAAGGCATGTGAACTTTTATGTATATTACTTCGTTTTACTTTTTTTGTGTTTTTTTGCTTCTCTGATTATTCTGCCTTTTTCCAGCTTTTGGATGCTGCAGGCATGTAATAAGTCATAAGAAATGAATGATGTGAACATTATGATTCTGCTCACATATATTTAAGAAAGCTGTCTATTGCCTCTGTATTGAACAATAGCTTTACTATATTTCTTTGGGTGAATTTTTTTTATTTGTATTGAACAATAGCTTTACTAGATTTCTTTGGGTGAACTTTTTTCCCTCAAAGCCTAACATATTATTTTAATGTCTTCTAGTGTAAACTATTTTTGGAGATTAAGGAATCCAGTCTGGAAGCTTTAACCTTTACAGACAACCTTTTTATTTCTAGGATTGCTATATCCTTTCTGTATTTCTCAAACTAAAGTAACTTTGTTTTCTTTTATTTTTTTTCTCTGTCACCCAGGCTGGAGTACAGTGGTGTGATCTCAGTTCACTGCAGTCTTGACCTCCTGGGCTCAAGCAATCCTCCTACCTCAGCCTCCTGAGTAGCTGAGACTACAAGTGCATGCCACCAAGCCTGGCTAATTTGTTTGTTTTGATTGGTAGAGATGAGGTCTCACTACATTTCCCAGTCTGGTCTCAAACTCTTGTACTAAAGTGATCCTCCCACCTTGCCCTCCCAAAGTGTTAGGATTACAGGTGTGAGCCACTGCCTCTGGTCTAAAGTAACTTTTCAACCTATGTCTTGGTGTAGATCTTTTAAAAAATGAATTGCTTATTAATACATTCCTGTAATAATTATAATACAAGTAATAGTGTGTTGAGCAGGCATATTGATAGGAAATAAAGATAAAATTAAGCAAAAAAGACACTCCCTACCTTAATGGAGTTTACAGCCAAGTGAAGAAGAAAGATATTCATTAAACTATTACACAAATAAATGTCATATGACAACTTAGAGCTTTAATAAGAGGATGAAACAACTCTGGAAAATCAAAGAAGAATGAATGGGAATCAACTCACTGATGTGCGTTGATGGAGGATGCTGAGGGCTTTAGGCTGCAGCAACTTAATAAGTTCCCAAGCAGGAGAGAACTTGGCTTCTACAGGGAATTAAAAAGTTTGCCAGAACAAGTTGGTCTGGAGACACAGGCAGCTCAGAGTCTTATTGGTCATGCTAAGGAAATCTGAGTCTTAGTTACATGAACAATCAAAAACTCCTGAAGAGTTCTAATTCTGTTGACAAATTATCAGATTTATCTTCTGAAAGGAACACTCTGACAGTCTTGTGGAAAAGAAATTGGAAATGCTGTGGTAAATGTGGGTTTCCTGTTAGTATAATAATACCTGTACAGTAGCCCAGGAAGAGAGAGAGATAGCATAGACAAATGGCTGTGGCAATAGAGAGTGGGGAGTGATTTGAAACATAATTAGGAAATGAAATTAAGAGACATCAGTGTTGAAATGACAGAGGAAAACAGGGTTCACAAAAGTGGTACCACTTAAAGATAGAATGCTGGAAGAGGACCAGTTTTTTGGGATAGGAGAATATGTATTTGGTTTTGGACACATTGCATTGCATACATTTATTTATCAAGTCATTCCACAAGAATGTACTGATTGTCTTCTGTGTGTCAGGCATTGTTGCAGGCTCTGGGGATTCAGCAATACATAATTTGATGATCAAATTTGATGTGTCTTCACAACATCCAAGCGGAACTATCAGATAGGCCTTTGGACATATTTGGTCTGGACCTCAGAATGTAGGTGTGAATTCTGAGTTGCAACTATACATGTATGTGTCATTTGTGTGTAGGTGACAATTGAAGCTTGGGGCAAAGATGAGATGCTCTGATTCTTAGATTCTAAGGTGAGATCAATAAATAAGAAGAAAAAAAGAAGGAGTCATCTCTGGGACTACACCTTGAGAATCTCAAGTTTTAATGGATGGCTTAGGAATTACTCAAGTTAGGAGGCAGAAAGAGCCAGCAGAGAAGTAGGAGGAAAACAGGAAAGAGCTGTGACCCAGAGTAAAGGGCCATAGAGGTCAGCTGTATCAGATGTGACCAAGAGCTCAAGTCCAAGAAGGTCTGAATAATAACCCTTGTGATGGGGAGGTTATGGCTGACCCCCAGGGGCTATTTCATTGAAATAATGGGATCAGAGGACAGTTTGGAGATGGTGGGGTGTGACTGGGAAACAAGAAAGTTGGAATAGCAAGTATGGAGGCCTCTTCCCAGAGAGGAAGAGGTGGCATGGCCTCTGGAGCCAGACAATCCAAGTTTAAATCCATATGATGCTGCCATATGTTAGCTGGGAGACCTTGGGCAGATCAGCCTCTGAGACTCGATTGTCTCATGAGTAATAACATGACAACCTAGGACCTGCTCAGGGAGTGATGGTGAGGATTGTACGAGATAATACATGCAAAGTGCTTAAAGCAATGTCTATCTTGCAAAGCTTGATGAATGTTAGCTGCCAGTACTAGTTATGTGTGGGTTCAAATAAGGCTTGTAAGTCTTTCTCTTCCTTTCTTCTCCTTCCCCATCCTCTTCTCCTTTTCCTTCTCCTTCTTTTCCATCTCCTGTTTCTTTCTTTCTTCATCTTTGTGTTCTTCCTCTTTCTATTTTTTCTCCCTCTTTCTATTTGTTCTCCTCCTCTTCTTCTCTCCCTTCCTCCCTCTCCTCCTTCACTTTCCCTCTTCTTTCTCCTCCTCTTTCTTCTCCTCATACCTGAGCATTAGTTTCCACATTTTGTTTTTTAGTAATTCTAGGAAATCTGACCTATGTTTTACTGGAATAGGTTATTTGGGAAGTGCTAATGATTTTTCAAACACACACACATTTAAGTAGACTTTTTTTTTAACAGAGAGGCAACAAGCCAAGTAGCAAAGATATAAGCAACAATCAAATGGAGCCTGAAATATGATAAGAGCATACACGCACTTTAACAATAATTTTGATACTGAAATGATTATTTCAGAAGCAATATTTTTTCTGAAAAGCATTGGTCTTCTGTACAGAAAAATAAAAAAGTGAGCTGCCACTCATAGTGAATTAAGAGCTGTGGGCTGAAAGGTCTCTTTTATAGCCAGTTTGAAATTTTTCATATAATAAAAACAGTATGTAAATATTATATATATATATATACACATACATATATATGTATATATGTACATATTTCTGCCATTACTTTACTTTTATTCATTTAACAAATGTTTCCTAAGCTGGAATCTTGCAGAGATTTTGTAACAGTATGGAGAGTAGGTCTCAGAGAAGAGTATTCCTTTCATGATGTGGCTGCATGGGAGAAGAGTTCATGGACAGAGGCTCAGAGCCATAATTAGGCACCTCGCATGAAGCTTCTGCTGTATGGCAGCTGTGGAAGGGGCTGCTTCCTCCAGAAAGAGCCCAGGGAGGCTGTGCAGACAGTGGTCTTTGATCCAGGACTTAGAAGATGAGTTCTCTGGTCAAGAAGAGACAATGAAAACCCTTGGCATCTGGAATTTGGGGAATAGGCAAGGACTCATGCAGCCAGCAAGTACAGTTCGTGAAGGAGCAGGAGCTATTCTCAATCTCAGTTCATTCTAACAGCCATTCCTGTCTGAGCAGGTTATGATGCTTTGTAACCACTCTTCTGTATCCCCTGAGAGTTTCATTTATATTTTCACTACCATGCATTTTTAGATATAATATCAGTATAAGTTTAATAATCATATTTTGGCTACAGGCCAAAACAGCGCTTATAAACAGTTTTATAAAATAAGAAGAACCTTCCTGTATTCTTCAAAGTACTAAACCTGTGACTTTTTTTTCTTTTTTCTTTTTTTTGAGACAGGGTGTCACTCTATCATCTAGTATGGAGTCCAGTGGTGCAATCATGGCTCACTGTAGCCTTGACCTCCCAGGCTCAGGAGATCCTCCCACCTCAGCCCCCGGGTAGTTGGGATTATAGGCGAGCATCAACGTGTCCAGCAATTTTTTTTTTTTTTGTATTTTTGTAGAGACAAGTTCTCGTCATGTTGCCCAGGCTTGTCTCAAACTTGTGGGCTAAGGTGATCCTCCTGCTTCGGACTCCCAAAGCATTGAGATTACAGAGGACAGCCACTGAGCGTGGCCCTACACCTGTCTTAATCTCATTTCAGAAACTCTACTGCCTAAAGCAGATGTCAAAACTCTTCAGCAGAAGCAATGGTTGTGATAAAGTTTTAGAGTAGAGAGTCACTAAGCTTGAAAAACAATAGCAGGTTATATGAACTTTTGAAGAAATTAGCCGTTTATTTTTTTCAAGGAGAGAAGTAGCCAAGAAGCTGAAAAAATGTGAAAGCTATATTGCCCACTCCATTGCAATTTCCAAATTCCCTTCTGGGTATAAGCCCTCTCAGAGGATAACTGGAAAGGCCATATACTTAGTGCATGTAAAGAACTCTGGCTTGGTTTTCACTGCATCAGGAATGAAAGAAAGACATTATTGGCCAGTGTGCAGGGTTTTCTGGGGAGAAGCTGAGTTGAAGTGACTTAGCTTGCTTTATGTTGCCTGATTAATGTCAAGCGAGGGGGCCACTGAGTGAAAGTTCATAGCAATGCCATTTTCTGTAATTGAAAATGCTATGCAAAAAATAAAATATGTCAACAGTTCCTGCTGCCTGCCTCATATCCTGGAGAGCTGTGTACATTTTAAGTTATCCCTGCAACTTAAAAGAATTATAACCACAGAGATTGTGAGGGGAGCAGCTGGTTTGCAAAGTTGCTTGGGGTAAACCTGTCAGAGCTCATGAGTAAACACAATCTGAAAACAGAGGCCGCTCGTGGGGAAATCAATTGCTTTTTCAACAAAATAAAGGGAAGAGTTTTGCTCAGGGCAATGTGACGATGACGTGCAACTGTTCTGCATTAACTACAACTTTTTTTTTTGCTTTCTCATTGCCCAGTTCCCCTTTATTCTACAGCAAGAAATTGAGGTTGTATATTGCACACTGGGAATATCTAAACTGGAAATAATTAAAATATATATTTCATTTATAGTGGGTCTTATGTGAGGAGAAGTAAAGATTGCCACAGCTTCCTGAGTATATGAGTTAATGATGTGTTCTGCATTTTCTTGATTTTCCACATTTTAACTGCCTCTGTTCCTCATTTGGGGGTAGGGAACTTTGAGAGGCATGGAATACAGACTTGCATGAGCAGAAACGTACAGCTTTTGAGCATGTGAGGGGATGGCGTGGAGAAGGTTGGGTTCATCATGTGGTTTCTTGGCACTATTTTTCTCCAGTTTCTCCCTTCAGTGTCAAAGCAACCATGTTATCAAGAATGTTTCAAACCAGAAATTGGTTTAAGACCATTGCAGTATCCTATTAGGTTGTGTTTTTAGAATATGATGAACAAATGGATCTTCAAAATGAAGTTCCAAAAATGACAATTAAAAAAGGAATACAGACTCACTGAAGGAAAAAACCTACAAACAACTCTGTGTGTGTGTGTGTGTGTGTGTGTATGCATGTGTGGGTGTGTGTGTGTGTTGTAAGTACATTCAATATATATCCATACTGGAATGAAGTCATTGGTAAAGTAAAGGAAAATTCCCGTTCTTCAGACTTAATTAGGACGTCATTTTGATGGAGGCTAAGTTAGCAAAAACACAGCTAGAAACTGGGTACAAAGGGCAAATTGATTGTAAATCTTGGACATTGTTTGTATGACTGGGTTGCATGACTGAAGCTTAAAAAGGAAAAAGTGTCTTACATAGAATTGCGAGTGTGCTTTTGGTCATGGCTAGCTATAAAGGGAAGAAATATGAAAGTCATTCTCAAAATGTTTGGAGATAGAAACTCTATGGGGGTAAATCCAAGAGGTCAGAATGCATTCTTATTTATTGTGTGAGTTTTCAAATTGTGAAGAAATATTATTTCTAGAAAGAGTTCAAAGTTGACTCAAAGTGATAACTAAAGGCAATGAATCGAGAAATAAAAGTGTGAAAGACATGAAACATTTTATCCGTTTAATCCCCATAAAAACTCAATGACAAAATGAAAAAGTGTCTTCCTCAATAGCAATTCACAGCCTCTGGCTCAGAGCCAGGACATGTGGAAGGAATCCAGACATGCTCTCCCAAATTGCTTGGCATCCTTGGACTAGACAGTAGATTTCTCTGAAGTTACATCCCAACATTACAATCATCTAAAATCACGTGAATATGGTGATCCATCTCATTGAATGGAATCTGGATTTATTATGCCAGCCAGAAAACTAGAAAAGAAAATTCTGATGGTTGAATAAAGAAGAGGAACAAATAGCAAGAGGGATGAATTGAGTTCTGTCAGGCTGGAAACCCCCCAGAAACAGACCCTGCAACAAGCAGTTTATCAAGAGGCGATCCAAGAAGTGGTGTGAGGGAGCGGAGGGGAAAGACAAGGCAGGAGTGGAGGTCCATAGAGAATTCTTTTGTGGGCAACTGGGGCTTGATCTTTCTGGACACCCTGGGAAACTGTAGAAAGCATTTCAGATTTGACCCCACCCAAGGGACAAAGAAGCTGGAGTGCTTCTACCTAACATCCTGTTACTGCTTAAAGTTTGCTCTGAGGGTATCCATGTCTGGAAGCCTCTATGCTTCAGACTTGCCCAAGAGAGCAAATTCTCCTTCTCTATCCAGAGAAAGCCTGCAGGAAGTCAGTCACAGGGATTTGCAGTAAAGCCAAGGGTGTGTACAGAATCAATGTTCAAAGCTATGTAGATGGGATGGACTGTATCTTCTATTAGGACTCCACCGCCACTGGTAACACAATTTTTCCAAAGAAGACATAAGTCAGGAGGAACAAATGTCATCTCCCCCAGGCCTCCCACCTGCCATCTCCACTGCTAACAGAATGTTCGTGTAGGAAAATATTGTTACTCCTCTTAATTGGTGAGAGCAACCCTCCCATGATGAATGAAATAACTATGGCTATCTGTGGTCTGTTGGCTTAGGTTGAGGGTAGTGGTAGTGAGGCGAAGATACAGTTTGAATGTTCAGGTAAATCTATCGTGACTTTTCTATCCCAGGAACAGAATAATGTACAACTAATGTGACTCCTTCATCTTGTAGTTGTAAATTATGTATTGTTTTTGAGAAGTGCCAAACAACAGCATAGAATATGTGTATAAAAATGTTAACATATCTAGTAAAAATAGGTTCAAAAATAACATCCTGTATGATGCATTCCTTACCAATGGTGAATCAAACATCAGCTTTGTTAGTAGACAACTCATTTTTATTATTTTTATAACCAAAAGCAATTCTTTACAATATGCTTTGCCCATGCTTCCTTAGTAGGAAGAAAAAGAGAAGGAAAATAATGGCTAGTAAGTGGATAATAGCAAGTTAGAGGATCCTTTGCAATTCTGGCTGGCTTTGTCCTGTGCGCCTTCTCTCCCTATCCTTAAAGGTTTGTGAACTTCTTGTCACCAGCAGACAATTGAGATTCAACATATGTCAGTGTCATTCTGAATGAAAAATGGAAGTGTGATCCTTAAGAAAAATGGCTCTGCATATTATCATAGCTTCTTAGATTTGGAAAATAACCCTGGTGTCTGGAAAAAATTGAGAGAATCTTACTTTCAGGTTAAATGCCATATCCCTTTCAACTCCAAATACATTAGTATTTCTAAAGTAAGAATAAATGATTCTGGGACTCCGTTAGTGAAAACTAAGTGTGATTTCCTGATCCAACAAGGCTAACTTACATTGTACTAACACAGTGAGAAGTAATAATCGCCCACTCAGCAGCCTATCTTGTCAACAGATTGCTTCTAATCCAGAGCTCTCCTTAAACCTCCCCTTATTTTCACCTATGCAACAGGGCATAGGAAGCAGAATTGGCAGGAGGGGGTGTTCCCAAGGAGTCAGGGGTTTGCCTTCTGCACAGGTGCTTGTGCTCACTTCGATCCTGCCAGCCTTACCTGGACGGTGCTACCACTCTTCTTGGTGCAGAGCCAAGGACTGTCAATGGACATTTCCTGTGATTCTCATTCATTTTGAAGTATTTGAAAAAGCCCAATCCCTGACTGCCAGGAAAGAAAACGTGAACTGACATGTAACTAGCCCTGTCTGGCACCAACCACTTTACTTATTAGGTGGCATCTGGTCCCTATACCCATGTTTTGGTGTCAGTTTCTTCATCTTTATGAATGATCTGAGGCTGGGAGAGGGTTGGCCCCAGGTCTCACTCATTGAAGAGATTTGAATCCAGGCGCATCTCATTCCAACACCCATATTTATCCAGTGCATTCTCTAGGGCAAGATATTTCCCTTACATGTTTTCCTCTTAACTGCTTAAAAAGTTCTTTTGGCACAGTATTCCTGTATTCTAGTAATAAACTACAGTGTTATGTGTCATTATTCCTATTTCATAAATAAGGACCTGGAGGATGTGAAATAAGTGATGTGTAAATGCATGAAAGACAGCAGCACTGGGCTCCAAACTCTAGACTATAGAGAAAAAAGACCTGTTTACACCACTTTCTCAACTTTACACCCAAATGCCAGTGAGTGAGGCAGTCAGGTTCCCTGCCATGCAGAGTGAGATTCTGTGGGATTCCCTGTCTTATACATACATTGTGCTAGATTTGAGGTGGCCACAGAGTTTTTGCTCCTCCATTCATTGAAGGGTGGAGTCTTATTCCCCATCCCTCCTTGAACCTGGGCTTGACCAATAGAAGACAATGGGTTTGGTGCTTTGCAACCTCTGCTCCTGGTCCTGAGAGGTCTTGCAGCCTCCTTCTGGGTGCTGGCAACTCTTTCTTGGAAAGTTCACCCTGGGGCAAGCCGGCAACTATGAACAAAGGTAAACAATTCTCAGACCACCACGCTGTGAGAAGCCCAAATGTAGGGAAGGGTATCAGACATGAGAGTGAAGAAATTACCCTGGAAGTTGGTCCTCTAGCCCCAGCCACCCTGGTGGATCAGAAAGAAATCGCCCAACCCAGAAAACCATAAGAAAAATAAATGGTTATCAGAAGTCACTAACTTCTGAGGTGGTTTGTTACAGGGCAAGAAATTACTGGGACATACATTCTGTGTTCAACAACAATTTTGAGCAAAACCAAACTTAGGGACACCTGTGTCCACTACCACCCCTTCCCACCTGTAGTTCAGCACACTGGCGTCCTTAACATGACATGATCCAGCCACGGCTGGATGGTTGGGGCACTAGTGAGAAACAAATCCATCTTCCACCCCCATTAGTATCTGTGCCCTCCCACTTGTAAATTCAGGATTTTGCTCACTATTAGAACTTAGAGGAGGTCCCAGCCACCAGATGCTATGGCAGTACCACAGAAAAGCATCAAATAAATGGCTTAAATAAATTATCTGTCACTCAAGGAAATACTCTTACCATCTGCAGAGGTAAGAACTCCTGGTCTCACCTCTGCATGTCAAAAACTCCAAAGAGCTACAAGAAGAAAACCTTGAAACTCATGTTCTCCCGATGTTCAGTCTTCTTCTTCTCAACACAAGGCATATCAGATTGGAAGCTGACCCCTGTGTCCTGACACCATGGATTCTATAAACTTGCTGAATGACTGATGGAGACTGATGCCACCTTCCTAAAAAATGAGCCACTGTGGTCCTTAGCAGTGGGCAATAAAAAGGAGAGCTATTTACTGCATTAATAAGTGAGGCAAGGCCCGATTTTGAGATATACTCTTTTCAAAAGCTTTCCCATGACAATGAGGACATACCATGGTTATAAGACTGAGGAATGTTATTTGGTTTAATTCCTGATATTATTTGTGATTCAGCAATGGGGCTGGTTACACTGTATATAGATTTCAGATTATTTGGCTTTCCACATTCAGCAGCACTAGGCTAGTCGGTACCCACATTCTGGCTTTTTATTAAGTTCTATCTCCCTGGGGGGTAGGGTATATACAAAATCCATTTTGTATCTTCTGCTATTTTGGAGACTGCTCTGAAAATGTTTTTCATGGTTTTGCATGACGCTTGGGATCACAATTTGCATCTTAAAAAAAGGAGTCATGGAAAATATTGCAAGATATGCATTTGGTGGAGAGAGAATGCTTTTCAGCTTGAAGCTATTTGGGGTTCTGATGATCTGATGATCTTTCTGTTGTCGGAGCTTTGAGCAGGCACATGCTGTAGAGGTGCTCATGTGTCACTGGGGAGCTGGTTTCTGATGCGACTGGGACTTATAGATATTTGATGAGTCATCTTTTCCTTCTGATACTGCCGTCAATTCAGTGAATTGAATACATACAGAGTCTATGGGAGGAGAGCAAAAGATCAAAAGGCCCACTATGTTACCTCCCCACACTGTCTATTTTTTCAACATGTTGGGGCCAGACCAAATGGTCAGCTGCAGAATACCAAACAGGATTGTTCGAACCAAGAAAATAAGAGTTTGGGGGCCATTTGTGATTTGCTTCACTGGAATACGTTTCTATGGGTCAAGATTGGCATCAAGAAGCTGGAAGACTAGTAAATTGTCATGGTGCTGTGGAAATGAGAGGATGTGGCCTGACTACTTGCTGCTACAGGAGATATATGAGGGTGAAACTCATGATAACTGTGGCCTTTAAATGGCAACATCTCTGTTAGTAAAGGGAATAGTTCTACTCACTCAGTTTATTTTCAAGGCCTTTGTAACTAGAGGCAGAATTAAAACTTAGGACTGAATTCTAGTGCTTTAAATATTTCAACAATCACATTAAATCATATTTAATCATATTACACAACTCTGTAAATAATAACACAATTGTATTTAAAACACTGTAGGGCAGTGTATTAGCCTTCTCCAGAAAAATAGAAGTGATAGGATACGCATAGATGTATAATAGGATATTTATTATGGGAATTGTCTTACACAATTATGGAGGCTAAGAAGCATGCTGGAGAACTGGAAAAGTCAGTGGTATAATTCAGTCCAGGCCTGAAGGCCTGAGAACCAGAAGCTCTGATTCCAAGGGCAGGAGAAGATAGATGTCCCAGCTCAAGAAGAGAGAGAGAGAGAGTTCACCTTCCTCCATCTTTTTGTTCTGTTCAGGCCCTCAATGGATTGGATGCTGTCCACCCACACTGGTGAGGGCAGATATTCTTTACTCAGTCCAGTGATTCAAATGCTAATCACTTCCAGAAACCTCCTCACAGACATACTCAGACACACTGTTTCACCAGATAGCTTGGCATTCCTTAGCCCAGTCAAGTTGACACATAGGATTCACCATCCCAGGCAGGCATGGAGGTGTGCCACTTGGATCTCCCATCAGAAAGGAACTTGCTGTTAGGAGTGCTGATAGCAGACAGACCCCAGCTGTGGAGCTTTGGGGGTCTTCCATAGCAAATCACTGAAATCTCACATTTTTCAGGTGGCCCCTGGTCAAGGATGAAACATGAAGGACCCATCTGACACACACTGAATAAGGTAGAGCATGCTTTTTTTTTTTTTTTTTTTTTTTTTTTTTTTGAGGCGGAGTCTTGCTCAGTCACCCAGGCTGGAGTACAGTGGCATGATCTCGGCTCACTGCAAGCTCCGCCTCCCAGGTTCACACTATTCTCCTGCTTCACCCTCCCGAGTAGCTGGGACTACATGTGCCCGCCACCATGCCTGGCTAATTTTTTTTTTTTTTTTTTTTTTTTTTTTTTTTTTTTTAGTAAAGACGGGGTTTCACCGTGTTAGCCAGGATGGTCTCGATCTCCTGACCTCGTGATCCACCCGCCTCGGCCTCCCAAAGTGCTGGGATTACAGGCGTGAGCCACCGCGCCTGGCAGAATAAGGTAAAGCGATGTTTTTTCCACCTCTGGCTTGGTGCTTAATCTCCTATCACAGAGCTACCAGCTGAAAGGCCAGGAGAACTGCAGAGCAACTGGGAAAGCTGGCGAGCCATTGTTTACTGCATCTGAGAGCCAGCAAATAGACCTCTTTGCTGATTCGTTCTAACTCCCTAATCTCGAAAGCTACTAGGTTGCCCAAAGTTTATTTTGCGTTTAAAGTATTATGAGGATTATCTGTTGGGCTTTCCATAGTTGAATAACTAAAAAACTATCAAATAATAATACTGTTAAGTCAAATGGCCCAAGCTCCAAGTGGAACTCACATGAAAATATTTTTACCGTGAATTCTATTACAAAAGAGTTTCACCGTGGAAGGATTTATTAATCATGTGTTGCGGTTTTTAGACCCTAGTCAAGCATCACTTTTGAATATATTTTTGCTATCTTTGGAACTCAGTGACAAAATCTGATGTCTGAGAAACCTAGCGGCCACCATGCCTGGCTCTAAGGAAGGGCAGGCATGGTTAGTCCTTATGCTCCATCATGCAGCTGCTCTCTCGAAGGAAAAAATGAGACCTCAGGGTTTAAGAAAGCCCAACATCGAACACAGTGCATCAGCACCCATTGCTTTGAATTATGAAACAGCCACCCCTGGAAATTCTAAGGCAATATATCTACATGTTTTGTTGAGTTGATCATCAAATCAACGAACAAGATTTCTGATGTGTTGGACTCTGTAGTTGTCCAAATGTTGATTATTGTAAAGGGGTTGATCTGTGTCTTGGTAGTCTTTTTAGCATCCAGGAAACCACACTGTCTGTTAAAATAGGTAGAAAAAAAAAGAGAGCTGGTGTATATGATATAATATTTATAAAAGTACAACATTTGCAAAGGCCTTGATCATATGAATCCTCACTTGTTCCAGGTGTATTGTTGGGAAAGTTATTTTGAACTGATGAACAGTTGTGGATGTTAAAATGTGGTTTTATTTCTAAAATTTGCATGTAATACCACAAACTAGTGGGTAAAATGTTTTTTTTTCAAAACTAGATGAAAATAAAAGCTCTGAAGTAAAAATTATGCCTCCTTCTAGCTGTGTGATCTTAGACAAGTTAATTAGTCTCTCTAAACCTCTCTTCGCTCTTCTATAAAACTGGTGGCTCTGGTATTCTAGACATCATGGTGGTGATAATTATATCATCATTATCACCAGCATTATAGTTATAAAAATATATTATGAAAGTTCAAAAATCACTTGAAGCCTTATTTACCATACGCTTTTATTAAAATTTTTTAAACTACAAGTACAAGAAACTCTAACCCGGTCAAGTCATAATGGTTATCATAAATTCTGAATCCATGGGATTCATTTAATAAGTGAAGGAGCTACTTTGAGAACCTTTAAGATGATGGTTAAATTTATTTGAAGTATTTACTGTTGCTTTTGCTATATAATTGTGATTAAAGATATGTTTCTCAGATATTTCTGAAGTAAACACAGTTAGCTCCAACCAGTTAGCCCCCTGCACAAATCTCAAGTGCATTAATAAATCCACTAGTAAGTGATTTTTTTAATTCTGAGAAAAAATGTTGAAGATCACATTGAAATAGAGCCAGATGGTCAGATATGACTTTTCACAGTAGGTGAATGCTCATAATTTACTTCATACTAAAACAACCACAAAAGCAGAAATCATGGTGAATGGCTTCCAAGAACATCAAATCCAAATAATCTCAGGGGTTTTATGTTCTGTCAAACATTTCATCAAATGGCATGCGAAATATATCTTTCATGTCCTTTTCATTTTTAAAACCCCTATATTCTTTACATTAGAGGAAAGAACTTTTGATATGTGTTTTAAATTACCACATATAATAACATTCTTCTCTAGAAATGTATTGTTTCCCTGCTTAATCCAATGCAAGAGTTTTTGTTTGTTTGTTTGTTTGTTTATATAAGCACAGCTGATCCATTTAATTCTCTTTCAGATAAAACTTTTAAAATTCAAAGTCATTCTCTTCTACCTTAAATAAAACAAATAAATAGTTATGATTTCAAGCACACAGGATATTTCTGCTCTTTTCTACTGGATGGAATGAAAAAAATGATGAATAGGTAATATATAGTAGTCAAGATGATAACTAATCTGATTTCAAAAAAGAAATGTGGGCTTGAGTAGTGAAAGAATTGGGAAATGTGTTATCTAAATATGTCATGGGATATATTGACTTTAATCTGTAACATATGCGAAGTTTAATCATTAAGCAATGAATTCCTTTTCTGAGGTCCGTATGGTGAATATCAATGAATATAATATTTTTTGAACTGAATGAAATGCCCAAGCCCAATCTCTCAAGATTTAATTACCCACTTAAAAGTCCCTAGAGTTCTTGAAAGAAGCCCTGAGACCCATAGATCATAATCCTTGATGGAAGCTGTGCACTGGAAGGCAAGCAGAGGCAAGACCAGTACCTTCTAAACAGTACCTGCTTAGAATTTTAAAGTGGGTAACCATACATATGGAGACCTCACCCCCATCCCCACTTATTGGAGCCCTCTGTATAGACCACAAACCCAAGGTTCCTTACCTTCTGGCAATAATAATAACTGCATAAGAGAATAACATGAACTTCCAATTACAGAATGTTTGCAATATCCTAGGCACCATGTGAGATACTTAACATGAACTAGCTCTAATTTCCACATAATTCAGTCAATTAATCATTTATTCATTCTTTTAATGAGTTTTTATTGCACATCTACTACAAGCCAGACCCTGGCCGAGTTTGTGGTGGTGAACAAGTCTCAGAGAAATGATGCTGTGGCACAGTGAAGAGACACATGCGGAAATCCACAGGGATCACACGGTGAGGCTGGTGTCCCAGCAGAATGAGCTTTGTCATGTCACAGACAGAAGTGGAGGTGGGGGGTGGTGGCTGCGTTACACTGAAATGAGAGGAAAGACTTTTCAAAGGAAATGCCCTTGAAGCTGAGGCTGGAAGGACATGGAGGAGCTGCCCAGAGGGAACAGCAAGTGCTATTTCATGATGGAACAGAGCATGGCAGGTATGAGCAAGAGAAAGAGGCCAGTGTGGCTGGAGCGTAATGCAAGAAAGAGAGTGTGACAAGGTGTAGCTGAGCAGGTGGGAGGGGTGGCATCAAACGGGGCCTATGATTTACGATGTGACTTGCAGAACAATAGGAAGCACCAAAGATTGAAAGCCTAGTAGTGACATGAATTTATGATGTTTAAGGATTCTTCCATCTGCAGTTCAAGGTGGATTGGGGGGTCAGATGAGGCAATAGTGGGTGAGATTTTAACTAGGAAGCTCCTGTAACCCAGCCAATAAGGATGGCAGCATTAGCTATGGGATGACCATGGAGAAGGAAGACAATGAAAGATTTGAATGTTGAACTAACGTGACTGGTCAGTGAAGTCAACATTAGAGATGAGAGAATAAAGGGTTTTGGCCTTAGCAACCTGGTCAACAAAGAGACCATGAGTAAGATGGGAAAGGAATTTTATGGAGGAAGTTCAGGAGATTTATTTTTAGATATGTTCATTTTGAAAATCATCTGGACAACCAGGCTGAGGATTCAAGCAGGCAGATTAAATACAGGTCTATGATTCCTTATTCACAATTCAAGAATCCATAAATGTCCAAGAAATGAAAATTATTTAAATACCTCTTTTGACAGCAAAATATAACCTGAAACAATATGAGGCTCTTGACAGTCATAGTTTAGCCCCCTGGGAATGTCCATATGTTCACAGCAGAGTTTTTGATGTGTTTGATTGTGGGGTGATACCGCAGACCCCACTGAGGGTATAACACACACCAGGTGACTTCACTAAAATCCCCACGGTGAAACACATTTGCGGCCCTTTTCCCTGCCCCTGGATTTTGCTAAGGATGTGGGGGGTTCTGTGGAAGTCTGAAGGTCAGTGGACAGGATGAGTTTGGAGATGCGCATTTGGAAACTGTACCCCTCAAGTGACAAGGAAATGAGTGTGGATTTAAGAAGATAATGACCATTCTCTGAAGTTTTAATGGAATTTTTAGCAAGAAAACCCTTACCCTGTGAAGACTTCAGTCTGCACAGAAGAATTGGTGGGAGAAGGAAGACTTTGCCTAAGATCACTATATATAGCACAACCCAGACCGGGGAGAAGGCAGAGTTATGCCCAGCATATAGCCTTGGCAGCATATAGACTTGGCAGGAGAAAGCCTATCTGCAGATTCCATGATCCTGGGTTTATACTTCAGCCTAGCCCTTTGACCAAGGTTTTCAGGAACTGAGTTTTTTTGAAATATGGTTATTAATTTTGGCTTAGAAATCATTTTATTTTATTAATGCTTTTTTATTTATTAAGACAGGCATAAATTTTTCCATGACACTCAGAGTATAAAAATGCCACAGTTTGTTATTTTTCAAAAAATGTCAAATTAAATACAGCTTGAGCTCTCACTCACCAGCCTAGGTAAGAAACCCAGGATCTGTAAATTTGGTGGAGACCCCCTCCTCCATCCTGTCCCCCAGTCCCAGAGCACCTAGCTCAGACCCCCACAGTTCCTTGGCGGGTGGCCAGGTCCTCTATTTTCACCTGTGGTGACCCATGCTGCTGAGGATGCTGCACCTCCATTGTCCATGTGCACCTAGGGGGTTGGGGGTTCACCACTCAGGCTACAGGGATGGAGTCAGATCTGATCTTCTGCATACATGGAACATCCCTTCTCTCCAGGGTCATTATCCCAGGGTGTTGTTCTCACTAGTCTTTGACCATTAAAGCCCCCAGTCTCCCTCCACACTTCTTCCCTGGACAGTCCTTCAATTACTTGCAGGCGAGACAGGAGCTTATGCCCTTTCAGGTAAGTCCATAGCAGCAACATAAATACAAGACGCTAGCAAGTTCTTAAGTCATCCTCCCTCCTACAGACTAAAGAGAGCAGGCAAACAACCAAACAAATAAAAAATCCTACAACGATCTTCTTCATTGATGTCCTCTCAAAGTACAAAAATATAAAATGCTTGGGATAATTAAGATGCAAAGAGAGGGAGAGAACAAAGTTTGAGAAAGGAAAATGTTATGGAGTAAGTATGATTTTTAGTTTGGTTTTACAACATTCCAGATGTTTTCCTATTTGCTCAAAGTGATAGTATGCAGTCCTCAAAGTATAATCTAATTTATGTCTCTAAACTGGCACCCAGTGACGCATTTTGGGGAAAGACTGAAATAATTTGCTAAGTCAGACACACCATCGTAAGTGGCATTTTGTTTTTGAACAGAATGCTTTTTCTCCCCAGTAATTAAACTATTATGTATTAATTTACAACAATTTGAAAATACAGAAAATGTTATAAAGGACAAAATTAATATTGCCCATGATTTTATTACAGAGATAACCATTTTGTATTTTCCTTCCGGTTTTTGTCTCTAAATGCTGGCTCCGTATCTATGTATTTACAGTTTTTACATAGCTGAGGTATTAAAATATATTCCAGTTTGTGTTCCGCTTTTCTTTCAATATTTTCAGATTGTCGTGTTTCACTCTCAGGAAATATGCTTAATATTTCTGATTTCTTAACATAATGTGTTTGAAATTAAAGACTTGGGTCAAAGAACATGAACATTTTTATTTAATTTTTTTATTTAAATTTTTTCATTGCAACTTTTTTCTTATAAAATATATATTGTCTTTTAAAAATTTGGAAAATAAAAAAACTGTGAAATGAATAAAATATAAATCATACATATTCCTGTAACCTCAAGACAATTATTGTCAGGCTGTGACATGTATAATCACCTATGATTTTGTACACACATATTTCTACTTCTCTTATTAATACTACTGACTGTCATATTGTGAGTATTTTCCTATATCATTAAATATTCTTTGGAAACACGATCTTAATGGTCCTCTTCCTCTCATACATGAGAGGAAGGCATTTTCCCTTCATTGGCTCCATTTAGGCTGTTCTCCAACTTTTCCCTGTCTCAAACACCACTGCCACAAACATCCTCCAGGCTGAGTCTCTGAACTGCACCTAACTTAATTGCCCTCACTCCAAAAGTGAGGGCAGGTAAAGGGACTTCAGGCTGCCCTCAGCACGTTTGTGTCCCCTGAGCAGACTACAAAGCAGTGTTCTCTGGGTGGAGGGATCACAAAGACACCCCTCCTCTCACACGACCCATTAGAAAATGACCCCTTCTTTCTTTGGGCAGGCACAGCCTTGCCAAGCGTACAGCCAGGTGAGCAGAATGTGAGCGAGATTTGTGGGCCCACCTTCTTGGCCAAGTGATTTTGTTGCAGTACTTCAACCTTACATTGCTGTCATGCTGTGAGCTTTTACCCAGTCACTGAGCTAGTAAATGACACAGCTGGTTGGCACATCCAAATCTGGTTGACTCCTTTAACTACCTCAAACTGCTCCCCTGACCATGTCCAGAGGCCGGCAGGCTGGGTTTCTATCATTCTTTATATGCTATATTCACGGCATGACACCGATCATAATACATTTATTTTTTGAAAAAAACAGTCACCGCAGGATTATCTAAACATTCTATTCAGCAATTGCATGTATTGTCTGGCTTTCTAATTTACCGAAAATTTGTGACTTACAAAGTCCAAAGTTATGGACTGTGATTTAAAATAATAATAATAATAATAATAATAAAACTGCGGTCTTTGAGATTCTCAGAAAAATGTCCCCTCAGCCAACTTAACTGAGCCAAATGTTAAAAACAACAAACATTTGAACAAGGCTTTCACATTCTTAATATGTTAAAGTGAACAAACTAAGTCAATTACTTTAGGGATCACTGCTGTTTTTGACATCCCACCAGGATGTTCTGGAATTTTATCCTAGCCTAGCTGTAGATTTCCTTTCAAAATTTGGAAAGCAGCTTTCTCCCCAAAGCAGACAGAGGTTGGGATAATGACAGTGAAGTGAGAATTGAAGAGTTAATAGTGTCCGTGTTATGCTCTTTAAAGCAGTCCTGTTCTGTTGTGTATTTTGGCACATGGTTTTTAGACATATTTTAGTCAATCTTTGCAAAGTTGAAAGTTGATTCAGAGCCAGATGTTCAGAAATAGACTGAGAAGGCTATTGTAATTTTTCATCCCTCAGTTTTTCTACAGAAACTTCATTGTAAAAATCCTTCTAGACTGATGGCTGGCTGCCTCATTGAAAACTGGGTCAAAAATATGGCTCTGTTAGAAAATCTCTTGGATTGCAAAACAATGCCTAAACAAAAACAAATAGAAATGGAAACCGCCCTTCAGAAGTGAGGTTTGTGCCAAGTCAACTGTTTCTGCATTGTTTCTGCATTCTGCTTAACTTTTTATGTTGAAATAATTTCAGAGCAAAGGAACGCTGCAAAAATAGTACAAAGAATGTCCACATGTCTTCCTCTCATTCTTCCAAATGTTAAGATTTTCACTCATTTCCTTCCTTATTCTCCCTCCTCCCTCTCTCTCCAGTGTATATATATTTAACAATAAGGGTGTTACCTTAGATAACCATGGTACAATATCAAAATGAGGAAATGAATGTTAACACAATACAATTATTTAATCTACAGCTTGTTTTCTAATTTTCCTACTTCAACAAAGTTATCCAAGTTCTTATCACCAGTCCTGGGACAAATGGACCCCTTGAGCTCTGATGTGATGTCCCATGAGGGACATCACAAGGCTTCTGTGATGTTCCTGCCCAAAATGCATAAACCACATCTACTCATGAGGAACCATTAGACAAACCCAGACTGAGACATGCGACAGATGATACATAACTGGAGAGTACTCTTCAAAAGGGTCAAGGTGGTGAATTAAAACAAACAAGTAGCATCCTTAACCAAAACAAAATAGAGAAACTTCCAAATAAACAGAGACCTGGCAGCTCTGTGAGTCTGAATTGTTTATGTAAATAAAGATTAACTTCATGATTTAACATCATTAAGATGTTAGCATCCTTAATGGTAATGATTAATATCATTAACTCCGTGATTTAACATCATAAAGATTAACCAAGTGGTTTAACAACTGGATGGAGTCCCAGAAAATCAAGCCCTCACTAATTCTTAAGAAAAGTAACTGGCACTTCCACAAACACTTCCACACTACCCTGTCTGTGACAGCGCAGACAGCTTTGACTAGCAAGTCAACCGCCAGTCTAATGTAAACGCTCAGTCTGGTTGTTTGACCAATCTGGCCAAGTGGGTCCAGCCCACGTGCCTGACACTTAGCCAGGATGCACTGCACAGGCGTGGGGCAGGGGCAGCTCTGTCTGGGCTTCTGAGCTCCTCCCGCAGGATCCTGGGGCTGCACATGGCTGTAATTAGAAATGAGAAATCCGAGCAAAAGCATCCATGGGCCACACCAGAGAACAGGAAGCAGCGTTCCTCCTTTTCCACATCATAGCACACTGAAAATGATTGCATGTGTACAATACAGCATCCAGGACATTCAGGGACATTTATATAACACTTGGTGAGATGTTCATGACAAGTTCTTTATATTATGTAATTATGATAAGAAAAATAAAATTTGATCCTTTTAGAAAAATATTAAATACAGGATTTATATAAATCTTCCACGTGAAATATGTTTCAGGTCTTTTTCTTTTGCGCTCTCCCTTTTTAATAAGAATCTTGAACTTGCCCCGTACCTCTAGCTGTCAGGTTTTTTGTGTGCTACGGTTTCACGGAATTCCTTATAAAAGGCAGACCCAGGTTTCGTGGGTCTAAATCTTACATGATTTGGAGGAGACGGGAGACTTTAAGTAAGAGAATAGAAGATTGCAAATATAAAATCAGATACAAATATTTATTTAGAATGAGAAAAGAAGTCATAGTTAGTTACTGGAGGCTTGGTGATATAGTTCTCTTTCCTCTGTAGTATCTTTAGGTTATTATCAAAAATGCTTATGTAGAAAGCTTTCTGTTTAAAATCCAGCTTCTTCTCCCAACCTAGAATGCAACTCCCAGCAACTCTGCCAGCACTCACACAGCTGGTGAAAGAGGCATCTTAGACCTTAAATTTGGTTAGCGCCACAATAATTCCACTGTTTTGTAGTCATTGTACGTAAGGGCATTTATTCACTCGAGTAGATAATAAAAAGTAGCCATTGTTCCCCATCTGAATATGTACATGAGTTGAAATATTAAAGTCTCAAAAGCATTTTCTTTTCTTAATGGACAAGTGAGCTACTGCAATTTCTTATGATAATAAGCATAGATTTCCAGTCTACTCTAAGATTTTCATGTGTCAAGCAAGGACTTTGAAAGAATGATGAAGCTTTGTTTTGCAGGGTGTACATGCCTAGTCAGAGCAAGCATCTTATAGCTAGTTTGAATGTAAAGGACACTTTAACCAAAAAGACATCCGTTTCTGATGTACTGGAGGATGGCGTTTTGGGGCTGTCATCTGGAGTGACACTCGACAGGAGGTCTTACAGCTTCCGTACTCCTAGCTCTGAGGGCCTCTTGGGGTGCGCCTAACACCACCTCTCCCACAGCTGCCCCTGAGTCTTGCTTTGCTGGGACAGCCTTGCCCTGCCGGAGGAGATGGCAGGTGGGTGGGATGAGGCTTGGCTCCAAGAAGGAGGCCACTTGTCATGCGGGGACAACCAGGAAGTTAATTCCCTGCGTGCCTGAACTGCTTGTCCCAAGGATTGCTGCCTCAGGGTCACATTCAACCAGCCACATCTCAAACAGAGGGGACAGAAATACAACACAAATTAAGAAGCTCTGCTGTGGTAGACAGGGCGCTTTGTAATTGCACAGGGCTAGGTCAAAAATAGTAGCCTTACAAAAGAATCGGGTAATGTCAGAGAATTTTGAAATGAAAATTCTAAGAAGTACTCCTTGATGTAGAGAAAACAGCAAAGGAGCGGCAACAGAGTGAAAGAAATAAGTAACTTCATAACAGAGTGCGACACTCCGCTAGAGAAACAGAAACGTTATTTTCCAGCAGCTTCACTTCCTTCCTATTTTGCCGTACAGAAAAGAACATCATGTGACTTAGGATAAGTGTGTAGGGGCCTGGACAAATCACTTTGGTAAGACTGTTTTATCATTTATAAAACCAGCTTCACGAGAATCTATTGCATAGTTGTTATGAGGATCAAATGTGAGCAGTTCTTTGTAAATTACGGGGGAAGGTTTACGTTTATTTTTCTTTTTATGTGACTGTAGAAGATGTCTGGTGTTTCAAGTTCACCTATAATGGCCACACATTTTTATTATTACAACTCAGTTAATTCCAGAAACAAACATCTGAATCGGCTTAGTCCCTTGAGGAGTTGGGATCAGGAGGGGATAAGGCTGTGTCTCCACCTCCGCATTGTCACGGTCATTTTCACAGATTGACCTGAGGATTTTGAACAGCCTTAAAGAGAACAAATACTAACAACAACAAAAGTCACTTAACTGTAGCCTTAAGCAACGTGCAAAGGCAAGAAAATATTTGTCCAGAGGGTAGTTGAGTTCTTCACAGATTAACAGCACATATAGGCCTTGGGATTATTTTGTTTTATTATATTTTGTTTGTATATAGCTTAGCACTAACTGAGGGGGTCGCTTTTCCCTTTTATTAAGCTTTCTGAGTCTGATCTGTCTCTGCCCTGCAGGCCCTGCCAAGTCATGCGCCCAAGATAACTCCTCAATTCACCACTCCCAAGGGGATGGCGTGGCGCTCAGCTCTCATTTCTCCCCACGTCAGCCTGGATTTATACAGCTTTCCTGCAGGTTTCCCCGCTTCATGCTGCTGCATAGTGTTTTCTCTAACTTGCCACAATTTAATGGCCAAACCTCATATTTAAAATATGGATACGAAAGGGGGAAAATAAATAATTTCCAATCATGGCTCACTAAGACTTTGTGGCCTTGTCAGTCTGTAACTGCAGACGTGTTGAAGTCATCTTGGGTATTTGCAGTGGAACCTAAAGAGAAGTGTGGTTTTGCTTTGGGAAGGTCTCTATGTGTCTCTCCTGCTTGCAGTTCCTACGTTGTTTTGGGGTCTCTGGGTGAAGGAGGCCTCCTGAGAGAATTCTGCTTAGAAATCTGAAGCAGACAATCTACAATACCCTTCGGGGTCGTTCCTTTTGCCAAAGGTGAAGCAGAAGTGCCGGGACTCCACATTTCACGAAGCCTTTCATCGTAAATACAGTTCTCCTCCTTCCTTGTCAAGGTTTCGAGGATCTACCAGTAATTCAGCCACATTTGCAATTGTCATGTTAAAGTAATCCACACATGAATATAGAGAACAGAAAGAATGTAAAAATGAAAATGTATTTTTTAATTTGAGAAACATGTTTTATCAATACATATACACAAAGATGGCAATTAAAAAGGAAAACAGACTTACTGTGAATAAAACGCAAATTTTGTCTACATACACTAGAAAATTTTCCTCAGATCCTTGGAACCCGTTGATATATTTTTATAGAATAGCCGTGATCTAATTTTTGGCAGGGGTGTGTTCACATGTGTGCGTATCCATTCTTAGAAATGTGTAAAATAGTATACCAAAGTTAAAGTAAATAGAATGAAATAATTTTTCTCTACTTAGTAACATTTTTCAGTAACTCTCCTGAAACAACTTCCATCTGCAACTGTACCTTTAAAAGTTTTAATTATTTTTTAAATGTCACCACTTGATTTTGATGAGTGCTGTTGGCAATAGAGTTAGATGACCAGGGAACAGTTTTAATCAATTGCAAGTGGCCTCTGTAACCTTTGGTTTGGAAAGTAAATAGGAGAAGAGAAACTCAGTGGCACATTTTCTTCTCTTTCAAACATATGTTCTTATTTAATAAATTCTCTCTCGAATAAAATAAGCCTGTAGTTATTGGTGGTCAGTTTCATGTAATAGGAGCTACTACAGTTTTCCCATTAAAAAAATAATACAAGACTGCAATAAAGCATATAGTGAGTCACTTTATTGGGTACGAAGTAATAAACCAGTGGTTATAATGATAACGTCTATGATGTGTCTTAGAAGAAACAACCTTGATTGTTTTGTTTGGTTTGGGGTGGGGCTTTTTGGTTTAGTGGCACAGAAAACCAATATGGGATCAGACCCCACCCTTCAACTCAGTGTTCTTATAGTAACTGGAAAATATCACTCTCAGCAATGATCACAATTGCAATTACTTATTGAAGTGTGTAACGTGTTGCTCAGTATCTCAATCTTCCAAAACTGTACATGCTCCACGTCCAAGTTCTACTCAAGGGCAAGGACTACTCAGTTTATGCAGTTAAATCACTGCATGCAGGAGTGAATGGTTGGCATCTATATATAGAAGAAAGAAAAAAATAAAGGGAATAACACAGAGGAAAGAAAATAGAGAAAAGAAAAGGGGAAAGAGCAAAAGAAAGGAAGGAAAAAGACAAAGAAGGTAGCAAAGAAAAGAAGGAGGCCAGACGTGGTGGCTCACGCCTGTAATCCCAGCACTTTGGGAGGCTGAGGTGGGTGGATCACTTGAAGTCAGGGGTTCGAGGTCAGCCTAGGCAACAAGGTGAAACCCCCTCTCTACTAAAATACAAAAATTAGCTGGGTGTCTTCATGCACACCTGTAGTCCCAGCTGCTTGGGAGGCTGAGGTGGGAGAATCACTTGAACCCAGGAGGCAGAGCTTGCAGTGAGCCGAGATCGTGCCACACTGCACTCCAGCCTGGGCGATAGGGTCTCATATGAGACTCCAAAAAAATAAATAAATAAAATAAAATAAATAAAAAGAAAAGAAAAGAGATAAAAGAGGGAAGATTTTTATTTTTTGGGAACCTACTATCTTGCAATTCTGTCAAGCACATTAAGTCTACTATTAACAATATCTATATAAAATAAGTATTTTTAACTTTGCTGATCTTTTTATGTTAAGTAAATCACAGCTTCCAAAACTCACGATCCCTCTGCTGCACCTTGCTGCCAGCATTCAACACAATATTCTTCTATAGCTCCCCAAAATGCAGAGGGAGTGCATGAGAACACAGTTATTTCAATCGTCAACTACTGCTGAGTGCTGGGTGCTGCAGATGTACCCCATTCTTGCACAGTTCACGTTGCTGGGAACCCGTGGGATGACACAGCCCGAGTATCAGAAGTGAAAGCTGAACGTCATTACTCCTGGTATCAAAAATATTTTGCAGACTACCTGAATGATGTTGGATGCGGGTTCTAGTCCCGTGGAAGTGATATTGAACACCCAGGGAATTTCTCTTAAAGACGAAATCATTCACGGCTAGATATTAACCAGATCTATGACATACAGTGTTGCCACATCATCTTCTCATTTCACTGGCTCTAACCCTGCTGAACATTTCTAATACAGCAAGGGTGTTTGGTGAAATACGACTTTCTGATTGAATGAATGCCTGCATGCCTCCGTGATAAACACCAGTTCAAGCACACTTTGGATTACAAGGAGGGACAAGTGCCAAAATCTCCAGATAAGTTTCAACCCCTTTCCCCTCCCCCACAACCAAATTATCTCAATTTATTTTTCATCAGATCTTACTGTGACCAATAATTTTTGTATAGTGAACATCAGTATTTTTGCCTGCCTTGCTCTGTTCTCTGTTTTTTTTCCATCTCTTTGCTTTGACATGCCAAGCTGCATTTGACTTTAAGGCAGTTTTATGGAAGGGAAGTTTTAAAGAAACATTAACTGTGTGGTGGGACTGATATAAACCCCTTGGCATGGACTAGTCAGAGTCTATACACCTTATCGCTTTGGCTGCCCTCTCCTTTTTATTACCTTTTTGGTTCCTATTGCTAACATATTTCCTTTTCTCCAAGTGTATTTTTCCAGTACTAAAGCTATGCTTTTTTTTAGGTCTACCTAGAAAATTTTCAGTTACATCATTTGCACAAATATGTTGATGTTAACATTGAAAAACCTCTTTGCCTGCCATTGTATATTTTATTTGGCTAAAAACGGCTCATGTCTAATACATTACATGTCCTTTGGTGATAATATTTAAGCGAGAAATTCCAAAACTCACAAATACCGAATAGCCAAAAGTTCCAAAGCTGTGCACGAACACTAAACATGCAATATATCTCCTCCTTTTCCAAACAGAAATAGATTTCTCTCTGATTTGTTTGATAAATTTGACCCAAGATTTCCATTTGGAGTTATTGGAGTTCCTACTGTTTTTCTGCGTGTTGGTGGGCCAAGTCCTAATCACCCCAAAGCCCCACAGAGACCATAAATTATAGCGATGAGGTGAAGCTTTGTATTCCTTCGGCTGCAGAAGAAGGCCATTTTGCTGCAGCCTATTTTGACAGGCATGAATTTAATTCATTGTTTTATGACAGATGGGAAAAGTGTACATGCTCATAGTACTGATTTATGGTCATGTGGGTCTGGAGGATTCTATAATTTGCAACTAATGTGAAAACAGATGGATAGGCAGACACCAAAGGTTAGGCTGACCTGCGCATTTCTCCACTGGTTACAAATGGCGTCCATATGCGTCCAGTCTCTCTGGGTGAGCTCTTCCTTGGGACGGCCGGACATTGTAAAGAGCAGTGCACTTCTTTTTTTCCCCTCCTGAGTAAGCTAGTGAAAGTGAAATTTGGGAAATGTTTCCAAGTCTCAATATTTCAAGAGACACCCTGTGCCTTCTGAACGTGTGGGATTCTACTTTCCTTTTCTTTTTTAATTAGAAAGCACTTTTCCAAGGTGTATGTAATATGTTCATTATTATCCAAACAAGGAATGCCGTATAAAGGCATTGGTAGCTGTTTTCATTTCAGTTGACAAATTTATTTAAATAGAATGATTGATTGAAAATCAGCAGCTGGGGAGTTTCAAAGGAAATACCTCGACTTGGGAACGGGCATGTATTTTTGTGAGAAATGTGTTTGTGCTTAAATAAATGAGTTTCTACTTTATAACCATTTTGCCTTTTAAGAAAATAAACGGGTTATCATTTGAAATTACTTAATTGATGCTAAAGTGTTTCATACATTTTGACTATTAAATGACTTTACCTAAGAGGAAATAACAAAAATCCCATTTCTTTTTGAAGAAAGAAATACATCTAGACCTATAGTAACAGAGTAAATCCATAGTCAATTTTACTTGAGTTGCTACTCATTCAAGTACTTAACACATGAAAAAAACATGTTAAGAAAGTATGTATTTTGTTATTATCAGTTCAATTGTCATAACATTATTTCCATATTAACTTGATTTATAACATTTAAATATTAAAACTAAACATGCTATTAATTTTAATTCTGAAGATAAAAGTTGTGTTTCATTTCTCAAAACTTCACAACTCTGAAGTTGTCTTATGTTTCATTTTATTTTGAAAACTGGAACTGTAGATTGTTATTCCCTAAATTAAAAGTACGAAATTCAGATATAATTAAGGGCTGTTTTACTCTTGATCAAATCAGCATTTTGGCAATGAAAGTCAGAAGACCTGTGTTTTACAAAGTCAAAACATTGTTTTATTTTATTATAATTTGAAATTACATTTTAAGCAGTCTAATGGCTATTTCTGAGCCTTAACTGACATGAAACTGTCTGTATTGGTGCAATTATAATGCAGGATATTTGTAGCTTCATATGCTGCTGCAAAGGCTAAATGCAGATGATTTAGCCTCCTTTGACACTCAATCATTGTACATTTATCTTGAAAAGGGAAAAATTTAAGTGGCTGATAACTAATTTTAGTTGACATCTAGAAAAGATAAATAAACCAAGCAAACCAAATGTGTTTTCTTAAAACTATGTTCTTCTTAGCTATTAGCCTCTCTTTAGCTACAGAAAGAAAATCATGTGCATGTTATTTTTTTCACACAGCACTTCCTAAAGAAGCTGTAGGCTGGGGATGCCATTTCCCTTTTAGACAATTATAGCTGCCACCATAGCTGCCACTATCTCATTGCTGGGTCAAATGAAGGTAGTCTCATCAGAAGATACCAAGAGTCATGTGAAAGCCAGTTAGATGAAAAAAGCCTGTATCTGACCTCAAAGACTTTCTCTTGGCTCAAATGTTTAATTTTGTTAAGCATGCAGACAATCAATTTAAGAATAACCTGATTTACAAATGTCGTTTGACATCAAGTGAGTACCAGGGACTTACTTTTATTATACATTTTTTGGAAGGGCTGGACTGAATTTCCTTTATGCATTCATGTCAATGGTATGGATAGGGCTATTTCTTTACTCCTTGAGCACTGGAAATGCAAGGGTGTGTCCACTGGTCCATGTGTTGAGGCTTCATCCATCCCTGTCATCCTGTGCTCAACCTGTTCCTGCCTGCACAGCACTTTCCTTCTTCTACAGGACTCTACTTCCTCCCCAGTCTCTTCATTTACAGAGTGTCTGGTGCTAGGGATGGGATGGTGATCAAGAGCTCCAGGAACCCTGCTTGGAGTATCGTCTCCTTGGCAGAATTAACCTCTCTTGGTATTCTTCAAGTTCCCTTTGTACATATCTTCTCATACACCGAGTAACACTGCCCAGCAGTTGATTATCTATGTCTGTTTCCTTTACTATGAAGCTGACTTGATTACATTAACATTTTAAATGCCATTACCTACTTGTGGGTCTGGAACATAGCAGTAGTTCAATAAAAGTTAATTGAAAGTTGAATGTGTGGAAAGAAATTGATCTTTAAGCCAGCTATATAAGGATAGAAATCAATCAGTTTCGGTAGATTATGAAATAAAGTAAAAGTAAATCCATGACATATGCAGTTATAAAATTATTTCAGAGAAGTAATAACTATATATGTAAATACCAATTCTTTAATTTTTTATTTTTATTTGTACATCAATTGCATTTTTATTTGTACAAATAATGTATAGAAAGAGCCTCACTGGCGGGACTTCTAACAATTCAAAGTCAGAATCAACTTCCCAGCTTTCTCATCCCACTTTCTTGCTCAGAAGTTACCAAATCTCACAGTTTATGAAAATCTCCCATACTTTCTTCTTTGTATTTATGAAAACGTGTTTTATATATAAATGAATCATCTTATCTTGGTTCATAATGCTTTATTTTTAATTAAATTGGTAGCTAACACTTGTTATATTCCTGAGATTTTTCTAAGCACTCAACATGGTTAGCTCGTTTGATAATGTGATAGGAGCTGTTATTATGGCACTCTTACCAATGAGAAAGTTAAGGCCAGGAAAAATAAATGACCTGCTCAAGGTGGTGAGGTGCACTGAGCACAGAATACCAGGCAGTCTGGATCCAGAGCACACTCTATTAACCTCTGCACTCTGCTATATTGAAAATAAGCCCATACCAAATGGACTACTTTGCAACATTCTTTTTTTTAATCTTAATGATATGTCTTAGATAGTTCTCCATGGCTTTCTATATAACCATAACTCATTAATTTTAATTAGTAGCTAATAGTTCACAGCATGGACTATCCTAATTTATTTATTGTCATGTGTATGGATATTAGGCTGATTTCAGTCTTTCATTGTTACAAATTACAACAAATATTCCTGTATATTCTTTGTGCAAATGTTGCAGTATCTCTAACAGATACACCTAGAAGTAAAATGAAGAGGCAAAGCTCATGTACAATATTAAATTTTAATAGATGTTGCTAAATTTTGGTCCAAAAAGACTGTCAACTATCACTTCTTCCAACCAACATTATCTATTGTCTTTATATGAAATGTTATGAGTATGAAGGATACAAAAGAGATCGTTAATAGTTTTAATTTACATTGCCCTAATTATAGCAGGATTTACTTTGGCCATTTTTGTATTATTTGTAGAGATTCTTTATATATTCTGGATAGTAACTCCATTCATTGACATATGTTGTTAATATATATTTTTCTATTCTATTACTTTTCTTTAAACTTTGTTGACTCCTACTGTTTAGTTGTTTAAAAGTTTATGGGAAAAATATTTTCTATGTTTTTTACATGGCTTAAGAAATTCTTTCTTGCCAAGTGGTTTTAATTCTATTTTTTATTATAACATAATTACATTGAGACTTGCTTTGTTTGCTTATTTACAGATAGATGTTATTTCAGAATTTATTAATGTGCATAGTGTAGATAGGAATTTTTTTCCTACTCAATTCTCCCGTACCATTTATTGAATAATTCTTCTGTCACTCACTGATCTGAAATGCCACTTTATCATAAACTTAATAAACATTACTTTATTCTGATAATTGGAGTAAAATTAGCAAATACAAAAACATAGATAAGATAAAAATTATCAGTAATTGCAACCATTAAACTACTGTTTAGTGGTTTAGATGATTTTTCTCCATTCATGGTATTATTTTTTATGGCTGACATTTCACCCAGTCTTTTCTAATCATGTAATGGCATTTTAATATATTGTTAACTGTTATAGTAATCAAAAGAAAAATGGAATACTATGTCTGATATAAAAATAACATAGACTTCTAAATGACAATACACAGAGGGCATGAATTTGAAGTTTGATTGGAATATACACATTACTGCTTGTCATAATATTTATTTGTGCAAATGCTCTAAAAATTAATAAAATATTTTAAGAGTATTACAATGTTTATATGCTTTGATCTAGAAGTTTTTTTTCAAGGTATGTATACAAAGGGAATAATCAGAGGTATAATCCAAGATTAATATGTAAAATGTTGCAGGTATATTTTATAATACCTAAAAGAATGAAAACCCAAAATGTCCAACCATGAGGGTGGTTGAATAAATTAGGGTACCTTCTTGGGACAGAATACTATTTCCTTAGTGCAATGGTGCTTTGTAGACCTGGCATGGCAGTAGCTGCTGCTCTTTGACAAATGTTTTTGGCTCCCCACCTTCCGGGCATGTGGAAAGCTCATGTTTCCTGGACACCTGGTGATTGGGTGGGGCTGTGGGACTGCCTGACAATGAGTCATGAGCAGAAATGACACATGTCATTTCCAGGCCAGAATGCTCAAATATTAAAGGGAAACAGTCCACGTTTAGCAAAGGGACCACTAACATTGGAAATGGCATGGCTGAGTGATGATAAGGAGTAGAGATCTTCTGCTAACCATAAATGGAAATATGGATTAGAGACAAACAGACATGAACTGTTTTAAGCCACTAAACAGTAGCCACTACCCATTGGTTAATACAGATAAGAAAACTCTCACAAAATAAAAGTGAGGGGGAAAATAGGGTAAAAAATGTGTCCTGTATGTATGAAATCAATTTTGTGTGTGTGGGGAAAATAATGTAACAAATATACACACAAGGAAACCCCCTCCCCCAAACCCACCAGAATATTGTTTTTACCTCTGGGTGTTGAGACTATAGAGTTTTAATTTCTTTATATATTCTTCTGTTTTTCTAGAATAAATGCATATTATTTTATAATTACAAAGTCTACTTTTTAACTCTTCATAATCATAACTTATAATGGTAAAATTTATATAAAATTTCAATCTGTGTATATGTAAATAAATTAACTTTCTTTATTGTTATGCATTTAAGTTAGTTATAGGTTTCCACTGTTTTCTTCAGACAATGATTATCATTGTGTGTAATTTCAACCCAGTAACTCAATTGTTTCTGTAGAATTGATAGTAGAATTAATTACTCAATAGTTATGGATATTTTAGGACTACATAAATGCTATTCAACACTCTTTTTAATGGTTGTATCAATTACACTTTTATCGGTAGGAGCACTCATTCTTCCACAAAAAATGATAGTATTGAATTTTTTTCTTTTGTTAAATTTATAATTTGGCAAGAAAAATCTTCTAAACATATTTTTTAAATGTAACGTGTCTTCAGCTGTCCATGGGAAAGCACTAATATTATATTTGATTTCAAATCTATTGTGGACTTCTCTGGGGACCTACTGCACATGACCAATACCTACATGAGCTACCTGTGCATCAACGGCATGAATCTAACATCACCTGAGCTCATCTTCATGTTTAACAAGACAAGTTCGCGGATGACCCCTTTGGATCCTGAGGCAATGCCAAATTGCTACAAAAGATGTAAATATTTACACTCAATTTCTGTAATTATGTGGATTGATAATCAAACAGTTCATGCATCAATATCGGGCTGTGGATCATACTTGAGTAGCACTGATTTGCATTTTCTTAATTTTAATTAAGTAGCTAATATATTCTCAAATGTAGCTTTTATTTCGTTTTTGGCAAATTGTCTCTTCTTGAACTTGGCTCCTTTATTCTTAGACCCTATCACTTGTATGAGTTTGACACCATTAAGACTATTTTCTCTTTTCAAATGTCTACACATATTATGTGTTTGTGGATTCTTTTTTATATCTCGTCTTCTTAATTTTTAAATTTTTTATTTCAATAATTTTTTGGGGAAAGGTGGTGTTTGATTGCCTGGAAAAGTTCTTTAATGGTGATTTCTGAGATTTTGGTGCACCCATCACCCAAGCGGTTTACGCTGTACCCAATGTATAGTCTTGTAACCCTCACTCCCCTCCCACCCTTCCCCCAGAGTCCCCAAAGTCCATTATATCATTCTTATGGCTTTGCATCCTCATAGATTAGCTCCCACTTATAAGTGAGAACATACAATGTTTGGTTTTCCATTCCTGACTTATTTTGTTTCTTTTTATGGCAGAGTAGTGTGTGTGCGTGTGCATGTATATATATATATATCAGGTATATATATATATATACACCATGTGATATATATCGCATTTTCTTTATCCACTCATTGATTGATGGGCATTTAGGCTGGTTTCATATTTTTGCATTTGGAAATTGCAAAATACTGCTATAAACATGTGTGTGCAAGTGTCTTTCTCACATAATGACTTCCATTCCTCAGGGTAGATACCCAGTAGTAGGATTGCTGGATCAAATGGTAGCTCTACTTTCAGTTATTAAGGAATCTTCATACTGTTTTCCATAGTGGTTGTATTAATACTATTTTATATCCCCACCAGCATGTGAAAATGTTCCCTTTTGACCACATCCATGCCAACATCTGTTACTTTTTTATTTTAAAACTATGGCCATTCTTGTAGGAGTAAGGTGGTTTTGATTTGCATTTCCTTGATAATTAGTGATATTGAGCATTTTTTCATATGTGTGCTGGTCATTTGTATATCTTCTTATGAAAATTGTCTAGTCATGTCCTTAGCTCACTTTTTGATGGGATTATTTGTTTTTTTCTTTTGCTGATTTGTTTGAGTTCCTTGTAGATTAAAGGTATTAGTCCTTCATCAAATGCATAGTATGCGGATATTTTCTCCCATTCCATGGGTTGTCTGTTTTCTCTGCTGATTAATTCTTCGGTAGTGCAGAATTTTTTTTAGTTTAATTAGGTCCCATCTATTTATTTTTGTTTTTGTTTTATTCGCTTTTAGATTCTTGGTTATGAACTCTTTGCCTAAGCCAATGTCTAGAAGAGTTTTTCTGATGTTATCGTCTAGAATTTTTAGGGTTTCAGGTCTTAGATTTAAGTCTTTGATCCATCTTGAGTTTATTTTTGTGTAAGGCAAGAGGCGAGGATACAGCTTCATTCTTCTACATGTGGCTTACCAATGAGCTCAGCACCATTTGTTGTATAGCATGTTCTGTCCCTGCCTTATGTTTTTGTTTGCTTTGTCAAAAATCAGTTGACTGTAAGTATTTGGCTTTATTTCTGAGTTCTTTATTCTGTCCCATTGGTCTACATGCCGATTTTTATACAAGTACTATGCTGTTTTGTTAACTATAGCCTTGTAGTATAGTTTGAAGTCAGGTAATGTGATGCCTCCAGAATTGTTCTTTTTGCTTAGTCTTGCTTTGGCTATGCACCCTCCTTTTTTGGTTCTGTATGAATTTTAGGATTATTTTTTCTTGTTCTATGAAGAATGATGATGGGATTTTGATGGAAATCGCATTGAATCTGTAGATTGCTTTTGACAGTACGGCCAATTTCACAATATTTGCTCTACCCATCCATGAGCCAGGGATGTGTTTCCATTTGTTTGTATTGTCTACGATTTTTTGATTTATTTAACAGTGTATTGTAGTTTTCCTTATAGAGATCTTTCACTTTTTGTTGGTATATTCCTAAGTATTTTACTTTATTGCAGTTGTTGTAAAAGGGATTGAGTTCTTGATTTGATTCTCAGCTGGTTGTTGTTGGTATATAGCAGTGCTACTGATTTGTGTACGTTTATTTTGTATCCTGAAACTCTACTGAATTCATTTATCAGATCTAGGAGCTTTTTGGATGAGTCTTTAGGGTTTTCTAGGTATATGGCCATATTATCAGTGAACAGTGACAGTTTGCCTTCCTCTTTACCAATTTGGATGCCTTTTATTTCTTTCTCTTGTCTGATTACTCCGACTAGGACTTCCAGTATTATGCTGCATATAAGTGGTGAAAGTGGGCATCCTTGTCTTGTTCCAGTTCTCAGGGGAAATGCTTTTAACTTTTCCCCATTCAGTATAATGTTGGCTGTGGGGTTTGTCATAGATGGCTCTTATTTCCTTGAGGTATGCCCCTTCTATGCCAATTTTGCTGAGGGTTTTAATCATAAAGCGATACTGGATTTTGTCGAATGCTTTTTCTGCATCTATTGAGATGATCATATGATTTTGGTTTTTAATTCTGTTTATGTGATGTATCACATGTACTGACTTGTGTATGTTAAAACATCCCTGCATTCCTGTTGTGAAACCCTCTTGATCATGGTGGATTATCTTTTTGATATGCTGTTGGATTCAATTAGCTAGTATAATATTTTGTTGAGGATTTTTGCATCTAGTTTTCTTTTTTTGTTATGTCCTTGCCAAGTTTTGGTATTAGGGTGATAGTGGTTTCATATAATGATTTAGGGAGGATTCCTTCTTTCTCTATGTTGTGGAATACTGTCAATAGGATTGGTACCAATTCTTCTTTGAATTTCTGATAGAATTCAGCTGTGAAGCCATCTGGTCCTGGACTCTTTTTTGTTGGTAATTTATCCATCTTCTCTAGGTTTTCTAGTTTATGTGTGTAAAGGTGTTCATAGTAGCCTTAAATAATATTTTGTATTTCTGTGGTATCAGTTGTAATATTTCCCATTTCATTTCTAGTTGAACTTATTTTTGGATATTCTCTCTTCTTTTCTTGGTTAATCTTGGTAATGGTCTAATCAATTTTGCTTATCATTTCAAAGTAGCAGTTTTTTGTTTTGTTTATGTTTTATAGATTTTTCTTTGTTTCAATTTTATTTAGTCCTGCTCTGATATTTGCTATCTCTTTTCTTCTGCTGGGTTTGGGTTTGGTTTGTACTTGTTTCTCTAGTTCCTTGTGAGATGTGATCTTACATTTTCTGTATTCTTTCAGGCTTTTTCATGTAGGCATTTAATGCTATGAACTTTCTTCTTAGCACCATTTTTGCTGTGTCCCATAGGTTTTGTTAAGCTGTGTCACTATTATTGTTCAGTGCGAATAATTTTTTAATTTTCTTTTTGATTTCATTGTTGACCCAGTGATTATTCAGGAGCAGGTTATTTAATTTCCAAGTATTTGCATGGTTTTAAGGGTTCCTTTTGGAGTTTATTTTAAATCTTATTTCACTGTGGTCTGAGAGAGCATTTGACATAATTTCAATTCTTTAAAATTTATTGAGGCTTGTTTTTTGACCTGCCATATGGTCTACCTTGGAGAATGTTCCATGTGCTGATGAAGAGAATGTATATTCTGCAGTTGCTGGTAGAATGTTTTGTAAATATCTAAGTCCGTTTGTTCTAAGGTATAGTTTAAGTCCATTGTTGTTGACTTTCTGTCTTGATGACCTGTCTAGTCCTGTCAGTGCAGTATTGAAGTCCCCTACTGTTATTATGTTGCTGTCTATCTCATTTCTTAGGTATAGTAATGATTGTTTTATAAATTTGGGAACTCCCATGTTAGGTACATATATATTTAGGATTGGGATATTTTCCTCTCGGACTTATCCTTTTATCATTATATAATGTTCCTCTTTGTTTTGTTAAACTGTTGTTGCTCTAAAGTCTGTTTTGTCTGGTATAAGAAGAGCTTCTCCTGCTGGATTTTGGTTTCCATTTGCGTGGAATATCTTTTTCCACCCCTTTACCTTAAGTTTATGTGAGTTCTTATGTGTTAGGTGAGTCTCTTGAAGACAGCAGATACTTGGTTGGTGGATTTTTATTTTTTCTGTTATTCTTTATCTTTTAAGTGAAGCATTTAGGCCATTTACATTCAATGTTAGTATTGAGATGTGTGGTACTATTCCATTCATCATGCTAGTTCTTGCCTGAATGCCTTTTTCTTTCATTGTGTTATTGTTGTATAGGCCTTGAGAGATTTATCCTTTAAAGAGGTTCTATTTTGGTGTTATTTCAAGGTTTATTTCAAGATTTAGAACACCTTTCAGCATTTCTTGTTATGCTGGGTTGGTAGTAGCGAATTCTCTCAGCATTTGTTTGTCTGAAAATGACTTTATCTCTCCTTCATTTATGAAGCTTAGTTTTGCTGTATACAAAATTCTTGGCTGGCAATTATTTTGATTGAGGAGGCTAAAGTTAGGACCCCAGTCCCTTCCAGCTTGTAAGGTTTCTGCTGAGAAATCTGCCGTCAATCTGATAGATTTTTCTTTATAGATTACCTGAGGCTTTTGCCTCACAGCTCTTAAGATTCTTTCCTTTGTCTTGACTTTAGATAGCCTGAGGACTATATGCCTGGGCGATGATCTTTTTGCAAAGAATTTCCCAGGTATTCTTTGAGCTGCTTGTATTTGGATGTCTAGATCTCTAGCAAGGCCAGAGAAGTTTTCCTTGATTATTCCTTCAAATATGTTTTCCAAACTTTTAGATTTCTCTTTGTCCTCATAAACACCAATTATTCTTAGGTTTGGCCATTTAACATAATCCCATATTTCTTGGAGGCTTTGTTCATTTTTTTGTTTCTTTTTTCTTTACCTTTGCTGTATTTCATCTTATTATGGAAAGTATTTGAATGGTCATCTTGCCATCTTAAAAGTAAAACTATGGAAAATACATGTCATGCAAACAGTAACCAGAAGAGACCTGGAGTGGCCATAATATATCAGACAAAATAAATTTTGTATTAAAACTTGTCACAAGAAGAGTGATTCAGCAACATAGAGGAGTAGGAGGCCCTGGCTCCTCCTCCTTTCCCATTGTTGCTACTAATTTGGCAACAGTTCATGAACAAATTGGCTTTGTGAGAAATCATAAATTAATTGAAAGCCTGCTGCTTCCAGGAAAATAGAAAATCAAAAGCCAGTAGGGATATTGAAAACATGCTGTCAGCAGAGACCCTGCTCTTAGATTAGCTCCTTACAATCAGAAAGAGACCCCTAATATCCATCTTTACCCAGGAAAGGGAGGGGTTGCTGTGCATATCCACAGCCCTAACTTTTCTGAGGGAGCTCCCCAAAGGACTGGCTTTTATCTTGCCAGTCTTGAAGCTCTGATTAGTCAGGGACAGTCTTGCAACCTGGGGGAGAATAAAGACGGCAGCTTAGGCTAGTAGACACAAGTAATTCTTCACCCTGCTCAACACAAAGCAAGTAGACAAAAATACAGCTGCCTGCTTTACCCTGGGGAAGAAAAGAATTGGCAGAGGCCCCAGTCTCTCTAGCTGAGCTAATTAGTGGGGGTCTTCTCCTGTAGGAGGCCAGTCTGTGAAGACCAGGAGAGGTGCCTATTTTGCCTAATGCACAGAAACCAACATAGAGAGTCAAGGAAAATGATGAATCAGGCCAAGATTCCAAACGAAAGAATAAAGTCAAATTTAAGAAATTGATCCTAATGAAATGAAGCTATATCATTTTCCTAATAGAATTAAAATAACTCTCATAAAGATGGCCCACTGAGGTCAAGAAAACAATGTGTGAACAAAGTGAGAATCTCAACAAAGAGAGATAATATTTACCCTGAACAGAAATATTGGAGCTAAAGGGTTCAACAGCAGACAAGATCAAGCAGAAGAAATGATCAGTGAACTCGAGAATAGGTCACCGGAAATAATCAGTCAGAGGAGCAAAAATTGTTTCAAGAAGTAAAAAAGGACATTAAATATTATTAAAAAATAAATCCATCAAGAAGCTATAAAGATTATAAAAATATGTGTATACGTGTATGTGCATAAGTGTGCATGTGTGCATATATATGTATGTGTATATACCTAACAGAGTCCCAAAATAACTGAAAAAAAAACTGAGAGGATTGAAGGGGGCAATAGAAAATTCAACAATTATGGGTGACAATTTTAAATCTTTGCTTTCAATAATAAATAGAGTAATGAGACAGAAGATCAACAAGGTGCTACAAAACTTGAATAACAATATAAGCCAATGAGACCTAACAGACGTCTGAAGAACATTCCAACCAACAATAGCATAATGTATATTTTTCTGAAGTGCATATGGAACAATTTCCATCATAATAGACCATACGTTAGGCCATAAAATAATCTCTATATATTTGAAATAATTGAAATAATACAAATTATTTTCTCAAATTGCAATGGGATGATATTAGAAATAAATAATTGCACAAATATGTGGAAATTAAACAATACACTCTTAATTGACGGGTCAAAAAAATCACAGTAAATATTGGCCCTAAGATTCTTAACAAATACTAGGAAACCAAATCTAACACCATATGAAAAAGATTATGCAGAATGACCAAGTAGAATTTGTCCAAGAAGTACAAAGTTGGTTCAATGAATACAAATCAATCAATATTATACAATAAATATTACACCTACTATGTGTCCACAAAAATTTACAAGTTGAAAAAAGAAAACAGAATTAATACACAATATTAGTAGAATAAAGCAAAAACCATAAGATTCTCTCAAGAGATGCAGAAAAGGCACTTCAAAAAAATCTAACACCTTTCCATAATGAAGATAGTCAAAAACAATGTAAGGAAACTTCCTCAATCTGACAAAGGGCATTTACAAAAAAACACAGGTAACATCATTCTTAATAATGATAACAGTAGTTGGTCAACTCACCTGGTGTCTCCTGCCAAGTCCAGCAGAGGTGGGGAGATGGAAAAGAAGGGGAGAGACGAAATCAGTGAGAAGTACAGACAGCCAGGGTGTGAGCCTCAGCTCTGCCTCCCACTTAACAGTGAATTTGGGTAACACTTTAACTTGCTGAGCTTCAGGATTCATTACTGTAAAATGGGAGATACTGAAGCTCTCTACAAGCTTTTGGGTATGACTGCATTATTTGAAGAATGCAAAGTACCTGCAGGTCTTGGCATGAAGTTGCAATAATGCTATTTTCCCTTGAGAAGCTTCTAATTTAATTATAGAGAAAATATATAACCAGTTGGCTCATCAATGTTAGCTTCTAAGTTGTTCTTTAGTCCTGAGTTTTTAAACCTTATTAGGGCTTATTTCAACATCCACAGGGTACCTACTGAATACTTCAAAATTACAAGATATAGCTCTTTTGCTATTGTTGCGTCAAATTTCTTCTGGGAATATACTTACGGTTTTTTCCTTGTTTTAATTAAGTATAATACCACACACAAACCAGTTGTGTTGCATGGCATCATTACTATTAGTTGAATTTATTTGGCATCTTTCCTCTGAAGAACAATGGGTAGAGTCAAGAATTAATCATTCTATTCATCCACTCATAAGCATTTACGGCTCTGACAAGGCAACATGCCAGGAACTACAATCTCAAAGATGAATTTAGCAAATTCAGCATGGGAACTACAATTTCAAAAAGATGAATTCAGTAAATTCAGCATGGGTCTTGCTCTCTAATGTATACAGAGAGTGGAAAAGTCAGTCATTCTACAATAGTATGTGTCCTACCAGAAGTGGAAGTATAGCTGGCCACCAGGAAATATTGGAAAAGTTGCTGTCATTTTTCTTGGAGAAGTCAGAAAAAATATCTATTGGGATGTTTATATTGCTGCTTCATCTTGAAACATAAGTAGGCAGGCAATGAGAAGAAAATCGTAATTAAGGCTGAGAGAATGGCATTGCATGGTTGCAGAGGTAAGAAACAGCACTGGGACTTTAGGAAGTATTTTCACTAGGATCAAGTATAATTTGCACAAGGGAAGGGGAAACAGGAGTAGAAAAGTAGGCAGGAGCCAGAGAATAATATGGCTTGCATGCCTTACTAAGAATATGGACTTTACTCCATTCTTTGGGGAGTTATGGACAGATAACTGATATTTCCATCCACAATCAATCCAGAAACACCCCTGTTTTGACAATACCCCAGCCTCCTCTAGGGGGAGCCACCTTTGATTTTCATGGCAGGGTGGGATCCAGAAAGCTGGAAGTCTCTTTCCAAACTTGATTTGGAGACATGAATTTCACACAAATACAACAATACTCTTCTATCTTCATGGGGCAGGGTTGGGGGAGCAAAGCCGCTGATCTCTTTACAGATTATGAAAGAAGCCAAAGCTGAGATGGAATCCTGGTGGCCTTCCTCTGCCCCACTGTGTCTTAAAATGTGAATCACTTTGGAAGCATGTTAAGAAGGAGGATCATACACGCTTTCCCAGACTCACTGAATCAAGACCTTTGGGAGGTAATTGAAATGAACATTTTTCTAAATTTCCTTAGCCGATCTTTAAGTAGAATAAAATTTGACAGTCGCTACACTTATGACTTTTAAAAGTAAAAACTTTATTTTTTAGAACAGATTTGTGTTTACAGAAAGATTACAAAGATAGTATAGTGAGTTTCCATATACCCTGAACATGGTTTCCTCTATTACAAACATCTTATGTTAGAATGGTATATTTGTTACAATTCATGAACCAATACTGATACATTGATGATAATGGTAATGATGATGATGATGATTGTTCTGATAATGTTATTGTCACACTTAACATGAGTCCATGCTTTGTTCAGTTTTCCTTGGTTTGTAGCTAATGTTCTTATTCTGTTCCAGAATTGCGTCCAGGATACTACATCATATTCAGTCATCATGTCTTCTTAAGCTGCTGTTGGCTGTGACAATTTCTCTTTCTTGTTTTTATGACCTAGACAATTTTGAGGGGTCAGGCATTTTTTAGAATGCCTCTTAATGGGGATTTGTACATTTTTTCATAAATAGACCAATATTATGGGTTTTGGGGAAAAGATCACAGAGATTAATTCTGACCCTTATCACATCATGTCAAGTATACATACCATTAACATGATATCACTGTTGAAGTTGACCTTATAAGCCTGGCTGAGGTAGTGTTTGCCAGGTCTCACCACTATAAATTTACCCTTCCTTCCCTTTCCATATTACTCTTTGGAAGGAAGTAACTATACAGAGCCCACATTTAAGGGATGGAGGTTTATGCTCCACTACCTTACAGGTAAAATACCTACATAAATTACTTAGAATTCCACATATGCAAAATTTATATTTTCTTATTTATTTAATTTATTCCATCATTTGATTATGGACTCATGGATATTTATTTTACACTTTGGGCTATAATCCAATACTACTTCATTCACTTTGTCACTCAGATTGTTCCAGTTTTGGCTATTGGAATTTCTTTCCATTGGCTCTTGTACCGGTTTGATATATTTTCATCATTGTGGATTTTTTTTCTATTTTTTATTTTTGAGCACTTTCTTATTTTCAGGTACTTCAAGATAATCCAGGCTCATTTTGCATATTTCTTATCCCAGCCCTAGAATCAGCCATGTCTCCAAGGACCTCAGATTCTTATTGTTGCAGAATGGTATTTGAAACCAAGATCTGAGCATCAGGTTGCCACCAGGATGTTATTGTTTATAAAGCCTCCCAGCAGACAGAGCCAGAAGATATATGTGTGTTTATTAAGCAATGTATATACGCATATCTATAAATATTTCTATATGGAAGCAGTGTCTATAGGAAGCTAAACATGAGTTCATACTGTGATCATCAACTTTAATCCATTACCACACGAATCATTCTAACCTGCTCCCCTTGCCTATCTCTAAATTCTTACTCCAACAGAAAAAAACAGGCTCTCAACATCTGCCATCTACTTACTTAATTATTCAAATCTAGTGCACATGTATTGCAGTACTAGAATTGTTAACCCATACCCACATGGGAAAAAGTTTATCAACTAGAGTACAGTGCTTATGTACAATGTTTTTTGCAATCTGAGGCTCCACTGATTTCTAAAATTACTTAGGTCAGCATCTTTTTTCTTCACCCTATTCAGTGAAGTGTTTCTTCCGTTTGTAATACAGTTAGATTGTTTGTAACAGTCTGAATTTCATTTTGAGATCCCTGACCTGCTAAATTATACTTTTAATTGGCACACATTATTGTTCCTACTACTCACTTTTTTAATGAAGTGAACTTCACAGATATGAAATTAACCATTTGAATGTGAACAATTTAGTGGCATTTAGGACATTCACAGTGTTGTGTAACTACTTCTAACTAGTTCCAGAATATTTTTAATCACCCCTAAAAATATGATGTCTTTATATGACTTTGGTATCAGGGTAATTCTGACATCATAGAAGGAGCTAGAAAGTGTTTCCTTCTTTTCTATTTTTAGTTAGTGTTTCAGAAAAATTGATGTTAATTCTTTAAATGTATGTTTGAATTCATCAGTAAAGCCATAAGGTCCTGGGATTTTCTTTGTTAGGAGGTTTTTAATTATTGATTTAATATCTTTACTTGTTATAGGGCTGTTAGGATGTTCTATTTCATCTTGAGCCAGCAAGGGTAATTTGTATTTCTAAGATTTGTCTGTCTTTTCTGTATTTGTAGTAATGTCCCCACTTTCATTTCTAGTTTTAGCTATTTGTGTATCCTCTTTTTTTCTCCTTCTGTCTAGCTAAAGTCTTGTCATTTTGTGGATTTTTTTTTCTAAGGACCAGCTTTTGGTTTTGCTGAGTCTCTACTGCTTTCTATTTTTTTTACCTCTTTTAATCTTTGTCTCCTTTCTTCTGCTAACTTTGGGTTAAGTTTGATATTTATTTTCTAATTCTTTAAGGTGTAGTATTGAGTTGTTAGTTTAGAATCTTTCTTCGTTTATAAATGTATTTGTCTATGGCTATAAATTCCTCACTTAGCCTTGCTTTTGCTGCATCCCATTACTGTGGTATGTTAAGTTTTGTTTGCATTTGTCCCAAGATATTCTCTGATTTCTTGTGTGATTCATCTTTTGACCCATTTATTTTGAGTGTATCATTTAATTTCCACATATTTGTGAATTTTCTAGTTATTTTTCTATTATTGACATTTAGTTTCATTTTATCATAGTCAGAAAATATTCTTTGTGTAATTTCAGTTATTTTAAAATTTATTGAGACTTATTTTGTAGCCTAACATATGGGCTATCTTAGCTAATGTTCCATGTACACTTGAAAAGAATATGTATTCTGCTGTTGTTGGGTGGAGTGTTCTGTCTGTGTCTGTTAGGTCTAGTGTTCAAGTCTTCTATTTCCTATTGAGCTTCAGTTATTTTGTTGTATGTATTATAAAAGGTTTAGTATTGAAATATCTATTATTGCATAACTATGTTTTGTCCCTTTAATTCTGTCAATGTGTGCATACTCCACTTCTCTGTTCTTTCTTGTGTGTAATGTTTATATGTTCTTGATAAATTGACCCTTTTATCAATATACAAAGTCCTTATTTGTATCTTGTAATTGTTTTCAAGTCAAAGTCTGTTTTGCCCAATACTATTACTGTATAACCACCCCAACTCTCTTCTGGTTACTATTTGAAATGAATGTCTTTGTATATCTTTTTAATTTCAATATATTTATATCTTTAGAACTAAAGTGAATTTGTTGTAGACAGCATACCATTGGATCATATTTTTCAAATCCACTTGGTCATATCTCTGCCTTTTAATTGGAGCGTTTAATCCATTCACATGTAACATATCTGTTTGAGGAAGGATTTACTTCTGCCATTTGGGTATTTGTTTTCTATATGTTTTATACCTTTTTTATTCTTTGTATCCTCCATTTGTCTTGTTTGTGTTTTGCTATTTGGGGTGTATTGTTTGGATTTCCTTCTCATTTCCTTTTGTGTGCACTTTTAGGAAAATTTCTTAGTGATTACCATAAAGGTTCTAATTAAAATCATAAATTTATAACAATATTATTTAAATTTCTACAAATTTTGCTTCAATACCATACAGTAATTACATTACTATACAGTTCCATTCCCCGCCTTATAATTGCTTTCACAAATTACATTGTTGGATATTATGTGGCTATTAGCATAAATTTATAGTGACGTGTATTTATTTGTCTTTTTAAATCATATAGGAAATATTATAAAAATAGAAGTTGCAATCCAAAATGCAATAATACAGACTTTTATATTTATCTATGCAATAACTTATATTCAATTTCTATATTTCTTTTTTTGACACCTAGTGTAACCATATAGCCTGTTTTTTTATTATTATTACTTTAAATTTTTATTTTTCCATAGGTTATTGGTGTACAGGTTGTGTTTGGTTATATAAATAAGGTCTATAGTGGTGATTTGTGAGATTTTGGCATGCCCATCACCCGAGCAGTATACGCTACACCCTATTTGTATTCTTTTGTCCCTCACCCCACTCCCACCATTTCCCCCCAAGTCGCCATAGTCCATTGTAACATTCTTATGCCTTTGAGCCCTCATAGGTTAGCTCCCACATATCAGTGAGAACATACGATGTTTGGTTTTCCGTTCCTGACTTACTTCACTTAGAATAATAGTCTCCAATCTCGGCTGGGCGCGGTGGCTCACGCCTTTAATCCCAGCACTTTGGGAGGCCGAGGCAGGTGAATCACCTGGGGTCGGTTGTTCGAGACCAGTCTGACCAACATGGAGAAACCTCATCTCTACTAAAAATACAAAATTAGCCGGGTATGGTGTCTCGTGCCTGTAATCCCAGCTACTCGGGAGGCTGAGGTAGGAGAATCACTTGAACCTGGGAGGCAGAGGTTGCAGTGAGACAAGATCACACCATTGCGCTCCAGCCTGGGCAACAAGAGCAAAACTCCTTCTCAAAAAAAAAAAAAAAAAAGTCTTCAATCTCATCCAGGTCACTGCAAATACCATTAATTCATTCCTTTTTATGGCTGAGTTGGTATTTCATCATATATATATATATATCACCATTTCTTTATCCACTCATAGGGTGATGGGCATTTGGGTTGATTCCACAATTTTGCAATTGCAGATTGTGTTGCTATAAACATGCCTGTACAAGTATCTTTTTGGTATACTGACTTCTATTCCTCTGGGTAAATACCCAGTAGTGGGATTACTGGATCAATTGGTTCTACTTTTAATTCTACTTTTAGTTCTTTAAGGAATCTTCACACTGTTTTCCACAGTGGCTGTACTAGTTTACATTCCCACCAGCAGGGTAGAAGTTTTCCCTGATCACTGCATCCATGCCAACATCTACTGTTTTTTAAAAATATATTTTAATTATAGCCATTCTAGCTTAGGAAAAGTGGTATCACATTGTGCTTTTGATTTGCATTTTCTTGATCATTAGTGATGTTGAGCATTTTTTCATATTTCTTTGCCATTTGTATATCTTTTTTTGAGAATTGTCTATTTACGTCCTTAGCCTACTTTTTGATGTAATTTTTTTTGTTTTTTTTTTTTTGCGAGAGAGTTTCTCTCTGTCACCCAGGTTGGAGTACAGTGGCCCAGTCTCAGCTCACTGCAACCTCCACCTCCCGGGTTCAAGCGATTCTCCTGTCTCAGCTTCCTGAGTAGCTGGGACTAGAGGCGCACTTCACCTCGCCGGGATAATTTTTGTATTTTTAGTAGAGATGGGGTTTCACCATATTGGCCAGGCTGGTCTCGAAGTCCTGACCCCGTGATCCTCCCGCCTCGGCCTCACAAAGTACTGGGATTACAGGCATGAGCCACTGTGCCCAACTGTTTATTTTTTTCTTGTTGATTTGTTTGAGTTTGTTGTAGATTCTGGATATTAGTCCTTTGTCGATGTATAGATTTCAAAGATTTTCTCCCACTCTGTGGGTTGTATGTTTACTCTGCTGACTGTTCCTTTTGCTATGCAAAACCTCTTTAGTTTAATTAAGTCCCAGCTACTTATCTTTGTTTTTATTGCATTTGCTTTTGGGTTCTTGGTCATGAAATCCTTGACTAAGCCAATGTCTAGAAGGGTTTTTCCAATGTTATCTTCTAGAATTTTTATAGTTTCACGTCTTAGATTTAAGTCATTAATCTATCTTGAGATGATTTTTATATAAGGTGAGAGATGAGGATCCAGTTTCATTCTCCCACATGTAGCTAGCCAATTATCCCAGCACCATTGGTTGAAAAGGGTGTCCTTTCCCCACTTTATGTTTTTGTTTGCTTTGTTGAAGATCAGTTGGCTGTAAGTGTTTGGGATTATTTCTGGGTGCTCCATTTTGTTCCATTGGTCTATGTGCCTATTTTTATACCAGTACCATGCTGTTTTGGTGACTATGGCCTTATTGTATTGTTTGAAATCAGGTAGTGTGATGCCTCCAGGTTTGTTCTTTTTGCTTAGTCTTGCTTTGGCTGCGCACCCTCTTTTTTGGTTCCATATGAATTTTAGAATTGTTTTTTCTAATTCTGTGAAGAATAATGGTGGTATTTTGATGGTAATTGCATTGAATCTGTAGATTACTTTTGGCAGTATAGTCATTTTCACAATATTGATTCTACCCATCCATGAGCATGGGATGTGTTTCCATTTGTTTATGTCAGGTATGATTTATTTCACAGTGTTTTGTAGTTTTCTTTGTAGAGGTCTTTCGACTCCTTGGTTAAGTATATTCTTAAGTTTTTTTTTTTTTTTTTTTGCAGCTATTGTAAAAGGGCTTGAGTTCTTGATTTGATTGCTTGGTCACTGTTGGTGTATAGAAGAGCTACTAATCTGTGTACATTAATATTGTATCCAGAAACTTTGCTGAATTCATTTATCAGTTCTAGGGGCTTTCTGGAGGAGTCTTTAGGATTTTCCAGGTAAATGATTATATTGCCAGCAAACGGTGACAGTTCGACTTCCTCTTTACTGATTTGGATGCCCTTTATTTCCTTCTCTTACCTGATTGCTTTGGCTAGGACTTCCAGTACTATGTTGAAGAGAGATGGTGAGAGTGGGCATCCTTTTCTTGTTCCAGTTCTCAAAGGAAATGCTTTCAACTGTTCCCCATTCAGTATTATGTTGGCTGTGGGTTTGTCATAGATGGCTTTTATTACACTGAAGTATGTCCCTTGTATGCTGATTTTGCTGAGAGTTTTAATCATAAAGGGATGCTGGATTTTGTTGAATCCTTTTTCTGCATCTATTGAGATGATCATATGATTTTTGTTTTTAATTCTGTTTATGTGGTGTATCACATTTATTGACTTGCATATGTTAAACCATTCTTGCATCCCTGGTATGAAACCCACTTGATTATGGTGGATTATCTTTTTGATATGTTGTTGAATTCAGTTAGCTAGTATTTTGTTAAGGATATTTGCATCTATGTTCATCAGGGACATCGGTCTGTAGCTTTCTTTTTTGGTTATGTACTTTCCTGATTTTGGTGTTAGGGTGATGCTGACTTCATAGAATAAATTAGGGAGGGCTCTGTCTTTCTCTATCTTGTGGAATAGTGTCAAAAGAATTGGTATCAATTCTTTGAATGTCTTTTAGGATTCTGTTGTGAATCCTTTTGGTCCTGGAGTTTTTTTTTATTGATAGTTCTTAAATTACCATTTCAATCTTGCTGCCTGTTATTCATCTGTTCAGGGTATCTAATTCTTCCTGATTTAAGCTAGGAGGTTAGTAGTTTCCCATTGATTTATCTATCTCTTCTAGGTTTTCTAGTTTATGTGCATAAAGGTGTTCATAATGGTCTTGAATGATCTTTTGTATTTCACTGGTGTCAGTTGTAATATCTTCCATTTCCTTTCTTATTGAGGTTATTTGGATTTTCTCTCTTCTTGGTTAATCCTGCTAAAGGTCTATAAATTTTATTTATCTTTTCAAAGAACCAGGTTTTTGTTTCATTTATCTTTTGTATTTTTTTTTTGTTTCAGTTTCCTTTAGTTCTGCTCTGATCTTGGTTTTTTCCTTTCTTCTGCTGGGTTTGGGTTTGGTTTGTTCTTGTTTCTCTAGTTCCTTGAGGTGTGACCTTAAAATGTGAGGTTGTGCTCTTTCAGTCTTTTTGATGTAGGCTGAACACCAAAAAGAACTTTCCTCTTAGCACCACCTTTGCCATATCACAGAGGTTTTGATAGGTTGTGTCACCATTGCCATTCAGTTTGGAGAATTTTTTAATTTTCATTTTGATTTCATTTTTGATCCCGTGATCACTCTGGAGCAGGTAATTTAATTTACATATATTTCCATGGTTTTGAAGGTTTCTTTTGGAGTTGATTTCCAGTTTTATTCCACTGTGGTCTGAGAGACTGCTTGATATAATTTCAATTTTCTTAAACTTATTGAGGCTCATTTTTGTGGCCTATCACATTGTCTATCTTGGAGAAAGTTCCATGTGCTGTTAAATAGAAGGTGTAGTCTGTGGTTATTTTATGGAATGTTCTGTATATATCTGTTAAGTCAATTTGTTCCAGGGTCTAGTTTAAATCAATTGTTTCTTCATTGGCTTTCTGTCTTAATGACCTCTCTAGTACTGTCAGTGGAGTATTGAAGTCTCCGATTATCATTGTGTTCGTGTCTATCTCATTTATTAGGTCTATTAGTAATTGTTTTATAAAATTGGGAGCTCCAGTGATAAGTGCACATATGTTTAGGATTGTGATATTTTCCTGTTGGACAAGGCCTTTTACCATTATATAGTGTTCCTCTTTGTCTTTTTAAACTGCTGTTGCCTTAAAGTTTGCTTTGTCTGATATAAGAATAGATCCCCCTTCTCACTTTTGGTGTCCATTTGCATGAGATCCCTTCTTCCACACCCTTACTTTAAGTTTATGTGAGTCCTTATGTGTTAGGTGAGTCTCTTGAAGGCACCAGATAGTTGGTTGGTGGATTCTTATTTATTCTGTGGTTCTGTATCTTTTAAGTGGTGCATTTAAGCCATTTATATTCAATGTTAGTATTGAGATGTGAGGTACCATTCCATTCACTGTACTATTTGTTCCCTGTGTATCTTGTTTTTTTGTTTTCACTTTTTAACTTGTATTTTTGTTTTATAAGTCCTGTGAGAGTTATGCTTTAAAGAGGTTCTGTTTTGACTTGTCTCCAGGATTTTTTTTTTCAAGATTTAGAGATCCTTTTAGCAGTTCTTGTAGTGGTGGCTTGATAGTTGTGAATTCTCTCTACATTTGTTTCTCAAAACAGATTGTATCTTTCCTTCATATATGACACTTAGTTTCACTGGATACAAATTTCTTGACTGACAATTGTTTTGTTTGAGGAGCTGAAGATAGGGTCCCAATCCCTTCTAGCTTGCAGGGTTTCTGCTGAGAAATCTGATGTTAATCTGATAGGTTTTCCTTTATAGGTTACCTGGTGATTTTGTCTCACAGCTCTTAAGTTGCTTTCCTTCATGTTAACTTTAGATAACTTGATGACAATGTGCCTAGGCAATTATTTTTTTGCAATAAATTTTCCAGGTGCTTCTTGTATTTGGATGTCTAGGTCTCTAGCAAGTCCAGGGAAGTTTTCCTTGATTATTCCCCCAAATATATTTTCCAAACCTTTAGATTTTTCTTCTTCCTCAGAACACCAATTATTCTTAGGTTTGGTCACTTAACATAATCCCAGACTTCTTAGGGGCTTTGTTCATATTTTCTTATTTTTTTACTTTGTCTTTGTTGGTTTGAGTTAATTCAAAGACCTTGTCTTCATGCTCTGAATTTCTTTCTTCTACTTATTCAATTCTATTGCTGAGACTTTCCAGAGCATTTTGCATTTCTATAAGTGTGTTCAATGTTTTCTGAAGTTTTGACTGGTTTTTCTTTGTGCTATCTATTTCTTTGAATATTTTCCCCTTCAAGTGTATCATTTTTTGAATTTCCTTGCACTGGGCTTCGTCTTTCTCTGGTGCCTCCCTGATTAACTTAATAACTAATTTCCTGAATGCTTTTTCTGGTAAATCAGGGATTTCTTCTTGGTTTGGATCCATTGCTGGTGAGCTAGTGTAACTTTTTGGAGGTGTTAAAGAGCCTTGTTTTGAAGGATAATGTTGCTGAGTATGGAATTTGTGTCTGATAGTTTGTCTTTTATCCCTTTAAAAATACCATCACTTCTATACACCAATAATATTCAAGCTGAGCACCAAATTAAGAACACAATCCCATTTGCAACAGCCACACACACAAAAATAAAATACCTAGGAATATATCTAAACAGGGGGATGAAATATTTCTACAAGGAGAATTACAAAACAGAATTACAAAACACTGATGGAAGAGATCAAAGATGACACAAACAAATGCATAAACATTCTGTGCTCATGGATAGGAAGAATCAATATCATTAAAATGTCTATACTGCCCACAGTAATCTACAGATTCAGTGCTATTCCTATCAAAGTACCAACATCATTTTTCACAGAATTAGAAAAAAACTATTATAAAATTCATATGGAATAAAAAAAGAGTCTAAATAGCCAAGGCAATCCTTAGCAAAACAATGAAGCATGCAGTATCACATTACCTGTCTTCAGATTATGCTACAGGCCTGTGGTAACCAAAACAGGATGGTACTGGGACAAAAACAGAAACATAGACCAGTGGAACAGAATAGAGCACTCAAATATAAAGCTGCAAACATACAATCAATTGATCTTTGACAAAGGTGACTAAACTAAGTAATGGGGAAAGGATGTCCTATTCAATAAATAATGCTGGGAAACTGACTAACCTTATGCAGAAGAATGAAACTGGAACTTTACCTATCACCCTATACAAAAACTAACTCAAGATGGATTAAATACTTAAATGTAAGACCTAAAACTTTTGAAATTCTAGAAGAAAACCAAGGAAATATTCTTTTAGGCATTGGCCTAGGCAAAGACCTCATGACTAACTCCTCAAAAACAAATGCAACAACAAAAAAAATGGATGTAGGAGACCTAATTAAACAAAAGCTTTTGCATGGCAAAAGAAACTGTCAAGGAGGGAAACAGATAACCTACAGATTAGAAGAAAATATTTGCAAAATATGCATCTGACAAAAGTCTAATGTCCAGAATATGTAAGGAACTTAAACAAATCAATGAGAAAAAAAAAACTCCATTAAAAAGTGGGCAAAGGACCTGAACAGACACTTCTCAAAAGGAGACGTGCATGTGGCCAAAAAATACATGGAAAAAAATGCTCATCATTACTAGTCATTAGAGAGATGCAAATCAAAACCATAATGAGATGCCATCTCACACCAGTCACAATGATTATTGCAAACAAGTCAATAAATAGGAGATGTTGGCAAGGGTGTGGAGAAAAGGGAATGCTTATACATTATTAGTGGTAATGCAAATTAGTTCAAGCCTTGTGGAAGTCATTTGGAGGTTTCTCAAAGAACTAAACAGAATTACCATTTGACTCAGCAATCCCATTATTGGGTATATACCCAAGGAAAAATAAATTGTTCTACCAACAAGACACTTACACTCATATGTTTAATGAAGCACAATTTACAATAGCGAAGAAATGGAGTCAACTCAAGTGACCATTAGTGGTGGATTGAATATAGAAAATGTGGTACATATACTCAATGGAATACTATGCAGTCATACAAATGAATAAAATCATGTCATTTGCAGCACCATGGAAGTAAATCAACTCAAAATGCCAGAATGATTTTTTTCCTCCAAACTACTGCAGTACCTCTCCAGCAAGCGTTCTGAACCAGGCTGAGATGGTTGAAATGACAGAAATAGAATTCAGAATATGGACAGGAACAAAGATTATTGAGATGCAAGAGTACACTGAAACCCAATCAAAGGAAGCTAAGAATCATGGTAAGACGTTACAGGAGCTAACAGACAGAATAGCCAGTATAGAAAAGAACATAAGCAATCTGGTGGAACTGAATACATACTACAAGAATTTCATAATGAAACCACAAATTTTAATAGTAGAATATATCAAGATGAGGAAGGGAACTCAGAGCTTGCAAACTGGCTTTATGAAATAAGACAGTCAGACAAGAATAGAGAAAAAAGAATGAAAACAAATGAAGAAAACATCTGAGTAATATGGGATATGTGAAGAGACAAAATCCATGACTCATCGGTGTCCTTGAAAGACATGGGGAGAGTGTAAGTAACTTGGAAAATGTGTTTCAGGATATTGTCCATGAAAACTTCCCCAACCTAGCTAGAGAGGCCAACACTGAAATTCAGGAAATGCAGAGAACTGCAGCAAGATACTTCACAAGAAGATCATCCCCAATACACATAATTATCAGATTCTCCAAGGTTGAAATGAAAGAAATAAATGTTAAAGGCAGGTAGAGAGAAAGGTCAGGTCACCTACAAAGGGAAGCCCATCGAACTAAAAGCAGACCTCTCAGCCAGAAGAGAATGGGGGCCCATATTAAACATTCTTAAAGAAAAGATATTTTAACCCAGAATTTCATATCCAGCCAAACTAAACTTTATAAGTGAAGGAGAAATAAGATCCTTTTGAGACAAGCAAATGCTGAGGGAATTTATTACCACCAGACCTGCCTCCTGAAGGAAGCACTAAATATGGAAACACACTTACGTACACAGACCAGTGACACTGTAAAGCAACCATACAAACAAGTCAGACTAATAACCAGCTGATATCATGAAGACAGGATCAAATTCACACATATCAGTACTAACCTTGAATGTAAATGAGCTAAATGTCCCAATTAAAAGGCACAGAATGGCAAGCTGGGTAAAGAACCAAGACCCATTGGTACACTTACTTCAAGGGACCCATTTCACATGTGATGACACACATAGTCTCATAATAAAGAAATGGAGAAAAATCTACCATTCAAATGGAAAACAGAAGAAAGCAGGGGTTGCAAACCTAGTTTCAGACAAAACAGACTTTAAACCAACAATGATCACAAAAGACAAAGAAGGGCATTACATAATGGTGAAGGGTTCAATTCAACAAGAAGACCTAACTATCCTAGATATATATGCACCCAACACAGGAACACCTAGTTCTTAGAGACCTTCAAAGAGACTTAGACTCCCATAAAATAATAGTAGGAGACTTCAACACTCCACTGACAGTATTAGACAGATTATTGAGGCAGAAAATTAACAAAGATATCTAGGACCTGAACTCAGCACTGCATCAAATAGACCTGATAGACATCTACAGAACTCTTCACCCAAAACCGCAGAATATACATTCTTCTCATTGCCACATGGCACATTCTCTAAAGTCAACCACATAATCTGAGACAAAACACTTCTCAGCAAATTCAAAAGAACTGAAATTATAACAACCACTCTCTTGGACCACAGTGCATTATAATTAGAGACCAAGACTAAGAAAATCACCCAAAACCATACAATTAGATGGAAATTGAATAACCTACACCTGAATGACTTTTGGGTAATAATGAAATAATGAAATTAAGGCAGAAGTCAAGAAGTTCTTTGAAACTAATGAGAACAAAGATACAACATACCAGAATCTCTGGGACATAGTTAAGGCAGTGTTAAGAGGGAAATTTATAGTACCAAATGCCCACATGAAAAAGCTAGAAAGATCTCGAGTTAACAACTTAACATCACAACTAAAAGAACTAGAGAACTAAAAGCAAACCAACCCCAAAGCTAGTAGAAGACAAGAAATAACCAAAATTAGACCTGAACTGAAGGATAATGAGACACGAAAAGCCACTCTAAAGATAAACTAATCTAGAAGTTTGTTTTTTAAGAAAACTAATAAAATAGTCTACTAGCTAGACTAATCAAAAAGAAAAGATAGAAAATCCAAATAGGGCGGTCCATTCCAAGATGGCCAACTAGGAACAGCTCCGGTTTGCAGCTCCCAGCGTGACTGATGCAGAAGACAAGTGATTTCTGCATTTCCAACTGAGGTACCTGGTTCATCTCATTGGGACTGGTTGGAAAGTGGGTGCAGCCCATGGAGGGCAAGCCGAAGCAGGGCGGGGCATCATCTCACCCGGGAGGTGCAAGGGGTCAGGGGATTTCCCTTTCCTGGCCAAGGGAAGCCGTGACAGACTATACAGGGAAAATCAGGACACTGCCACCTAAGCACTGCGCTTTTCCAACAGTCTTAGCAGATGGCACACCAGGAGATTATATCACGCACCTTGTTCAGCGGGTCCCTACACCCACAGAGCCTTGCTCACTGCTAGTCCGAGATTTAACTGTGAGGCTTCAAGCCTGGCTGGGGGAGGGGCGTCCACCATTGCTGAGGATTGAGTAGGTAAATAAAGCAGCCTGGAAGCTCGAACTGAGTGGAGCCCATTGCAGCTCACGGAGTCCTGCCTGCCTGTGTAGACTCCATTTGTGAGGGCAGGGCATAGCTGAACAAAAGGCAGCAGAAACTTATGCAGACTTAAACCTCCCTGTCTGACAGCACTGAAGAGAGCAGTGGTTCTCCCAGCACAGTGTTTGAGCTCTGAGAACAGATGGACTGCCCCCTCAAGTGGGTCCCTGACCCCCATGTAGCCTAAATTGGAGAAACCTCCCAGTGGGGGCCAACTGACACCTCATACAGCCAGGTGCCCCTCTGAGATGAAGCTTCCAGAGGAAGGATCAGGCAGCAATATTTGCTGTTTTGCAGCCTCCACGGGTGAAACCCAGGCAAAAAGGGTCTGGAGTGGACCTCCAGCAAACTCCAACAGATCTGCAGCTGAGGGACCTGACTGTGAGAAGGAAAACTAACAAACAGAAAGGAATAGCATCAACATCAACAAAAAGGACATCCACACCAAAACCCCATCTATAGGTCACCAACATCAAAGACCAAAGGTAGATAAAACCACAAAGATGGGGAGAAACCGGAGCAGAAAAGCTGAAAATACTAAAAACCAGAGTGCCCCTTCTTCTCCAAAGGATTATGGCTCCTCTCCACCAATGGAACAAAGCTGGAAAGAGAATGACCTTGATGAGTTCACAGAAGTAAGCTTCAGAAAGTAGGTAATAACAAACTTCTCTGAGCTAAAGGAGGATGTTCAAACCCATTGCAAGGAAGCTAAAAACCTTGAAAAAAGATTGGACGAATGGCTAACTAGAATAAACAGTGTAGAGAAGACCTTAAATGACCTGATGGAGCTGAAAACCGTGGCATGAGAACTAAATGATGCATGCACAAGCTTTGGTAGCCAATTTGATCAAGTGGAAGAAACGGTATCAGTGATTGAAGATCAAATGAATGAAATGAAGTGAGAAGAGAAGTTTAGAGAAAAAAGAGTAAAAAGAAATGAACAAAGCCTACAAGAAATATGGGACTATGTGAAAAGACCAAATCTATGTCTGATTGGTGTACCTGAAAGTGATGGAGAGAATGGAACCAAACTGGAAAACACTCTTCAGGATATTATCCAGGAGAACTTCTGCAACCTAGCAAGGCAGGTCAACATTCAAATTCAGGATATACAGAGAACACCACAAAGATGCTCCTTGAGAAAAGCAACCCCAAGACACATAATTGTCAGATTCACCAAGGTTGAAATGAAGGAAAAAATGCTAAGGGCAGCCAGAGAGAAAGGTTGGGTTACTCACAAAGGGAACCCCATGGGACTAACAGCAGCTCTCTTGGCAGAAACCCTACAAGTCAGAAGAGAGTGGGGGCCAATATTCAACATTCTTAAAGAAAAGAAATTTCAACCGAGAATTTCATATCCAGCCAAACTAAGCTTCATAAGTGAAGGAGAAATAAAATACTTTACAGACAAGCAAATGCTGAGAGATTTTGTCACCACCAGGCCTGCCTTACAAGAGCTCCTGAAGGAAGCACTAAACATGGAAAGGAAAAACTGGTACCAGCCACTGCAAAAACATGCTAAATTGTAAAGACCATCAATGCTAAGAAGGAGCTGCATCAACTAATGGGCAAAATAACCAGCTAACATCATAATGACAGGATCAAATTCACACATAACAATATTAACCTTAAATGTAAACGGCCTAAATACTCCAATTAAAAGACATAGACTGGCAAATTAGATAACGAGTCAAGACCCATCAGTGTGCTGTATTCAGGAGACCCATCTCACATGAAGAGACACACATAGGCTCAAAATAAAGGGATGGAGGAAGATCTACCAAGCAAATGGAAAGCAAAAAAAAAAGCAAGGTTTGCAATCCTAGTCTCTGATAAAACAGACTTTAAACCAACAAAGATCAAAAGAGACAAAGAAGGCCATTACATAATGGTAAAAGGATCAATTCAACAAGAAGAGCTAACTATCCTAAATATATGTGCACCCAATACAGGAGCACCCAGATTCATAGAGCAAGTCCTGAGAGACCTACAAAGAGACTTAGACTCCCACACAATAATAATGGGAGACTTTAACACCCCACTGTCAACATTAGACAGATCATCAAGACAGAAGGTTAACAAGGCTATCCAGGACGTTATCTCAGCTCTGCATGAAGCAGGCCTAATAGACATCTACAGAACTCTCCACCCCAAATCAACAGAATATACATTCTTCTCAGCACCACATCACACTTATTACAAAATTGACCACATAGTTGGAAGTAAAGCACTCCTTAGCAAATGTAAAAGAACAGAAATCACAACAAACTGTCTCTCAGACGACAGAGCAATCAAATTAGAACTCAGGATTAAGAAACTCACTCAAAACTACACAACTACATGGAAACTGAACAACCTGCTCCTAAGTGACTACTGGGTAAACAACAAAATAAAGGCAGAAATAAAGATGTTCTTTGAAACCAATGAGAACAAAGACACAATGTACCAGAATCTCTGGGACACATTCAAAGCATTGTGTAGAGGGAAATTTATAGCAGTAAATGCCTACAAGAGAAAGCAGGAAAGATCTAAAATCCACACCCTAACATCACAATTAAAAGAACCAGAGAAGCAAGAGCAAACACATTCAAAAGCTAGCAGAAGGCAAGAAATAACTAAGATTAGAGCAGAACTGAAGGAGATAGACACACAAAAAACCCTTCAAAAAATCAATGTATCCAGGAGCTGGTTTTCTGAAAGGATCAACAAAATTGATAGACTGCTAGCAAGACTAATGAAGAAGAAAAGAGAGAAGAATAAAATAGATGCAATAAAAAATGATAAAGTGGATATCACTATTGATCCCACAGAAATGCAAACTACCATCAGAGAATACTATAAAAACCTCTACGCAAATAAACTTGAAAATCTAGAAGAAATGGATACATTCTTGGACACATATATCCTCCCAAGACTAAACCAGGAAGAAGTTGAATTGCCGAATAGACCAATAACAGGCTCTGAAATTGAGGCAATAATTAATAGCCTACCAACCAAAAAAGTCCAGGACCAGATGAGTTCACAGCCAAATTCTACCAGAGGTACAAACAGGAGCTGGTACCATTCCTTCTGAAACTATTCCAATCAATAGAAAAAGAGGGAATCCTCCCTAACTCATTTTATGAGGCCAACATCATCCTGATACCAAAGCCCGGCAGAGACATAACAAGAAAAGGGAATTTTAGACCAATATCCCTGATGAACATCAATGGGAAAATCCTCAATAAAATACTGGCAAACCAAATCCAGCAGCACATCAAAAAGCTTATCCACTAAGATCAAGTTGGCTTCATCCCTGGGATGCAAGGCTGTTTGAATATACACAAATCAATAACGTAATCCATCATATAAACAGAACCAAAGACAAAAACCACATGATTATCTCAATAGATGCAGAAAAGGCCTTCAACAAAATTAAACAACCCTTCATGCTAAAAACTCTCAATAAACTAGGTATTGATGGAATGTATCTCAAAATAATAAGACATATTTATGACAAACCCACAACCAGTATCATACGGAATGGGCAAAAACTGGAAGCATTCCTGTTGAAAACTGGCACAAGACAGAGATGCCCTCTCTCACCACTCCTATGCAACATAGTGTTGGAAGTTCTGGCCAGGGCAATCAGGCAAGAGAAAGAAAGAGAGGACATTCAATTAGGAAAAGAGGAAGTCAAATTGTCACTGTTTGCAGAAGACATGATTGTGTATTTAGAAAACCCCATCATCTCAGCCCAAAATCTCCTTAAGCTGATAAGCAACTTCAGCAAAGTCTCAGGATACAAAATCAATGTGCAAAAATCACAAGCATTCTTACACACCAATAACAGACAAACAGAGAGCCAAATCATGAGTGAATGCCCACTAACAATTGCTTCAAAGAGAATAAAATACCTAGGAATCCAACTTACAAGGGATGTGAAGGACCTCTTCAAGGAGAACTACAAACCACTGCTTAACAAAATAAAAGAGGACACAAAACAAATGGAAGAACATTCCACGCTCATGTTTAGGAAGAAACAATATTGTGAAAATGGCCGTACTGCCCAAGGTAATTTATAGATTCAATGCCATCCCCATCAAGCTACCATTGACTTTCTTCACAGAATTGGAAAAAAAAACTACTTTAAACTGCATATGGAACCAAGAAAGAGCCCGCATTGCCAAGACAATCCTAAGCAAAAAGAACAAAGCTGGAGGTATCATGCTACCTGACTTCAAACTATACTACAAGGCTACAGTAACCAAAACAGCACAGTACTGGAAACAAAACAGATATATAGACCAATGGAACAGAACAGAGTCCTCAGAAATAATACAATACATCTACAAACATCTGATCTTTGACAAACCTGACAAAAACAAGCAATAGGGAAAGGATTCCCTAATTAATAAATGGTGCTGGGAAAACTGGCTAGCCATACGCAGAAAGCTGAAACTGGATCCCTTCCTTACACCTTATACAAAAAGTAATTCGAGGTGGATTAAAGACTTAAATGTCAGACCTAAAACTATAAAAGCCCTAGAAAAAAACCTAGGAAATACCATTCAGGACATAGGCATGGGCAAGGACTTCATGACTAAAACACCAAAAGCAATGGCAACAGAAACTAAAATAGACAAATGAGATCTAATTAAATTAAAGAGTTTCTGCAGAGCAAAAGAAACTACCATCAGAGTGAACAGGCAACCTACAGAATGGTAGAAAATTTTTGCAATCTCTTCATCTGACAAAGGGCTAATATCCAGAATCTACAATGAACTCAAACAAATTTACAAGAAAAAATCAAGCAGCCCCATCAAAAAGTGGGGAAAGGATATGAACAGACACTTCTCAAAAGAAGACATTTATGCAGCCAAAAGAGACATGAAAAAATGCTCATCATCACTGGCCATCAGAGAAATGCAAATCAAAACCACAATGAGATACCATCTCACACCATTTAGAATGGCAATCATTCAAAAGTCAGGAAACAACAGGTGCTGGAGATGATGTGGAGAAATAGGAACACTTTTACACTGGGTGGGAGTGTAAACTAGTTCAACCATTGTGGAAGACAGTGTGGCTATTCCTCAAGGATCTAGAACTAGAAATACATTTGACCCAGTGATCCCGTTACTTGGTATATACCCAAAGGATTATAAATCATGCTACGATAAAGACACATGCACACATATGTTTATTGTGGCACTATTCCCAATAGCAAAGACTTGGAACCAACCCAAATGTCCATCAATGATAGACTGGATTAAGAAAATCTGGCACATATACACCATGGAATACTATGCAGCCATAAAAAATGATGAGTTCATGTCCTTTGCAGGGACATGGATGAAGCTGGAAACCATCATTCTGAGCAAACTATCGCAAGGACAGAAAACCAAACACCGCATGTTCTCACTTATAGGTGGGAATTGAACAATCGGAACACTTGGACACAGGTCAGGGAACATCACACAGCGGGGCCTGTTGTGGGGTGGGGGAATGGGGGAGGGATACCATTAGGAGAAATACCTAATGTAAATGACGAGTTAATGGGTGCAGCAAACCAACACAGCACATGTATACGTATGTAACAAACCTGCACATTGTGCACATGTACCCTAGAACTTAAAGTATAATAGTTAAAAAAAAAGAAAATCCATATAAACGCAAGTAGAAATGACAAAGAGGATGTTACCACTGACCCCACAGATATACATATAGCCATCAGAGAATATTATGAACACCTCTATGCACACAAACTAGAAAATTTAGAAGAAATGAATAAATTTCTGGATATATACACACTCCCAAGACTGAATCAGGAAGAAACTGAATCCCTGAATAGATCAATAACAAGCTCTCAAATTGAATCAGTAATAAATAGCCTATCAACCAAAAAGAAGTCTGTGACCAAATGGATTCACAGCCAAATTCTACTAGGTGTAAAAGAACAGCTGATACCATTCCTACTGAAACTATTCCAAAAAATTGAGGAGGGACTCCTCCATAACTCTTTCTACAAGGCCAGCATCATCCTGATACAAAAACTTGGCAGAGGCATAACAAAAAAGGAAACTTCAGGCACATATCCTTGATAAACGTTGACGCAAAAATCCTCAACAAAATACTGGCAAACTGAATCCAGCAGCACATCATAAAGCTTATCCACCATGATCAAGTAGGCTTTATCCCTGGGATGCAAGGGTGGCTCAACACACACAAATGAATAAGTGTGATTCATCACATAAACCGAACTAAAGACAAAAACCACACCATGATCTCAATAGATTCAGAAAAGGCTTTCGATAAAATTCAACACCCTTTTATGTTAAAAACTCCAAATTAACTAGGCATTAAAGAAACATACCTCAAAATAATAAGAGCCATCTATGACAAACCCACAGACAACATCATACTGAGTGTGCAAAGCTGGAAGTATTTCCCTCAAAAACTGGAACAAGACAAGGATGCCCTCTCTCACCACTCCTATTCGACATAGTATTGGAAGTTCTGGTCACAGCGATCAGGCAAGAGAAAAATAATAAAGGGCATCCAAATAGGAAAAGAGAAAGTCAAACTATTCCTGTTTTCAGATGACATGATCTTATATCTAGAAAACCCCATAGTCTAAGCCCAAAAGCTCCTTAAGCTGATAAATAACTACAGCGAAGTCTCAGCGTACAAAATCAATGTTCAAAAATCACTAGCAGTCCTATACCCCAACAACAGTCAAGCCAAGAGCCAAGCCAGGAACACAATACCATTCACAAATGCCACTAAAAGAATAAAATACTTAGAAATACAGCTAAACAGGGAGATGAAAGGTCTCTACAAGGAGAACTACAAAACACTGCTCAAAGAAATCAGAGATGATGCAAACAAATAGATAAACATTACATGCTCATGAATAGGAATAATTGATATCATTAAAATGGCCAAAGCAATTTATATATTCAGTGCTGTTCCTATCAATCTACTAAGGACATTCTTCACAGAACTAGACAAAAATCTATTTTAAAATTCCTATGGAACCAAAAAAGAGCCCACAAAGCCAAGGCAATCCTAAGCAAAAAGAGCAAAGCTGGAGGCATCACACTATCCAACTTCAAACTGTACTATAGGGCTGCAGTAGCCAAAACAGCATGACACTGGTGCAAAAACAGACACATAGACCAACGGAACAGAATAGAGAGCTAGAAATAAGGCTGCACACCTACAACTACCTAATCTTTGACAAACCCGACAAAAACAAACAATGGGGAAGGATTCTCTATTCAATAAATGGTGCTGAGATAACTGGCTAGCCATATGCAGAGGATTGAAACTGGACCCCTTCTTTACACCACATAAAAAATTAAGGCAAAATGGATTATAGGCTTAAATGTAAAACCCAAAACTATAAAAAAACCCTGGAAAACAAACTAGGCAGTACCCTTCTAGATGCAGGAACAGGCAAAGATTTCATGATGAAGATGCCAAGAGCAATTGCAACAAATGCAAAAATTGATAAGTGAGATCTAATTAAAGAGCTTCTGCACAGAAAATAAACTATCAACAGAATAAACAGACAACCTACAGAATGGGAGGAAATTTTTGCAAACTATATAGTTGATGAAGGTCTAATATGCAGCATCTATAAGGAACTTAAGCAAATTTACAAGAAGAAACAACCAACCAACCCTATTAAAAAGTGAGCAAAGGACATCAACAAACATTTTTCTAAAGAAGACATACATATGACCAACAATCATATGAGAAAAAGCTCAACATCACTGATTTAGAGAAATACAAATAGAAACCATGATGAGATACCATCTCACACCAGTCAGAATGGTTATTATTAAAAGCCAAAAAATAGAAGGTGCTGGCAATGTTGTGGAGAAAAGGGAATGCTTATACACTGTTAGAGGGAGTGTAAATTAGCTCACTCATTGTGGAAGACAGTGTGACAATTCCTCAAAGACCTAAAAACAGAACTACCATTCAATGCAGCAATCCCATTACTGGGTATATACCCAAGGAATATACCCATGCATGTGTATGTTCCTTGCAGCACCATTCACAATAGGAAAGACATGGAATCAAGCTAAATGCTCATCAGTTGTAGACTGGATAAAGAAGTGTAGTACATATACACCATGGAATACTATGAAGCCATAAAAAGGAACAAGGTCATGTCCTTTTCAGGAACATGGATGGAGCTGGAGACCATTGTCGTTAGTAAACTAAAGCAGGAACAGAAAGCCAAATACCACATGTTCTCACTTATAAGTGGGAGCTAAATAATGAGAACATATGGACACATAGAGGGGAACAACAGATACTGGGGCCTATCAGAGGAGGGAGGAGGGAGAGGATTAGGAAAAATAACTAATGGCTACTAGGCTTAATACCTGGTTGATGAAATAATCTATATAACAAATCCCCAAGACATAAGTTTACTTATATAACAAACCTGCACAGATACCGCTGAACTTAAAATAAAAGTTTTTAAAAATGTAATACATATACACCATGGAATACTGTGAGGTCATAAAAAGAGTAAAATTATGTCCTTTGCAGCATTATGGATGCAGCTGGAGGCTATTATTTAAAGCAAAGTAACGCAGACACCAAAGATCAAATCAAATATCATTCTCACTTATAAGTGGGAGCTAAACATTGGGTACACATAGTCATAAAGATGGGAATAATAGTCACTGGGGACTACTAGAAAGGGGAAAGAAGGAGGAGAGCAAGTGCTGGAAAACTACCTATTGGGTACTATGCTCACTGCCTGGGTGACAGTTTCAATCATACCCCACACCTCAGTATCATGCAATAGACCCATGCAACAAACTTGCACATGTACACCTGGATTCTACAATGAAAGCTGAAAAGGAAAAAAAAATGATTCTTTATCTTTGACTATGATGTGTCTAAGTGTACTTCTCTTTGAGTTTATTCTGCTTGGAGTCTATTGAGGTTCTTGGATTAATCAAATTTGAGATGATTTTAGCCACTATTTCTTCTCACATGTTCCTTTCTCTCTTTCTTCACCTAATGGGTTCCCATAACACATAGGTTGGTACTCTTAATGGTGCTCAATGTGTCCCTTAGACTGTCTTTACTGTTTTTTCTTTTTTTTCTTTCTTTTTTCTTTCTGATCCTCAGGCAATAATAGTTCAAATTTTTCAATATTCAAGTTTGCGTTCTTTCTTCTGCATACTTAAATCTGCTGTTCAGTGCCAGTAGTAAATTTTTCATTTCTATTATTATACTTTTCAGCTCTAGAATTTCTATTTTGTCTCTTCCCATAATTTCTACCTTTATTAATATTTTCATGTTATTCATACATTGTTTTCCTGGTCTCTTTTAGTTCTTTGGTTATATTATGGTAGCTGATTTTAAAACTTTGCCTTGCAAGTTCAATCACTGGGCTTCCTCAGGGATAGTTTCGGTCAATGAATTTGTCCTGCGAGTGGGCCATACTTTTCTTTTGTTTGAATGCCTTGTAATATTATATTGTGGTAACTCCAAAAATCAGATTTTGCCCTTTCCCCAAATTTTGCTGTTGTTTGTTTCTGAGGGGTGCCGTAATTTATTTGTTTAGTTTCTTTTGGAATGTTTTTTTGCTAAGGCTATATTTCTGGTTGTGTGTGGTCTCCGAAGTCTTCATTTCATTGTCTCAGTGGTCAGCCAGTGACCTGACAGAGGTTTCCTTAAATGTCTGTAGCCAAAAAGAGAAAAAAAATATTTTCTCCCAGTCTTTGAAGTTTGGCTTTAAGCCGGGGCATTCATTCAGTGCTACGCCAGCTTACCTCCATCTCTGCCTTAGCCTTCAGCACCTGATTTTGCAAAATCTACTGATCCACAGTGTGAGAAGTGTGAATTCTCCAACGTTGAAGAGCTTCGTTCTTCTTAATTATTATGTTGGCTAATCTCTTTCTTTTTCAGAGGTCAAAATATAGTTTTAGTGTGTATTTGGGACTCTGAGTTACAGCAGCCTTTTTCCTACTCCACCCTCTACTTATTTTGTCAGTTGTTTCTCACAGGCCTTGTACAGCGAATTCACCCTAGTAAGTACAGCAGGCTGATACTTAATTTTACTCTGAATGCTGGTAGTTGAAAACAACAGTGTCATTGCCTAGTAAATGGAACTAATTCTCAGACTTAGTGTCAAGGAGCCAGAAAGGGCAGTGATTTCATGACCTAGTTAAAGGCACAGTCGTTACTCAGCTCCCACTAATTTTGGTCATGTAAAAACACAGGCCCAATGATACTAGATATTATACTTTCTGCAGATAACCACGGCAACATTTCCCATTCATATGCTTTTCTAGAACCTTGCCTGTCACCATTAAGAAAGGAAGTGTGTGGCCCATCTCCTTGAAATCTGAGAAGAGGGGTCATAGAACTAGACTGCTGTGGAAGTTATGCCATAATGACATCCAAGGAGAGCTCCTAAAGACAGTACAATTTTTGTTTGGCTCTCCCTTAGGACACTCATCCTTGGATCCCAGTGCCCTGGTGTGTAAGTAAGCCCAGGACAGCAGGGGAGGCCCACATGGAGAGTGACTGAGGCCCCAGACCCTCAGCCCTGAAAGAACTCCCAGCCCACAGCCAGAACCAACTTGCCAGCTGTGTGAGAGCCATTTTAGGAGTGGATCTTCCAGCCCCAGTGACACTCCAGCTGATAACCCATGAGTGAGTAAGTCTTCTACACCAAGCTATGCCCAAATTGCACATTTGCAAGCAAAATATGATTGTGTTTTTGAGTCACTTTGTTTTATAGTGGCTTGTTATACAGCAGCAGATAATTCAGCCACTGAGTCTTCCAAATTCTCAAGAAAAGCAAAATATTTAAATTTTCAAGTGAAATCTCTGATTTTTAAATACTAACTAGTTCCAAATTTAAAACTATCTTCTATAAGGTTTTGAATGGTTCCAAACACATAGAACAGATAAATACTCAAAGTGATGGATACCTCAAATACCCTGACTTTATCATTACACATTCTATGTGTATAACAAAGTATCACATGTACCCATAAAAATGAATCATATATATGTAAAATGTTATGATTTAATACAAAGTAAAGAAATAAAATACCTGCTGTAAGTTATGTAAAAACATCTTCATGTTATTTTCAGCCTTCTTCCCACAGTCTACATGGGGTATCTCAATTAATTGTCACAATAATGCTGCCAGGTAGCTGCTGTGTCTTCGTTTTTTTCAGATAACCCCCAAATCAGTGAATAAACTAGTTCAGAGTCACACGGCCAGTAAGAAATGGGTCAAGATCTGAACTCAGCAAAGTCTGTCTGCTTTTTTCTACATCATACCATGCTTTTAAGCTTAATACATAAGACAGATTATTTCCTGCTTCATTTAGTCGTCCTATTTCTGCCTTATTTAGAAATAGTTCCAAGGCGATTTAGTTTCTTGCACTTTTCTACCCTGTTGCTGCTGTTTTATTTTTCTTATACTTCATTTCACTTGAACTCCTCACCTCCAGCTTCATTTATTCTCTTGGGGTCCAAAAAGAAAATGATTATAAACCAAGGAAGGTTGCAATGATCCTTTCCCCCAGGGAATTTTCCCAGGGCTGCGGCCAAGTGCCAGTTTGGTTTAGAAGGGACGTATAACCATCGGAGGCCAAGCTAGATTGGCATGTGTCCCTAGCAAATTCACACAGCATGAAGTTGCTATTCATGCCTTCAGTACTGCCATTTTGTGAGGCATTTTGATTTTCCCTATACATTCTTTGTAACCAATTATTATTGCCCCCGATCCTCTTTGCTACAAAAGTTCAATAGAGATGGGACCTGCAGAGTCAGTATTTGGATGTCTGTGTCTGTGTATCTATTTGGCTGTAAATGCAAGAGACAAGAAGCAGTGTTTTTCTATCACATTTGGAAAAGGAAAGAGGAAAGATATGTTGAGAGTCACCATTATTTCCTAGGTGATTATAAAACCAGAAAAGAAAAGAAAAAAGGAAAAGAAAAGAAAAGCCTACTGTTATTTTTTGGATAACAATCTTATCCTTGGAGCAAATCCAGCTGAATCAAGAAAGCACTTTATGCTTCAAATCTCGTATAATAAATAGGTTTTCAGGTGAATGGTCTTAATTTTTATGGTAACAACTGTTTAGATAACTGTGTTTTTTTCCTTAGTGAGTTCTATTCCTGGTTAGTATAGGTCTGAAACATGTTTAAAATAAATTCATGTAAAGCCTGATTTGTAACTTTTAAACCTACTAAGTGTAGCTTATATCATTATGCTGCAATTGTATGCACATGCCCATGAGGCATGACTTCCTGAACTGGGTGGGAGATAGGGGCACAGAATTTTTGACTCAGTTCCATTGCTTTAACCTGGAAAAAAAATTCCAACATCCTTGGAACTCTGATTTTCTGCTTGTAATACATGGAGTGTAACAGCTGAGCCACAGGCTGTTTTGAGAACAGAACAAAAAGCTATAAATATGTCAGTCAATAAAATTCTACCAAGCAAAGAGCCTTTATAAATTCAAAATACTATTGATGGTTTTAAATTATTTTCTCTGAAAAAAACATAATATCAGAGGTTATTTAACTTTTCTATTATTTATAAGACAGTCACCACTTTAGAGATAGGAGACTTAATTTTCTCTTTTGTCCAAAATCAACTCAAATTATGCTCAGAGAACCATAGTATCTTAAGCAGTAAGAGATTTGGGGAAAACAACATTTAAAAAAAAAAAGGGTTATTGTGTGGCCAGGTAAGTTTGTGAAGTGCCTGAGCATACACTATTGTTGTAAAATGTATTAATGCCCAGTAAATATCCATTCTCTTCTATCTCTATTCTGTAAGAGGAGCTGTTTTCCCCACCTATTGTTATGGGGTTTGGTCATGTGACTTGCTTTGACCAATGGGATGCTAGTGGACATAATATATACCAGTCCAAGTAGAGAATTTAACCCAAGTCAAACATGTGTTTGGCTCAGCCTCCTCACTTCTGCCCACTGTCCTAAGAGGAGTTTTCTCCAGGTAAACACTACTGCTTCAACCTGGGTCCCAGAAAGACAAACACATGCTCTAGATCTGTGTCACCTACCGTTGCCAGCTGACACAACAGAGAGGACTTATGAAAAATACATAATAGTTGTAAGCTACTGAGATTTGGAGTTTTTTATTATAGAGCATTTTCATAGCCAAAGTTGATTAATTCATACATTAAACATCTTCTTAACCACAAGACTTCCAGGGCATTCAGTTTGTTGATGTCCTCTGTAGATCTCAAAATTAATTGGCCCTAGACTTATGTGTTCTACAGAAACACTGACTTAAAAATAAAATTTTTAGAGCAGCATTTTTTAAGACCACATGATGTCTTTTCAAAGGCAGAGGGTTAAGTTTACAAGCATCCTATCTTCATAGCACTCAATAATAGATATGGCTTTACTGTGTGGTCACATCCATTCATCTAGGCTGGTGATATAAATTAGTGGTCAAAGCATTCGCTTTGGAATCATACAAGCCTTAATTTAAATTATAGCCCCACCACTTAAGAGATAGGAGACCTTGGGAATTCATGTATGTTCTCCGAGACTTAATTTCCTTACCTGCAAAATTAGGATAATAATAGTTACATTATAAAATTGTGAAGATTAACTGATATATATAATAAGCTTAGCACAATGTCTGACACAGAGCATAAGCTCAAGAAATGGTAGCTGATGTTACTACTTTTAGAGGTCCATGTCCATAAAACCCTTTATAGAGAAATTGGAAGTAGGAAAATTAGAGTAAAGTTAACACAGGACACATTGATTTTAATCAAAGAACAGATTACTTAGGAGAAAATGACCTCTTTTTTTTTATTATTATACTTTAAGTTCTGGGGTATGTGTGCTGAACATGCAGGTTGGTTACATAGGTATACACGTGCCATGGTGATTTCATCTACACCTGTCATCTACATTAGGTATTTCTCCTAATGCTATCCCTCCCCCAGCTCCCCATCCCCTGACAGGCTACCAGTGTGTGATGCCCCCCACCCTGCTGTGTCCATGTGTTCTCATTCTTCAACTGCCGCTTATGAATGAGAACATGCGATGTTTGGTTTTCTCTTCCTGTGTTAGTTTGCTGAGAATGATGGTTTCCAGCTTCATCCATGTCCCTGCAAAGGACATGAACTCATCCTTTTTATGGCTGCATAGTATTCCATGGTATGTATGTGCCACATTTTCTTTATTCAGTCTGTCATTGATGAGCATTTGGGTTGGTTCCAAGTCTTTGCTATTGTGAACAGTGCCGCAATAAACATACGTGTGCATGTGTCTTTATAGTAGAGTGATTTATAATCTTTTGGGTATATATCCAGCAATGGGATTGCTAGGTCAAATGCTATTTCTAGTTCTAGATCCTTGAGGAACTGCCACACTGTCTTACACAATGGTTGAACTAATTGACACTCCCACCAACAGTGTAAAAACTTTCCTATTTCTCTACATCCTCTGCAACATCTGTTGTTTCCTGACTTTTTAATGATCGCCATTCTAACTGGTGTGGATTTTGGTATCTCATTGTGCTTTTGATTCGCATTTCTCTAATGACCAGTGATGATGAGCTTTTTTTCATATGTTTGTTGGCTGCATAAATGTCTTCTTTTGAAAAGTGTCTGTTCATATCCTTCACCCACTTTTTGATGAGGGTGTTTGTTTTTCTCTTGTAAATTTGCTTAAGTTCTTTGTAGATTCTGGATATTAGCCCTTTTTCAGATGAAGAGATTGCAAAAGTTTTCTCCCATTCTGTAGGTTGCCTGTTCACTCTGATGATCTTGAAAATGGTCATATTGCCCAAAGTAATTTATAGATTCAGTGCTATCCCCATCAAGCTACCACTGACTTTCTTTACATAATTGGAATTTCATATGGAACCAAAAAAGAGTCTGCATAGCCAAGACAATCCTAAGCAAAAAGAACAAACCTGGAGGCATCACGCTACCTGACTTCAAACTATACTACAAAGCTACAGTAACCAAAACAGCATGATACTGATACTAAAACAGATATGTAGACCAATGGAACAGAACAGAGGCCTCAGAAATAATACACCTACAACCATCTGATCTTTGACAAACCTGACAAAAACAAGCAATGGGGAAAGGATTCCCTATTTAATAAATGGTGTTGGGAAAACTGGCTAGCCATACGGAGAAAGCTGAAACTGGATCCCTTCCCTACACCTTATACAAAAATTAACTCAAGATGGATTAAAGACTTAAACGTTTACACTGTTGCTGTTGTGGGACTGTAAACTAGTTCAACCATTGTGGAAGTCAGTGTGGCGATTCCTCAGGGATCTAGAACTAGAAATACATTTGACCCAGCCATCCCATTACTGGGTATATACCCAAAGGACTATAAATCATGCTGCTATAAAGACACATGCACACGTATGTTTATTGCAGCATTATTCACAATAGCAAAGACTTGGAACCAACCCAAATGTCCAACAATGATAGACTGGATTAAGAAAACGTGGCACATATACACCATGGACTACTATGCAGCCATAAAAAATGATGAGTTCATGTCCTTTGTAGGGACATGGATGAAATTGGGAATCATCATTCTCAGTAAACTATTGCAAGAACAAAAAACCAAACACCGCATATTCTCACTCATAGGTGGGAATTGCACAATGAGAACACATGGACACAGGAAGGGGAACATCACACTCTGGGGACTGTTGTGGGGTGGGGGAAGGGGGAGGGATAGCATTGGGAGATATACCTAATGCTAGATGACGAGTTAGTGGGTGCAGCGCACCAGCATGGCACATGTATACATATGTAACTAACCTGCACATTGTGCACATGTACCCTAAAACTTAAAGTATAATAATAATAAATTTAAAAAAAGACTTAAACATTAGACCTAGAACCATAAAAACCCTAGAAGAAAACCTAGGCAATACCATTCAGGACATAGACATGGGCAAAAACTTCATGACTAAAACACCAAAAGCAATGGCAACAAAAGCAAAAATTGACAGACGGGATCTAATTAAACTAAAGAGCTTCTGCAAAGCAAAAGAAAATATCCTTCTGTATCATTTTTTTCTGTTTTGGCTGAATTCATCTATCTATTTTCCAAATAACATTTTTATATTACTGAGTTAAAATTTTCCCAATCTCCACCCTTCTACACGAACCTTCTCCACCCCTTCACCCCAAAGTAGAAATGTGGAAAGACAGAAACAGTTGATGTTCTGTCTGCATTTTGTTTACATGGGTAGGGGAAGCCACCCTGTACCTGATGTCTCTGGAGGCTTCCAGAGCTTCACATTTCCACAAAGCACCTGCTCTACTCAAGTTAGCAGTTTCTGTTCCTATTAAAAATCCAAAAATCAGAGTTGGAATTTTGAATCACATGGGAAGTTTCAGTGTTTCAAAGCATGAAATAGAGCTTCCCTAACCCCTGCTATGACTACTCTGCTTTCAGTGTTGGAAAGGAAATGATCTTTTAAAAGGTGGAATATGCAAAAGGGGAAAACAGTTCTCCTCTGGCTTTTCCTGGGGGCGGGAGGGGGATTGAGGCATTTCCCCAAAGAGCCCTGCTAACTCTGTGACCTTCCAATTAACCATGCCAGAGAAGGAAATGTACCTGCAATTGCTCATTGGGGTAATATTTAAGTCAAGGCTGGATTTCAAGCTCAATTTAAGTGCTACATTTTGATTTTTTTTAAGAAGAAAGATTTGCCTGTAAAAATGCTACTTTTCTTATACAAGATCTATAAACATGATTTGACAACCTTTGAAATTGATTAAAAGTGGGCTAAATGGAGATGCCTTGAGTCAGGATGAGTAAGCTAAGAAAATCTATTCATTTTAGATATATATTTAACTCTCCTTACTGTGCATTGAAATTATCAATAATTTCCAGTTATTCTTTGTTTATATTTTGTTTATATTTTGTTTATTCTTTGTTTATATTTTGGCACCATTTTATTCCCCTCCCCTCAAAAAAAAACTCCAAACACTAAGGCAAAATGTAAGCAAATAGTACTGGAAATTTTATAAATTTTATACATAGCAATCAGAAGTTTATAAAGTAGATCATTCTGAAGGCAGATTATGTTAATCAGTCAAACTATTTAAGAGCAGGAGTGCCAATGTGGGGGTAAACTCAACTCTTTTGAAGAGCTCATTTGTTAACACATTTATCGATATCCCCAGTTGCCATCTCCTTAATCTTTTGCTCACTAGGAGGAAAATTCCTAATAGCAAGATACACATGAAGACAGCAGAACATTTACAAGAAAGTCAGCCAGACATGTGGCAGCCAAGGTCTGTCAAAGTGTAGAGAATTTTTTGTATGTGGCAAAATACACATAACATAAAATTGACCATTTTAACCATTCTTAAATGTACAGTTAAGTGGCATTAAGCACATTCACATTGTTCTGCAACCATCCTTACCATCCATCTCCAGAACTTTTTCATCTTTTAAAACTGAAGCTCCATACCCATTAAACAGTATCTCCTTATTCTCCCTTTCCTAGCCTCTGGCAACCACCATTCTACTTTCTGTTTCTACAAATCTGAGTACTCCAGGTACCTCTTATAAGAGGAATCATACAGTATTTGTCCAGTTTGTGCCTGGCTTATTTCACTTAGCATAATGCTCTCAAGGTTCTTCCATGTTATTGTATGCATCCAATTTTCCTTCTTTTTAATTCTGAATAATATTCCATTGTATAGACATACTGCACTTTATTATTTACTCATCTGTTGATAAACCTTTCAGTGGCTTCTTCCTTTTTGTTATTACAAATAATGCTGCTATGAACATGGGAGTGCAAATGTCTGTTCAAGTTCCCGTTGTCAATTATTTCAGGTATATGCCAAGAAGTGGAAATGCTGGATCATCTGGTAATTTACGTTTAATTTTTGAAGACCCACTATGCTGTTTTCCGCAGCGACCGTACCATATTACGTTTCCTACCAGTAATATGAGAAGGTTCTACTTTCTCCACATCCTCACCACTATTTGTCTTTCTATGCTTCTGTTTTAATACTAGACATCCTAATGGGTTTGAGGTGGTATCTTGTGATTTTAATTTGCATTTCCCTAATGATTAGTGACACTGAGCATCTTTTCATGTGCTTATTGGCCATTTGTATATCTGCTTTGGGGATATGTCTGTTTAAGTCTTTTACCCATTTTCAAAATTGATACGCAGCAGATGTACATATTTTCGGAATTCACATGACAATTTGATACACTTATATAATCAAATCAGATTAATTGGAATATTCGTTATCTTAAATACTTTTCTTTATACTAGGAACATTCACATAATTATCTTCTAGCTATTTTGAAATATACAATGAATTAATATCTGCAGTCATACCACCTGAATGCATCTCATCTCATCTGCCCATTTTTTAATTGGGCTACTTATATTTTTGTTGTTTAATTAGGAAAAATTAGATTCATAGCTTAATTATGATGAATGTATTTATCATCTCAAAAATTATTAAAAAAGATAAATATTATGAGGTCATATTTTACTTCATTGTTGAAATAATTGTTGAATAAATAGAATACATTTTTATTCAGCAAAGGGAGATTTTTTTGTGTGTAGCTTATTCTATATAAATTATATACTTCCATATTTAGTGGAATTCTCTTCTTTCACAGATATTTCTTTTAGACTCCCACTTTTAGCAAATAAAGTCAAGAAAAGTGTTTTCCCGGTATTTCTCCTCTCATCTTCTTCCTGCCTTCTGTTTGCTCATTTCTTCTTGCTGTGAAACGTCCGTGTTCCTGGCAGCAGGCTGTTTTCTGTTTGTTTTGGAGATGTACCCGCTGGCCTAGCGTGGGTAACATGAAAAATCTTACAGCCTCCTCTTAGCCCTGAAATGTCATCACCATATCCTGTCCCCAAGCCATACAGCATCCAGCAGCCTCACTGGAAGTTGTAAAACAGCACTTACTTGGCACTGACCCTGTGCCAGGCATTAGCCTAAGTATTTTACAGACATTGATGCCTTTAATTCTTGTGATAACCCTATGTATGCTATTATTGTCCCCATTTTACAAATGTGGACACTGAGGCACAGAAAAAATAAGTAATTTTCCTGGTGTCATGCAGACAGTAAATGTGGAAGCTAGGGAGCCCGGCTGCCACTGCTTCTCAGCACAGCACCGGGCTGCCTTTGGGATAATTGTCATATTCCCTTTCTTGGCCTCAAGGGCTTCCGTATCCAGTCTTCCCCACGAACCCCCAACAGCTTCAACACATGTCAACCACCCCCAGTTTAAAGCAAGTTGCCCAGAGGAATTTTTTCCGACTTTTGAGTCTTTTCATTTAAGAATATACTTTTATGCTCAAACATAAAATCTGGTAATAAGGTTATTATTATATCTATATCTCAGCTTCATCCAACTTGCTGTCGTCTCTCTTTATTATATACTTGATTGATGGACTGATGCACCACGGAGGCATTGCTGAATTGAAGAGAAGAGACATCGGGGTGGAATTAATCATGCAGCAGATTGCTACATAACTCTTGTTTCCCATGAGATGAGAATCACAGTGATAAACCATGAAGACAGCTGTATGTGGCCTCAAACTAAGACCAGAATGCTCAAATAAGTTCCAATTTATCTTGTTTCCAGAGATAAATTAGCAGGAAGGGGTGAAAAGGAGAAATATTTGTGAATGATACAGTAGTCACAGCTATTGGTTGATGTCTAGGATATTAAAATGTGAAAGTATTACGACTAAAAATCCTCCGCTGTCTAATCTCTCACAGCTTATATTTGATGTTCCCTAAAATCACGGTGTCCAAAGACAGACCATGTTTTTCTAGAATTCCTGTAATGAAGATCTTTGCAAGATGCCGCAATTTTGAATGTCCCAAACCACAAAGAGGTTTCAGTTCTTCCTTTCAATCCCCAACCTTGAACTGAAGCCTCTGCAGAAAGCTCCCAGCTCACTAGTGTGGACAGGCAACTACTTGTGCTTCTGTGAGAGAGAAAAAGTGAGCAGTTTCCAAGAGACAGAAAACACTGGCCCTGAGAATAAGGACCAAATGAGAAACCAGCAGTGCAAAAGACAGGAAAGAAGTCCGGGTGGAAGAAAAATGTCAATTTGTTAGAAGTGAGAAAGAACGAGAGAAGGTGCAGGCAGACACAATGAAGAGTTACAGGAAGGGTTAATCAGTGACTCAGCAATACGTGCTATTATTATTTGTCTTAAATAGATGAAGAAACTGAGGCACAGGGGAGAGGGAATGCAGGACCACTCAGCATGTGGCAGTGATGGAACGTGAAGAAACTACTACTCTAACACCCCACTATCCAGGATGACTTCCAGCACTACTGTTTTCACTGTTGTTCTAGATATAATAGCTGATTCTGTAAGGGAAGTCACAGTTATTATTATCTGCAGATGATATAACTGAATTTTCAGAAAGCCTGTAAAATCAGTTAAAACTTTAGACCTAATATTAACGTAGGGTAATGTTGCTAAATCTCAAACCAATATAGCAAAGTTACATAGCTTTTCAAGTGCAAGCAATAATTTGTTCAAAGGCATAATTCAAAAGCAAGTATGAATCACATGACCAAAAAAATGTCCCCCCAAAACAAGGAACAATTTTATGACTCAATGTGAAAAGGCAAAATATAAAATATCAAATTTACCTGAAGATTATAAAATCTTAGCAATTAGAAAGACATATCACGTGGTACCGAGGATAATATGGCACAATGTCAAATTTTCATGAACAAATATAACAGTTTAATACTTTTAATCAAAATCTGATAAAATTTCCTTTGAAAGTATTAAAGAGCATTTTCTGGAAAAATAACAGGCAAAAATAGCCAAGACTTAAAAAGCAAAAACAAAAACCAAAAACTCTGGCTATGGCCCCTCCTTGCAGATATGAGATGTAACAGAAGTCATAGTAACAGTAGCTACTATTTATAATTGATCTGTGGCAAACACTGTTCTCTGTCTTTGGTGAGTTTTCCCATTTCCCCTCTTCCAACAACCTTATTCAGAAGAAGCTGTAGCCCGTTTTTGGCAGAAGCCAGAGAGTTTGAGCACCTTTTCACCAGCTCACCAACTCAATGGTGGACTTTAGCAAAGCATTATCTAATTTTAGTACCCATCTGCTTACCCACTATACTATAAACTACAAAAAGCAGAACAGCGTAGCATTTTTGCATAAATGGTGGATCAACAGACCAGAACTGGGAGCCCTGGAATGAATGTGTGTTAGAGGAACCATTGCTTGTCAAGGAATATGATATTATTCAAAGATGACTTACCTATTTGGAAAAATAAAACAAAGCATTCTCATATTATATGACATATTAAAATACATTCCACCTGGATTAAGGAGTTATCGAAAAAGTGAAACTAAAATTTAAAAAATAAAACCAGAAAAATACCTGAAAGTCTAATTTGTCTTCTATTGGTGAAGGACTTTCTAAACATAAAAAAAATCACAAGGGAAAAGTAACAGGAAGATTTGACTACCTGGAATGTCAAAAAATTCTTAACTAAATTAAAAGACCATAAATTGGTTACGATTGCAATGAAATGTATATGCTTAATGTAGAAAGTGCTTATATGTGTGAAAGAGCTTATAATATATATCAAGCTTTGTAACATATATCAAAACTCTTGTCCTGTGATTTCTAATTCTTCTTCAAAGACTTTATATCCAGGAAAATCATCAACAATGAGGCAAACGATAAAAAGGGTCTGCCCAGAAGGAAACTTTGTAACAGAAAAAGATGTGAAATAATCCAACTGCAGGAACCAACTCAATAGGGGGAGGATTTGCCTAATTTTCAAGCATTTCTGATTCATTATGTCACCATTAGCATAGTATTCCCAAAACGCACTTCGTGACATGCAAAGATCCCAAGATAAAAATTTCACCTATATGTATGTCTGGAAAAGAGAAAAACAATTGTCAGAATGAGCACTAAACCTTCATTGATGGTTATAGGAGGGAGTGGAATTATAGGACAGACTTAATTTTATGCTTTCTCTTCTCCAGTGATTTACTTTTGTGCAGAAAATAAGCCATATTTATAATTAGAAAAAGAGGAAAACGTCACTGATTCAAAATCACATGTACAATATGAATTTTAGCTTACAAATGTATACATAGAAGTAAACATCAAAAACGGTCATAGTGATTATCTGAAGGGAAGCATTATAGATAATTTTCTACTTCCTTGTAATGAATTTTTATACTTTCTGAAGTCTAATATGCATTATTTCATTTTTCCAATAAGAAAAAATAAACAATGTGCCAATGTAAATACAAATCACAAAATAGTTCACCTTTCTGGCTGCCTGCTAGCAGATTTTTGTCTTATTTTACTGCATGTGTGGACAAGCCATTTCATGTACTTTTATCTCTGGTTTAAGTTATACAGAAGCCATTCTGTTTCCCTTTGTAAGTGTTTCATTTAAATGTCCAGGTGTATGTGGGTGTGGTGGAATTAGGAGGAAGAGCGCTTCGCCCCCATCAATTCTGCAGTTGCCATGGCAGCTTAGCCGTTAGTGGGTCAGGTGGCGAAAGCAGAGGCCTACCCCCGCCAGCCGTTGCTGTCAGGCCCCCTCTCGCTCTCTGGTTCAGGAGAACGTCTCTAGAAGAGCGTCAATTTGGGGCTGGATATTGTAAATCTTGATCCAAGGAACAGTCTCCAGATGGAGAATGGATAGAATTTCTCCTCCTTCTCTTGCACTAGGAGTAAGTGAGCGTCGCTAGAAGCATCCAGATATGAAGGTAAGGACAGATTTCAATATAAACGTGATTAAAAGCACTTTGCTGAAGAGCTTAATATCAATGTTTGCATTTAAAAACATAATTTGCTGCCATTAATTGCTGCAGTTTCACATGATGTCAGCTGAAGACTGTCAGAGTTAAAGGACTGAGGCTTGTTGAATTCTTTGAACAGCAAGTGCAATAAAAATCAGGGTTGCTGCTTGGTAAAAGATGGGAATTTAAATTTCCCCAGCACTTGTCTCTCAGCATATCAAAAACCCCTTTTCTTGCAGAACATGTTTTCATTTTCATACCTCCTCACACCCAGGCTCTTTTTACTGACTTTTCTTTTCACACCATGCTAATTCATGTCTTACGTGCCTTTTTTTATTCTGCTGTGTGGCTGACAAACCTCAAAGTCAGTAGGTGGTCATGGAATTGTGCCCCAAATACTGTAAGAAAAGTAGGTGTGGAGTTGACATGTCTTAGGACAGGATCTTTCAGCACCAGATACAGGAGCTTCCAGATTGCAGAACACACACAGGTCATATCATCTATGCTGAGCCCTTGCTGGCCCCTGGCTCTGGCCTGAGCAGGTAGTGGCAGCCAGACAGCACCTGTGTTCCATAAGGTGGGCTTCCTCCCCTACCCAGGCTTGACTGAGCCATGTCTGCATGCTTGGCAGCCAAGGCAGGACAGAATGTTTCCAAACATAACCTTCCATTGAACAAATCAGTTAGATTCTGTCTGCACAGTGGTATAACTGGCAGCTAGTCTCTGCAGGCTTCAACTGATATACCACTGTGGCCAGCAGCCAGGCCTGGTTGGGCCAAGTCAGAAGTCTGGCTGAGGCTTCCAGCATCTGTGTGTGTTAATTCTGCATTTCGTGAACACCATCAGGAAAAGCCTGCTCATTTGGGATTGCTCATTAGTTGACGAAACAAATGTTTTGTTTTGTTTGCTGGTATGAGTTGGGTGCTAATTGCAAGCTAGAGATTTATATTTTAAAATCCACATACATGCATCTGCATATTCTTTTATAAATGATTTAAAGATAAAGAGGGGTAAGAAGAGCTATTCAGAACCTGTTTCGGTTTGGGAAGATAAAAGATTGAATAGCAAATTATTTAGGCAGAATTCCACCCTACTCCTTGCCAACACACAAAGTATTTTAAGCACTTTTACCCTTCATAAATCCTTACAGTATACCTGCCAAAGTGATAGAAAGTACAAGCCTTCCTGTTTTTTATGGAAAAAATGTAGGAAAAATAAAAGATGGAGGGGAATAAACAGTCATCGACTTTGAATCAGCTGAAAACTGGATGGTATTCTCAAACTTTTCTATGCATAAGGGTTATGGAGAGCTTTTAAATATCCCCATGGCCTGGACACATCCAAGACCAATAAATCGCAATCTCAGTTATTCAAAGTTTTGCAGGTAATTTCAATGGGTAGTAGCCAAGTTTGAGATTAAAGTAAGGAAGCAAGGTTCTGTAAACTTTTCAGGTGATCCCATCTCGCAAACGGGGAAAACTGCAATCTGCTTTTTCACAGCCATCGTGTGTTTCAGCAATTGCAAAATATTCTCGGACTATCTCTAGGAGTCCCTAGGACTCAGCTCACATCACCTCCTGCAGCAAATTGACGGAAGGCCACTATACTTGGTGACTTTTCTCTCATGCATTCACTTTCACCTCTTAGAGCTTTCTTTTGGACCCAAGAACTGTGTCTTTTACTTCCAAGTTATTCTATATCTCCTATATTAGATATGCGTTAATACCCACTCTTTATTCATAAGAGAGTGGATAGGTGAATTAATAAATCAGTAAAAATATTCACCTGATTTGTTATCAATTTATTTCAATTTAGTAAATCTTTCTTAAGTGCCTCCTATGGACGTGGCCCCTAGTGTAGGATCTGGGGATATAATTCTAAGCAAGAGATCCCCTGCAAATCTATGGTGCCTCAAAGTTTTCCCCAAGGACCACTCCATGCCCCGGCCCCTCATCTCTCCAGTAACAGGCATGTTAATTTCCCATTCTTTCCTCTGTTTTTCTAACATTCACTGGTTTCATCCCTGACTTCCCCCCATTGAAGTCTTTGGATCTGGAGAATAAAAGTGCGTTTAAAATTGAACCGGCTCCGGCGAACACGGTGCTGAAAGGGCTGCTTATTTTTAGCACATATGTTTTACACTAGGGCTACTTTTAGGAGTCTCTCTCCAACTGGGCTGGCTTCTGAGAGGGGAGTACTTATTCAAAGAGGAATAGAACTTAATATAAACATTCCTCCATCCAGAAAAAAAAAAGTTAACTGACACTGGGGGCAAAAGCCTGGTCTCCAACTGTCTATAAAACTGGCTGTTCCAATATCTGAACTCACAGAATCCCTCCCCCAGCTGGGAGTTAATTTGGAGTTTGAGTTGAAAACATGTTCAAAGTTTTGCCCTAAATCAGTCAGCCAACAGGTATTTCTGTGTCCTTCGAGCCCTGTGCTGTACACTGAAATTTTATTTCTTAGGAGCCAAAAAAAAAAAAAGATGAAATCTATAGAACTGATTCATAGGTCGCAACAAAACGCACAGGTTCGTGCTCAGTTTCTTCCTGGCTCCTTATCTTTCTCCAGATCCTCTTTCCTTAACAGAACTTTGCCATGATTCTGCAGGTGTTTTCTTTGGCAATAGAGAGATGATTATTTGAGATGATACATTAAAGTGGGACGCTAATTTAGTAAAAATGTTTTCAAAAGCTCTTGACACAGATTTGCTATGTGATGCCCAAGTGAAAGTCAAAGATTTGCCTAATCACGGCTTTGAAGAAAATGCTTCTGTTTGAAATCCAGGAAGATTGTTTATGAGCTGACCTAAGTGCCAGCATAGATTTCCAAGGAGAGAAATGCCACCAGTTCTAAAATGCAGGGTTGAGAATACTGTTAGCAAAGGTTGGTGTTTAATTCTGTCTTATTGTCCATAATGATACCGTGGTAGCATGGGTTATCTTTGTTATTATTATACCTCTTCAAGCCTGTCTTAAAACCGCCCCATCCAGGAAGTTCCAGGTTAGGAAAGCGTCTTCTTTCTAAACTAAGCCTTTGGGCTTAAGATATTCTCGAGATCTGCGAACTGTGAGTAATGGCTCATTCTTCTCCATGTGTATCTTGATTTTTTGACACAGGCTTCAAATCCTACCTAAACTGCAGCCCAATCTCTGAAAGCAACTTTGCTCAATTGCAGCCTGACTAGGTAAGGCTTTGAGAATTTGTTTCTGTTTTAAATCCTACAGGATAAAAGAGGTGGAGGGTGGTCTATAATAGGACGAAGTGGTATATAATAGGTATTTAACTTAAAAGAAAATCTACCATTTGAAACTGTAACTAGATTATTTCAAAAATAATGATATAACTTGAAGACTAAATGACTAGTGTTGACCTTTGACAATATCTATATAGAAATATAGCATGTGTACAATGTATAATATGTCATTATGGTTCATAATAGTTTCAATTTCCACAAATTCTTCTTGGAGAACTCCAGAATGTCTGGTGTTAACTTATGCACCACAGAGGGCTCTTTGAATGAATATATAAATTGTATGAAGTGCCCACAAGTGCAGGCGGTTCAAAAATAGTAAGGATGTCTTTAATAATTTTGCTTCATAAGAACTGTCTTGGAATAATTTTTATTTACCTAAAAATAATGTAAGAGTATGTCAAAGTTTAGGCATAGTGTTTATTAAATGCGTAGTTTGTATCAATGCTTGTAAGCTGTAATTAGGAATGATATGTGGCATTATATTTTACTTTTGTTAATGTTCACTGTTAACTTCCTGAAATGTAAGCTGTGCTCACGTGAAAAAAAAAAAAAAGGATCAGTTTTTCTGAGAAGACACTGTAACACAAAAAGACCTACAGGGTAGTATTTGGATAGTTAATTTTAATGCAAACAAAAACTTCTATTTCAGCATTAAGAACACATATTCTTGATATAAGAAATAGAAAATATTCTAGCACATACCTAACACTGGTAAACTATATGTATTCTTTTTCCCTACAACACTACATATATTTCACACTACATATATATTAGCTTTTAACTATTGAGTCAAACATAGTTTAAAGTACTATAATATTCCTAAATTACAAAGAAAATAATTTTTAAAATTTCTCTGACAGAAGCAAACAAAACAACATTTTTCTTAATTTCTTTAAAATTTCTCCAGGAATTTATACTTTTGAAAACTCATTGACTTCTGGATTTTTTAAAAATAATATAAACATTTAAGAAGCTACCAAAATATGCGAAGCCTGAATGTATGTTATATTTATATTTCTTTTTTTATAGTTTTGAATGATTATTCACTTCATGGGCAATATAAATTTAGGAGTCTCACACATACTACATGAAAAGTGATTTTTAAATTTATTCTGTTTTTAAAAATTAACTGAATTTTTTTAAATTGACAAATAATTGTGTGTATGCGTGGGGTATATAGTGATGTTTTGAAACATATAATGCATACTGAACAGATCAGAGTAATTCGCACATACATCATCATTTATCATTTCTTTGTTTTGGGAGTATTCAATTTCCTCCTTCTAGCTATTTAAAACTATATAATACTTTACTGTTACCTATAGTCATCCTGTAGTGCTAGAGATCACTAGAACTTATTCCTCCTATCTGGCTGTAATTTTCTATCCTTAAAAACAGAAGATATGGAATATCTTCTATATGTATCTAATCTAGAGTTAATGTAAGTTTGTGTAATCGAGCAATTCTGTGGGTTTAACTCCCAAAGCCAGATTTTAAACTCTGCTTTTCCCAAGCCCCTAAGTCCTATCTTCAACTCAGCTGCAAATATGTCCCAAGAAAACAAAGCTGTGAGACTGAGTTAAAAAGTCAAAGAAAAGTTCTTTAGAGCCATTTAGCAATCTTAAAGATGAACAATAGAGTGTAAGTACCTGTATTTATTGTTCTCCAGTATAAGAATGTTAGAAAGTAAAAGTGGAGTGGTAATTTTGAATAATAACCAATTTAATTAAAATTTAAATCTTTGGTGTTTGAGAATTTTTTTTCTTTTAAGTCTAAAAAAGTTTCCTGACACAAAACCTATTCTTGTCAAGGTGACACTTAAGTTATTGTTTTGAAATGGTGAAGAGGGGAGAGAAACTGCTATAGAAAGGGGTTGATAAAAAATACAGCCATCACTTTCCAACCAAAAGAAAGCAATGATTAAACCTATAATGTCAGCAATTACAGTGTTTCCAAACAATATTTAAAATTGAGATGGGCCTCTCAGGTTTGAAACTGTGTGTGTGACTGTGGGAGTAAATAGTCTAGTTTCCCACTCTTCATGTGTAAATAGACACAAACAGGTGACTTTTCAGAGCCTGGGACAGAGAAGACGACCCCCCAGTGGAGACGACTGAACAGGCCCCTCATGCATACAGCATGCCGCCAGTATTGCCCAGAAATGCTGTTTGTAGAAAATCGGAAAGGTAGCCGGGCTCGGCATTAATGCTAGGGTGTCTGAGATGAGTTGAAGGAACAGCTATTCTTTTTCCCTTTGTTATGTTTCTTCCATATCCAAGTGGATGAAGCTCTAACTCAACCTTTCATTTGTTTCAAGAGGGAGGTATCAGAGCCACAACAAATGGAATGAAACCTACCACTACCACCTGCCTGGCACGAAGAAATAATTTACAATTCACGGGGAATTTCCTGTGTTTCATTTTGTCTGAAGAACTGTAACCCGACTTGAATGAACTAAGTGTCTAATTGTTGCATTATTTTTCTTGTAGAGATTTTAGTGTTTTATTACTTTCTCCAGTTTACCTCAATAGTGAATTAAGTTCCCTCTACCATCTGAAATGTTACAGTTCGATAAAATAGGTAAATTAATAAAGTCTAAAGTGCTTCCAAGCTGGGCAGAGACCTTTCTGTGTGCTGTGCTTTTATTGCTCTTCCCAGCTGATATTTATAACTGGGCCATATGTGGTTATAAAGATTTATTATGAGCCTGTGGAATAAGTTCTGTTAATGTGTACAGTAAATGTCCAAGTTTTGACTCTGTAAGCCTTGGAGATTTCTAATAAGATGAAGCCATTTTGATCATGAGCCAAGCAGTGTGCACTTGGAGCCAGGCCTCGTATTGACAAAGGGCTTAGCTATGCGCTGTAGACTCTACCCACTCTCTGTGTGGGTTTGCTAAAAATGTTTGCAAAGCTCAGGTAGGTATTTTTCTTCCTCATCACCATCGTCATCTGAGAGGGGCTGAAGTTGGAGAATCTACTGACTAAAAGTTGAAATGGAAAATTTTAAGACTACAAATAAAGATCAGACTAAAGGCAAGGCAGAGCCGCCCTGGGAGTACAGTGAATGGGGCATCTGTGTCCCACTCGGGCGCCGGCCGCCTTGTCCAGCTACTGAACAGTTACTCTGAGTGCATCAGGAGGGAGAAAATTACAGGCACAGCTGGCATGAATCCACTCCCCATCCATGGCCAGTGCAAAGGAGACAAGACACTGTCTCTTCACTTTTATACACTTACTTCATTTTGTGAAACTTCTCTTGCCCTTACTATATGTTCATATTGTTCAAGTGAATACCTGCCAGTTTTAGAAGAGAAAGGGTTAGTCTGTTCTTGGCTGCTACATCAAAATACCATAACCTGGGGGCTTATAAGCAATGGAAATGTATTTATCACAGTTCTGGAGGCTGGGAAGTCCAAGATCCAGAGGCCAGCAGGTCCAGTGTCTGGTGTGGGCCTGATTCCCGCTTCATAGAGTGCATCTTTTTGCTGTGTCCTCATATAGTAGAAACAACAAATGAGTTCTCTGGGGTCTCTTTCATAAGGGTACTAATCCCATTCATGAGGCTGCACCGTCATGACCGAATCACCTCCCAAAAGCCCACCTCCTAATACCATCACCTTGGGGCTGAAGATTTTAACATATGAATTTTGTGGGAGCATAAAAATTTTGTGAGGGCATAAACATTGTTTTATTTAGAGCCCATAGCAGTCTCTCAATAAAACAATAGAGTAGGACAGTGTCAAAAGCTTTGTAATGCGTTTCTCAACCTCGAGAGCATTACAATCACTTGGGGAGCTCTTTAAAAATACTGAAAATACACAGTTTATCCCCCCTTCCCCTTCCTTTAGTTCTACCTGGGTATAGTTTTGTTTTTGTTTTGGAAGTTCTTCAAGAGCTTCTAATCTGCAAAACCACTGGTCTAAGAACCTCTTCTAGTTCTGACCCAAGAGTTAGAGAAGTGACTTTTCATGGATGTCACATGAGGGAAAACCCAGGGCCAGACCTTGTCGTGAGGTTCCTGCACAGCACATTTCCCCTTTTCTGCATCCCCTTCTCAGGTGCTCATAACTCTCTGAAGGTCCAGAGCCTTCTGCCATGAAGGGCAGCTCTACCTGAATAAAAATCTACAGACTGAACTTTTCCCTCCGGTCTTTTTTCCAGCAGATCTGTGAGATGCCATGTTAGATTGGTCCTGATTAATTAATCCAAAAGTATTTCTATTTAAAAACAAAAAATTTAAGTTTTTTTTTTTTTTTGAGACCGGGTACACAGGCTGGAATCCAGTGGTGTGATCAAGACTCATTGCAACCTCAACCTTCCGGGCTCAAGTGACCCTCCCACCTCAGCCTACTGAGTAGCTGAGACTACAGGTATATGCCATCATGCCTGGCTAATTTTTGTATTTTTTATAGAGATAGGATTTCGCTATGTTGCCCAGGCTGGTCTTGAACTACTGGGCTCAAGCAATATGCCTGTTTCGGCCTCCTAAAGTCCTGGGATTACAGGCATGAGCCACTGTGCTCAGCCCAAAAACATTCCTATATGATAATTTAATATATGAGTCTAATGTCATTAACATGAAATAATTTTTATATCTATCCAAAGTGAGCAATTGATAAAGAATTTCAGATATTCAATAATCCTAGACTGATTGACACCAGATAAATTCTAATAATCTTTCTGGCTGTACCTTTTCACCAGTTATCAAATGATTATCCATCCTTTGAATAGAACATTCAGGGAGGATCCTAGCCATAGTTGGACAGTCTGATACTTCCTGTGAATTTTCTTTCCAAGACTTGTCTCAGATCCATCCATCCTCCCCATTTCCACTGCCATTGTCC